>NC_081405.1:699116817-699484317 GCF_030272615.1 Cryptomeria japonica | reverse complement strand
AACAACAATATTGAAAGACTAAATTAATTCAACCACAAAACCCTAGCCTAACAACAACAAAGATCCACCATAATATATGAGGATTACCTAAGACAATGCAAATCAACAAAATCACAAAGATTATACCATCCCATGTCCACTAGGGTTTGAATCTCCATTCTTCCTATCTCCATTGATCTTGTTTGATATATTTGCTCTCAGATTTTATGTGTGCACAAGAACTCAACAAAGAATGGAAATATGGTTGATAGCTTGATCGCAAAAAATGCTTGATTGCATAAGAAAGTTAGAATGCTAGGAGGATTGATAATGAAAGAAGCATCCTCTTATATAGAAGACACTGTAAGAAATGAAGGGATGAGATTACGAGGTGTAAAGATAAATGGTCGACTAGGATTAAAGGGTTGGTAGAGGAAATAATAAAATGATAAAGGGGGTAGGTAGTGTAGGAAATAAGAGATGAATGACATGTGTCATGGGTAGAAAAGGCTAATGAATTAATTAAATAAATAAAGATTTATTTAATTAATAGAGGAAATATTAATTAAACAAATCTTCATTGATTTAATTAATTCATTTATCTTTTTCTAGCCTTTTTCCTCATTTAAATAAATACTTTTATTTATTTAAATTGTCCTTTTCGTAAATTAAATAAATATAAATAAATAAAAGTATTTATTTAAATGAGGAAAAAGGCTAGAAAAGGATAAATTAATTAATTAAATCAATAAAGATTTATCTAATTAATAGAAGATAGGATTAAATAATTAGATAAATAAAAACATTTATTTCATTAGACAAGACAATTTTAGGTGTCTACAATAACTAATTAAGGAAACTTACAAATATTTACTAAAAGTATCTCTAAATCACATAAGCACAAAGTCTTGAGTGAGTACAATCTAATTTCCAACTTAAAAGCAATTATATCTTTTAGCTCAAAGTCTCCAAGATATAACCAAGATTATTTAAAACTAAGTGAAATTACCAGTAATACAAAGCTCATTGCTCAATCACCTAAATATCAAAAGATTTCCCAAATATGCAAGGAGCACAAACTCTACTTATCATAATTAGGAATTTTTATTATCAACACTTAACAATTGTAACTAACAAGATTCAAGTACATATGGAATAATTATGAGAATTAGACATAGGAATAATTCCAATCACAATCACAATCTTCGGCCCAACACAGAGTTTGGAAACTAGCAGATTGCTTTCTTTATTTTCCTTAAATCAATTTTTACATAAAAAATAGCTCAAATTTTTAGTTGAGGCAAAAATTTAGTAGAGTTTTTCTTAGCATAATAAAAGATAAATATATACAAATGAGGGTCCTCTTTATATAAGAAAAGAGTGGAGGAAAATTTGGGCACAATTGATTAATTCAACTGCACAGTCCCACTTGACTACAACTACTGCATCAAATGAAAATGCAATTGCAAGAAAATTTGCAATGACTAAGAATGCAACTACATGAAAAGGAAGTGTGAAAGAGGGACACTTTATTCATCTTTCTCTTCCTCATTGGGTTTCTGGAATTCCTCAAAGTTGACCAAAACAACTTCCATCTTGACTTTGTCCAACATTGTGGTAGAACTGGTGACGGCACGAAAACATGAAATTGCATCTTCATCTTTCATACATTCCTTCCTTCCATCTTTCAACATTGATGCAAGAACTTCAAAACTGACTTGTATTTATAGCAACTTATCAAATGCATTCAATGTGAAATCTTGTTTTGTACAGTGGTCTATTAGGAAAGAAATTCTTGTATGATGGAGTCATTGGTCACAAGATTTTGATTATCATTATATGAATAACAAGGAATTTCAACTACCCCTGCTGAAATATGATCAATCTCATCATTACCTTCTTTCTTCTCCTGATCTAGCTCCATAATCATTGACCTTATTATTTCCCTCTTATGAGACAATAATGATAGAACCTGGATGTATTTCGCTCTGTTAGGTCCCAGTGATAACTGAGAGGGGGGGGTGGGGGGTGAATCAGTTATCAAAACTTTAAACCAAAAACAACTTAATCAATTACTGCTTTAATACCAGTGAGATAGATTTAACAGATAAATGCAATACCGGTAAAGATTAATGCATGAAACCAAAAGATAAAATCATCCACAACACATGACACCAATATTTGTACATGGAAACCCTGCAAAGGGAAAAACCACAGTGGGAAACCTTACCCACAATCAAAGGATACTATTGCAGATAATAAATGTACATAAATGGGGTCTGCACATGCAGAAAGGCCAAGTGCCTAGAGCTCATTGCTCAAACACAAATCGGAGTCACACTGACTACAATTGGATGGTTAAATCCAATAAGAATGTACTACTTAAAATAGCATCTTCATATGTTGGATTCAGTACCGGTGTAATGCTAATATGCCTTCACAAAAACCTAGCTTCACTTTCAAATGATGTCTTCATGTATAGCTCTGCTTAATCTCGCATATCCCTTCACAATATACCTTCTTCGCACTCCACACTTGATCTTACAAATAAGATCTTACATTTATATCATAGCCTAAGACCAATTTTAGTAGGTCGGCTCTACAAGATATTACAATAAAAACATTTTACAAACAATATAATATCCAATGCAATAACCGATCGAACATGTCAACTTAATGCATTTACAACATTAATTAATCATCTCCATAGCATGCCATGCCGATCTGGAAAAGATAATCCTGCCGGTGTAACCCTAGATAACCCTAGACCTATTTGCCGATAAAAGCAAATATGCAAATATAAATATACCAATGATTAATTCATTAAGAAAAGATGTCCACATGATGTATTGGAAATTACCAAGTGTTTTCCATATCATTTCGAGTGCCGGTGATCATTATATCCTGTTGGTGTACCATATACCAATAACTGTGCAATAGTTGCTTGCTTGTTGGTGAAAGTTGCTGGATCTCCAAAGTGCTAGTGTTTCAGTAGGTGTTGACATCAATGAAAAAACCATACAAAAATACCAACATGCTCTTGTTTAAATTACTTTGTTTTCTACAAGGACGTCAATTTTGAAATCCTCCATTTTTATCCCAAAGAGTTACACTCTTTTCAATATCTTCTACCTCTTTAGATAAGGATGTTTTGACACCTTGCATTTGACTTTGAACAATTTCAAAGTTAGTCAACAACTTAATTTTTGAATCTAGAAGATGAGAACCTTCTGATTTCAAACGAGCAATCCACTCATCCACTACTCGACCCTTGACACCCACCTATTCCAATTTCTTGAGAGCTTCAGTATTAATTAAGAAAACAAGTGGCTCAACTTCCTGAGAAGATTGTGTGACCTTGAGAAGGACACTAGTCAACTTCTCACATTTATGCTTCAATTCATTCTTTTCATCTCTTTTTTGATCAAACCTTTGCACAAGAGAATTGAAAGCACTTTGAGAGTCTAACTTGACACTCTCATGTGTCTCCACTCCAAGTTATATAGTCTGCATAGTATAATCTCTAGGTTGAATATTATCCTTGTTCTTATCTGAAGATGGAACCATAACCTCAACATATTTCCTTTTTGTAGAAGGATCCACTAGCACTTGAGAAACAATCTTTGCTTTTTAGTGCTCTTGGATTTGGGAGGAGCGAATAGTTCCAAATCAAATTCATCTGGTGAAATTACCCATTTCTTCCTTTTAGGTGATACTATATCCATCCACGGTGGTAATTCTGTGTTAGTAGATGGAGTTGTGGCCTCCTTCTAAATGACAACCGGTATTTGAGGAACATTTTGACTTGAAGTTGTAAGAGTCAAAGATGGAATTGCTGGTATCAAGGTTGTGGCAACGGAGAATCAACAATCTTCCATTCAAAATAGACTAGATTGAATATATCATCAATATCCTCCATTGTCATCAACATTTTATCCTCATCCAGATTTTCAATTTGTTCCAAGGTGAGATGAGTGAAATCCATTCTCTTGACATCTTCCCGATTTTCACAATCTGCAGAAAAATCTTTGAGCCAATATACATGGGTATAGCTCCTCTTAATTTTGTTCTTCATTCCACAAAAATCAAACTTATTATGAGCATTGAACCTCCTCATGGTGTTCCATTGCATTTCTTCTTCCATATTTTTGGCCTTTGGGTTGGTCATTACTGAATATTGGCCAATGGCTTCTGGAAATTTTAAGCCAGTCTTATGGGCCTGTGACTACTTCTCATGCACATGGATCAATTTTTGACATAACTTCCATGTGAACAATTTTATCAGATAGATATCTCAGAAAAATGAAAGGTTCACTTGTGAAAAATCCTATGCAGATGTAGGTAAATGTAGGAAATTGGAGAAAGACAACCAAAATGAGAAACCCTATTGTATGCTCCTTTTGAAAGTCTCTTTTTCTGTAAGTCCTTATCAAACATACATTTCCATACAACAAAGCAGGCGTCATTGACCCTTTTAAAATGATTTATCTGATTATATATTGTGAGCTGAGCATGGTAGCTCCAAACATGAACTAATCTTCGATCACCCTTTGTAGATAATCCTGGATATTGGCTCATAGAGGTGGCTGCGTACACCAACTATGAGGTCATATATAATTTCAATGTTGTTTTAACCTATTTAAATTGTGCACAAAGTGCATCATTGATCTACTCACCCCAATCTATGGTAGTTTCTTTTCTAATTATGTTCATATAATAACACATCCAATTATGTAAATAATGAGAATCTTTCAAACCTTTCACTCATGTCGGCATAGTAACCTTATCATTGTACTCTTCATTGAAATCACTTCTATGAAAGTATTTTGGCCATCTTGTAGTGGTAGACATCTTGGCTAAAGATAAGAAAATTGAATTGATCATCTTTTTAAATTTCACTTCATTTTTCTCATAATATTATTGTGAACTATCTTGAGTTATGTCAACTACTTCTTCCACTGGAGAGCCCTTGAATACACTGTTAAAGAAAACACTGTCTAATGTCATCAGAACATTTTGGTTGGTATCCTTCACTTGTCTTGTATTTTGATCAAAATGATCCATCGCTACAAGTACAAAATATGGATCATGAGTTGCCACTGGGAAGGAAGTATATTTGTACAACTCTGATTTGATCAAACTCATCATATGTGAAGGAGCTTTCTCGACTCAGTCAATGAACTCTTGCATATCCACATGATAGATCTTCGTATCTCTTATCTCTTTGACATTAGAGTCAACTGAGCTCTCTAAAAAAATATTCAAATACTTGTCATATCTGTACTTAATCTCGATGAAGGATACAATTCTTTTGATGAAGGATTAGGTGAAGGCTTGGCCTTATCAGAAGAATGCTTAAGAATTGGTAAAAATGATACATGGGACAATGCATGTTAGCATCATGAAGGTTATTGATCATTAGAAGAATAACATCATCAGTTGGAATGAAAATATGGAGTTAAACAAGACTTATGAAAATGTTTATAAAAAACTGACAGAATGGAGAAAATAGTTCGACCTACACTAAAGGGGAAAAACTAAGTCTTGCACATCAGACTTTAAAGTCCGATGTGTAAGGAAAAAGAAATGGAATAGATGACATGTCTGGTTTAAAAACCCAACCTATTAGATTGAAAGACACAAAGGTTGAAAAGTTGGGTTTTAAAACCTGACACATCATCTGGGAAGAACACGACCTTCTAACATGTAGGACTTTAAATTACGATATGTTAGCAGGGGAAGAACGAAAATTGCTAACATGTTAGGCTTTAAAACCCGATATGTTAGCAAGGGAAAAATGAAAAACTACTAACATGTCATACTTTAAAACCCGATATGTTAGTAGGGGAAAATGACATCTCTTTCATGTCGGATCTCAAAGTCTGATATGCTAGCAGGGAAAAAATGCCATTCCCTCACATGTCAGGGTTTGAAAACTGACATACAAGGGTAAAGGGAAAGATAGAACAAGGAGATTAGGGCATTTAGATTCTAAATCCCGACATGCCCTAATCAACAACAAAACACAAAAATCCTAACGCACATGAAAATAAAAACTTGGAAGGAAAAGAAGAGGCAAAAATAACATACCTGAGAAAAAGATCTGATTCCTTGACGAGAAAACATGAAAACAATCACCAATACAAGCCAAGGGCAAAGAGACACAGAGATTTTAGAGTGGTTTCAATAGTTAAAAGGAAATAGGGCTTTTTGCAAGTGCAAGTTTGAAACAACTACAGGGGTTCGGAGCGGTTGCAACAATAAAAAATATAATTGGAGTGTGCCATTTTGGCAAAAAAAAACACTGGATTTGGAGCGCTCCTTTGGTGAAGAATAAAAGAGGCCTTTTTTCAACCCTATACATTAGATAAACATTCTTTTTTGTAACCACCTAAAGTGCCATTGTAAATAACCTACTTTTTTGCCATGGGTGCAAATAGATCAACCTAGTGAGATAATCCACTTTTGTGAAATGGATTTGGAGACATCTCTTGCTTGAAATAGTGATAATATCATAGTAGTGCAATGGAATAGCAGTGACATGTAGAATACACTATGGATTTCAACATTGGCTGGTGCCATTTAGGGAACAAAAATAGGGTTTGGAGAAGTCGTAATAGAAAAATAAGAAACAGGTGTTTTTCACACACAATTTTTGAAAAAACACTTGAAGTTAAATGGTGAAATGGTTCTTAAAACAAACAAAAAACAAAAAATAAATCAAGAAAGAAGTTGTAGAGACATTGCAATTAGTATAGTTGGGTATGATTTAGAAACTTTACACAAAAAAATGAATTGTCAATAATCGTTGGTTGAAGATGAGCAAGATATGGTTGTTGACAAACAACATCAAGAAGACTTAATGACAGATACACAATTAGTGAAATACATTGCATCATTAGAGAAATTTGAAATACTTCTAAGATTGATGTGGCAAATAGGAATATTAAAAAACAACACCTATTTCACATCTAATAGTAGACTTTACAATTTTTTTGTGAAAGTAACTTATGTGTGTTGGCATTTTGCATATAGATTGCATTAATGATATATTGTCATTGATGTCAATTGAACCAGTGAATGGTATTAATGATATTGTGGATTTTATTGTTGTTATTACTATTGTCTTGTAACTGATAAGATGAACTTTGAGGAAGATGTTGTAAACCGACATGTTAGTTTGTAGACCGGTCTAAAGGGTTAGACCTTTCTATGTTTTGTAACCGGGAAACCCTACCAGTTATTTTTGATAAACCCTAACCAATGAAAGTTTGTTGGTTTAAGATCTAATGTTGAGCGGTAATGATGGAGACGTGTGTGATCATTGTATGAGGATAAGTTCAGATGATTTTGGCACATTTGTTTTCTAGGGAAGGAACAAAGTGGATTGCATCAAATGCATAGTGTGTGATGAGTTACAAAGTCCGATGAAGCGGTGATCATGGAGTGGTTGGAATTTTCTTGTTAAATGTGAAGATATTGTTATGATTTCTAACAATCAAGATTGTAATCTTGATGATGAGAATTAGTTTTTTGTTGTGTTACCAACCTAGTTGATTTTTATTTAAGGTCGATGATGTTTTTTGTACTAGTGTTGGCAAAGTTGACAAGATTGACAGAAACTAGTTGAGTGTGAGGTTGCTTAACTGGTGGATGGATCTGCAATTTGAGTAAAGGCATATAGAAGCTTAAGAAGGATTTGATCAAGCAGATGTAGTGCTATTCAGACAGATCAAGAAAACCCGTTGTTTTCTAACAATTACAACAAAATTTGAAATCCCCTAATAGGGTAAGCTCTAACAAGCTTGGTTACTTTCTAAATCCTCTCACAAGGTGGTCCATTAGTTTGGATTCTCAAATCCTCTACTGAGGTTACTCCTAATAAGGTATTGTTCTTTTCATCAAGGCATATTTGTAAATCCCCTAACTGGGTGATTCCTAACAGAATCGGTTCTTAATAGGACTTATTGTAAAAGCTTTAACAGGCTTGGCTCCTAATAGGGCGAACTTCAAAAGAGTTCAAATAGCTATCCTTGTGAGTCTCATCTCACCGTGGTTTTTATCTATTTGGGTTTTCCACGTATAAATATTTGTGTCAAGTGGTGAATGCTTTTGAGGTTATTATCTTATTTGTTGATTTGATTAACTACTTAACTATTCTAATATGACTTGATACTAGAAGCATTAAGAGATGAATATGTTGACATATGATTAAGGATTAAGGATTTTTTATGTTTACAAGATTAAAGTTGTTTACTGTTAAGTTGGTATAATAGTCAAACTGGTTGATGTTGGTAATCTTTGAGATATTATCTTGACAAAGTTATTTGTTGATAAGTTTCTTTTGAGTTTGGGAGTTTGTATCAATTTTTAGCTTATTGATTCACCCCCCCTCTTAGTAATCTACTGGATACTTATTATTTCATCATACCATCAATTGGTATTAGAGTGTCCCAGGTCCTCTTTAACCTAAATCCTAACAACTTGAGGAAAATATCTTGTAGATCATGATGAAGAAATAAGGTCCAAAGTTCAGCAAAGATAACTATAGGATATGGAGTGATAGAATGAATATTTACATTAAGAGTCTTGGAAGTCAGTATTGGGATCATGTAGAAACTCTGTATGTTGCACCTATTGGAACCCTGACTGATGATCAAAAGAAAGAACAACAAGAGAATCATCAAGCATTAGAGGCTATAATAAGTTCCCTGTCTGATGCTGAATATGTAGATGTTCATGGTCTTGAAACTGCATATGAAGTATGGAAAAAACTTGAAGAGATTTATAGCAGTGATGAACATGTTAAGATTGCTAAAGAGTAGAGTTTAAGAGGAAAGTTTGATGACACGAGAATGTCTAAAGGTAATAATATCCAACAGTATGGTCAAAGGATAAAAGAGATAGTTGGTGAAATAAAGAGTGTAGGAGGGAAAGTGGAAGATGCCACAATGATCAGTAAGGTACTGAGAACCCTGCTACTAGTCTATGCTATCTGAGTTGCAGCTATTTAGGAGCTGAAATCCATTGACAAAACTAAGGTAACTCTTGACTCTATCATTGGCAAACTTACTAATTTTGAACTAAATGGCTATGATGGTAGTGTATAGAAATCAAAATCTGCATTCCGAGCTTTTGTTTCTAACCCATCTGTGAGAAGAAGTAGAGATACTGACCATAGCTATGAATCTAGATCCAACAGAGATGTTGATGATGAAGACAACTTGTTCGAACTTGAAGCATTGTTGGTAAAATGACTGCTTAGAGGCACTGAAAAATACAGAGGTAAGCTACCTTTGAAATGTTTTGCATGTAACAAAATTGGTCATATAGCAGCTAATTGCCCTAATAGTGAAAATGAACACAAGAGAGACAAATTCAAGAAGTATAAGGGTAAAGGCAAGAGATATTTTCTTGTAGCTATTGACAATGGTATTACTGATAATGAATCTGATGATGATGCTAGTGAAGATATTGTGTTTGTGGCTATTAAGGAGGAGAAATTAGACTAGAAGGCTTTAGTGTCTAGGATGGATAACTTTGATGATTGGATCATTGATAGTGGTTTTTCACATCACATGACTAGTGATCGGAGCAAATTTATTTCCTTGGAGGAATTTGATGGTGGTGTTTCCAGATTTGGTAATGACTCACCCTATATGGTTAAAGGTAAGGGAGTTATTTCTCTTAATGGGAAGAGCAGTGCTGACGATGTCTATTGGGTTGAAGTTCTAAAGCACAATCTTCTGAGTGTGGCACAACTTAATGAAAAAGGATACCCACTGGAGTTTAGAAATGGTATGTGCAAAATCTTTGACAACAAAGGTGAATTGATTGCAACCGGAAAACAGACCAGAGGTAATCTATTTCATCTTAATCCTAATGTTAGAAACTGTTTGATTGCAAAGATAGATGATAGATGGCTTTGGCATAGGAGATTTTATCATATAAACTTTGATAACATCATGGGGTAAAAGAATAAACCTGTATCACACTTTTACAAAGGAAAAGGTTAACACAATAATAACTATTCAATTTTGTCGCCATAAAAGTGTCATTTGCATTTTGAATTTGACGATGATGTAAATTGATGAAATGTGTAAAATTTGTTGAAGTTTAAGTCTACTATTTTTTGAAAATTTTTTGTCCATAATTTATATGTTCTTTTAATCTTTAAAGTCCATTTTTTTATTGCTGAAAAATGTTGAAAATTAGGAGGTTTAGTTCCCACCACAAAAGAAAATGTAAATCAACATATTTTTTTTCTGATTTTGATATCCATTATAGATGACATATATATATAGTGCATGAAAAAAAAATTAATTTTTGATGTATATTTTCTTTGTTATAGCATTTGGAAGTCGAATATGCCAGAATTTGATGGTTTGTGTCTGCCACCACAATTTGTCTATTCAATTTATGATAATCAAAAAAATAAAAATAGCCTCTTGGAGAAGACTCTCTCTTCTAGTGAACCATATTTTTTTCAATTTTTTTTGAAGTGATTTGATATTTTTTTTTTGTTTTTCAAACCAGCCTGTTATAGAACAAAAGAATACCTAGTCGTAGTATTTATAATTTTTAATATATTAAATGTAATCAGAACATTATAAAAATTATATAATTAGAATCATGACTTTAATCTCTATAAAAGGGTTTTTTTTTTTTTAATAAGTTTAATTTACCTATTGAATTTTATTGCAGAAGTGACAAGTTTCAGAAAATCATCAGTTTTGTTGATGTGGCTGCCACTTGGCATTCCACATAGACAGTTCCAGCCAGAATCATTCTGGCTGGAAGGGTTCCGACTGGAACTATTTAAAATATTTTTGAGTTTCTATAGTGCAATGTATTGAAAGGACAAAAACGTTCCGACCGGAACATTTCTGGCCAGAAATCCTTTGCCATGTGAGTGCTACGTGGTGGCCAAGTCAATCCAGTCGGAAGAGTTTTGGCCGGAACCCTTCTGACCGAAACATGTACTGTTAGCCTAAAGTGCGACACAGATTCGTACGATTACCTATTGTTAAAGTGAGCAAGTCTAAGACAGTAAGAGGTCTACCTCAGATAGACAAATTGGTTAATGCTCTTTGTAAAGAATGTCAGTTAGGAAAGATGACTTCTTCTACTTTCAAGAGCAAGTCCTTCTTAGCGGAGCACTTGTTAGATTTGGTTCATAAAGATCTATGTGGACCAATAAGAACTAGAAGCATTTCAGGTGATAGATATTTCATGATCTTCACTGATTACTATTCAAGGATGACGTGGGTCACATTCTTGAAGGATAAGAATGAAGCTTTTGGTAAATTCAAGGCATTCAGGGACTTAGCCGAGAAAGAGAGTGGCAAAATGATAAAATGTCTGAGAATAGATCAAGGTGGTGAATTTACTTCTAAGGAATTCACTAAGTATTGTGATGAGAATGGTATCAAGCGACAACTTTCTACACCAAGGACACCACAATAGAATGGTATCGCAGAAAGGAACAATCGGTTAGTGGTTGAAGTAGCTAGAACTATGTTGATACAAGGAGGTGTGGCGAAAACATTTTGGAGAGAAGATGTAGGTACAATAGTCTACACAATGAACCGAGTTTTGGTGAAAAGAGGTAAGGACAAGACACCTTATGAGTACTGGTATGGAAGATCACCTGATGTTAGCTATTTTAAGATCTTTGGTAGTAAATGTTTTGTCAAAAGAGGTGATTACATAAGCAAGTTTGAAGCTAAGAGTGATGAAGGCATATTTCTTGTCTATTCCACCAAGAGTAAGGCCTACAAATGCTTCAACAACCAGACACAGAGAATTGTTGAGAGTACCGATGTTCGAGTAGAAGAATGTCCTAAAATTTTAGAAGGAACCAGTTCAGAGAAAAAGGATGAAGATCCTTGCATTTTGCTTTTGGAACTTGAAATTGTTAAATCTGAAACTGGTAAGACAAATTCTGATGTACTTGTTCAACCGGAACAAATAAATTCAGAGGAAGAAGATAATGAAGAAGCTGAACCTAAAATGAATGATCATGTTATTCCTAGATATTTGAGATTGAATCATAGTCCTGAGCAGATTATTGGGGATAAGGATGCTGGATTACTAACTAGAAGGAGAATTAGAGAGAACTCTTGCATGATCTCCACCGTTGAACCAAGAAATGCTAAGGAGGCATTTGGTGATGATGGGTGAAAGCTATGGAGGAGGAATTGGATCAAATTGATAAGAACAAAACTTGGACCCTTGTACCCCGACCGGTAAACAAGAATGTCATAGGTACTAAATGGTTGTTCAGAAACAAGTTAAATGAAGATGGTGTTGTAGTTTACAACAAGGCAAGACTAGTTTGCAAAGGTTATGCGCAAGAAGAAGGAGAAGATTATGGAGAAAATTTTGCACCAGTAGCAAGACTGGAAGGTGTCAGGACATTACTTGCATTTGCAGCCCTTAAGAAGTTCAAGGTATACCAGATGGATGTTAAGTCTGCATTTTTGAATGGGATATTGGAAGAAGAGGTATATATAGAGCAACCTGATGGTTATGCATTGATATGTAAGGAAGACATGGTATGCAGATTGCATAAATCTTTATATGGATTAAAGAAGGCACCCAGAGTATGGTATGAAAGGCTTCATACACATCTGATGAAGATAGGCTTTGCAAGAACTAATGATGACAACAACATTTATCTCAAGTCTAAAGGAGATGAAATACTGATTTGTGAAGTATATGTTGATGACATTATATTTGGAGGTAATGATGTGATGAGAAATAGTTTTGCAGATGAAATGAAGAATGAGTTTGAAATGTCATTAGTAGGGGAAATAAATTTTTTCATAAGCTTGCAAATACAACAAATGAAGATGGTATTTTCATTACTCAATCTAAGTATGTGAAAGAGGTTTTGAAGACTTTTGGCATGAGTGACTGTAAACCAGTTGGAGCTCCAATGGTTATAGGTTGTAAATTGTCCAAGGAAGATGCATCTAAGTTTGTAGATGAAAAGGAATATAAGTCAATGATTGGAAAATTACACTATGTTGTTCACAATCGACCAAATATTGCCCATGCAGTTGGTATAGTTGCTAGATTTCAGAAAAATCCAAAGGAAGCACATCTAATAGCAACCAAGAGAATTTTTAGATATCTAAAAGTTACAATTAACTATGGGTTATGGTATCCATATAAAGGAAATTTTGATATGAAGGTGTACATAGATGCTGATTGGGTAGGAAATATTGATGACCGAAAGAGTACTACCGGTGGAGTATTCTTTCTAGGAGGAAGTCTAGTTTCATGGAGTAGTAAAAAGAAGAGTTGTACTTCATAATCTACTGCTGAAGCTGAGTATGTAGCAACTTATATAAATTTCACACAAGCTATTTGGATGAGGCACATTTTGGAAGGTTTTAAGATGAAGTTCTCAGAACCTATAAAGATTTTATGTGATAATACAAGTGCCATAAATATCTCTAAGAATCCTGTTTTGCATGCAAGGACTAAGCACATTGAATTTAAGTATCACTTTTTGAGGGAAAAAGTTCAAAGTAAAAATGTTATCTTAGAGCATGTTTCTACCAAGGAGCAGCTTGCAAATATTTTTACCAAATCTCTACCTAAGACTACATTTGAGTGTCTTAGAAGATAACTAGGGGTTGTACCCCTTCATGAGGTCAGTTGATCATGATGTTGATTGCATCAGTCCTTGAATCACTTGCAGAATTTTACATGGATTGATGTAGATGTGGATGTATTCCATAGGGGGAGAATCAAGTTGCTGTATGTTGATGCACAGTGAGAATTTGGAATTACATGTTTTACTTTCAATTTGGCATTGTTGTCAAAGGGGGAGAAGAATTATGTGTCTGATTAGGTGAACCAGCGGTAGGCTGAAGACAGATAGAGCATAGTGAATACTTGGTAATGTAAAATAGGATTCCTATTCACCAATACACAACAAAAATCAGAGGCGTTGATATTTGTATTGCCATCAATGCCAAAGGGGAAGATTGTTGGCATTTTGCATATAGATTGGATTAATGATATGTTGTCATTGATGTCAATTGAACCAGTGAATGGTATTCATGATATTGTGGATGTTATTGTTGTTATTTCTATTGTCTTGTAACCGGTAAGCTAAACTTTGAGGAAGATGTTGTAAATCGATATGTTAGTTTGTAAAATGGTGTAAAGGGTTAAACCTTTCTATGTTTTGTAACCGGTAAACCCTACTAGTTGTTTTTATAAACCCTAATCGATCAAAGTTTGTTGGTTTAAGATCTAATGTTGAATGGTAATGATGGAGACATGTGTGATCATTGTATGAGGATAAGTTCAAATTATTTTAGTGCATTTGTTTTCTAGGGAAGGAGTAAAGTGGATTGCATCAAATGCATAGCGCATGATTAGTTACAAAGTTCGATGAAGTGGTGATCATGGATTGTTATGATTTCTAACGATCAAGATTGTACCAACTTTTTTGTAATCTCGATGATGAGAATTAGGTTTTTGTTGTGTTACTGACCTAGTTGATTTGTATTTAAGGTCGATGATGTTGTTTGTAATAGTGTTGCAAAAGTTGGCAAGATTGGCAGAAACCAGTTGAGTGTGAGGTTTCCTAACCTGTGGATGGATCTACAATTTGAGTAAAGGTAGATTAAAGCTTAAGAAGGATCTGATCAAGCAGATGTAGTGCTATTCAGATAGATCAAGAAAACCTGTTGTTTTCTAACAATTACAACAAAAATTGAAATCCCCTAACAGGGTAAGCTCTAACAAGTTTGGTTACTTTCTAAATCCTCTCACAAGGTGGTCCATTAGTTTGGATTCTCAAATCCTCTACTGAGGTTACTCCTAACAAGGTATTATGCTTTTTATCAAGGCATATTTGTAAATCCCCTAACCAGTTGATTTCTAACAGAATTGGTTCTTAATAGAACTAATTGTAAAAGATTTAACATGCTTGGCTCCTAATAGGGTGAACTTTAGAAGAGTTTAGATAGCTATCTCTATGAGTCTC
Source organism: Cryptomeria japonica (assembly GCF_030272615.1). NCBI lineage: Eukaryota > Viridiplantae > Streptophyta > Pinopsida > Cupressales > Cupressaceae > Cryptomeria > Cryptomeria japonica. The sequence continues at coordinate 699,469,328 of NC_081405.1, read as the reverse complement.
ATCTCACCATGGTTTTTACCTATTTGGGTTTTCCACGTATAAATATTTGTGTCAAGTGGTGAATGCTTTTGAGGTTATGATCTTATTTGTTGATTTGATTAACTACTTAACTATTCTGATATGACATGATACTGGAGGCATTGAGAGATGAATATATTGACATATGATTAATCATTTTTTATGTTTACAAGATTGAATTTGTTTACTGTTAAGTTGGTATAACAGTCAAACTAGTTGATGTTGGTTGATGTTGGTAATCTTTGAGATATTATCTTGACAGAGTTATTTGTTGATAAGTTTATTTTGAGTTTGGGAGTTTGTATCAATGTTTCAGTTTACTGATTCACCGCCTCCTCTCAGTAATCTACCAGATACTTATTCTTTCATCATACCATCAATGTGAAGACCAAAGTTTGACTATCTAATTTCGAGAAAACATGCAGAGGGTTTTGTGTGTTGGAAGTTCGAGGAGATGGCAAAGAAAGGGTTTTTTCTTACTAGGTGCAAAATGAACATTGGATTGCAAGGTAGATTGCAAAGATTTCTTCTCGTAAAGATAATGAGTAAAAAACCCTAACGTATTTATCTTCCAAATTTAGTTACAGATGCAAATTTTTAAGATACTTCTATCTAAAATTGATGTGGCTACTGGGTGTATTTAAAAATGACACCTATTTCACATTGAAAATCTTTGGTGTTCTACACAATGCCCTTCCATTTCTTTCAAACAATTAAAATCCATTGTGTTTTTCACATGACCAGGCAACATGTGTGAAAAATACTTGTGATTCATACCAAGCTAGTCTGAATATGTACAAGACTGTCATGTGTTTCCCAACACACTAGATACTACACTGTGCAGAAGTTTTGTGTTTTTTAACATTCCTAGTTGCATGTGGAAAACCATAGTTTTATTTATTGTGTTTTTAATTTACGTTGTGTATCATTCTATGCTTTTCAACATTCCTAGTCCTAACGGGTGATAAAAAAATGCATATATACAAAACAAACATACAAACTAGGCAAAATTTGAAACACGAGGGCTTCACTTAGTGAGCTTGGGTTCTAGCACACGCATTCATGGAATACTAAAGAATCCCCTTATTTTCACCAAATATTGTATTTTTCACTGCTGAAATTAAAAACCCCCTTATTTTCACCAAAGGTAATATATTGCACCCTCATTTTTGGGATATTAAACCCCCCAATATGAATGCATGTGATATAATATTGCCTAGCTAGTGAAGCCCCTGTGATTTGAAATTTCCAAATTTTTTACAGTCTTCTCCAAAAGCTCTAGTCCAATCCCCAAATTTATTACAATCACTATAAACAATTCAAAAAATTACAGAAACCCTTATGTTTTTTAACAACCCACATCGAATACTACACTCTCAAAAAAACTTTCATCTATTTTAACATACCTAGTCCCAATGGATAGTCCAAAGCCATGCAAAAAAGACGTACAGAATGAGAAAACCCTACTTTTGTGGGAAATTTATTACAAAAAGCCTCATGATTTCTTACAATCTACACTCTTAAAAAACTTTTTTATTCTTTAGAAATCCCAGTCTCAATAGGTGGTCTAAATGCATGCAAAATAGAGACACACAATGAGAAAACCCTAGTTCATATATTAAAATTTATTATGACTCTAGGATTTACTTAAAATGCATTGATGAACATTCCTCTTCCACCCACAGTCCCTACCAACATGTCAATTTGGAAAACAAATAGTGGAAAATATACATACCCGTATGGGCTTAAGCTAGCTTCAAAACCTTGATGACTACACCTCCAAAACACTGTCGTCATCTTTTCTTTCTTGCATTGTGAACGACACAAAACAATCACAAACTTACATAAAGCTAGCCAAGCCAATTTATTTATAAAAAATAAAATGATTAAATGATAATTGTCAATATTACCGCACTTTTCTATAGACTACAAAATATTATGAAATTCTCATATACCTGAAGACTGCAAATATTCAAAAAGAATCTTGAACTACCTGAAGAGAAATTTCTGAACTCTGACTGTCTAAAGACTCTCCAATGACAAACAACTCTGACCCAAAGCTTTGTTTTGCAAGTAATTCCTGACCAGCTAGGATAAATGCAAACTGACTCTTTTGTTCATGGCTCTTCGTTAGTCCATTTGTAGAATCCAATAATTTTTTTTCTATTTCCAAAACAAATTAAAAAATATTTTTTGTCACCGTCCAATGACCTTGCCAAAAACTCGCGTATTGACGATCACCACACTGTTTGCTATTTTCTAGCCTCCAGCACCCGTGCCTCTTCTCCATGGGCCCCATGCCATGTAATCTCCCACATGCCATTTCCATGCTATTTTATGTGGAGAATTTCCCATGCCAAGAGGAATTAGGAGAAAAATTATGTAGTTAAAATAATGAGGCGACATTGGTGCAATCGGTGTCTATAAATGAATTTTGCACAACATCAAATCTTGAATCAATTGTGAATATTCAAATACTCTTCCAACTTTCTGTAGATTAATTTATGAATGAGATTGTGTGTTAGCTGATTGATCAGTAATTAGTCTATTTTTTTAATATATACCAAGGACTGAATTGAGTGATCCCAAGTAATTACAATGCAAGAAGATGAATGGTCTGTACACATTCATGGTTCCTTACCCTGTGCAAGGATGTGAAAATGCTAATGAAAACCTGGTGGTTGAAAGGGAGGAGATTGAGAAAGGTGTGAGGATATAGATGGAGGGTCGGGAAGGGGAGGAGCTTAGAAAAAGAGGGAGGGAGTTTAAGGACGCGAGATTTAAAGCAGTTGTAGAGGGAGGTTCTTCTTCTCTCAACTTGAATAGGTTTATTCATGACATGACACAACTTTCCAATACGTCTTTTCTTAAAGTTATGTAACCCTTAGTATCTAAGTTACGATGATGCATGATTATTTATTATAGTATTTTAATGATTGTTGTAAAGGTAGGATTTAGATTCATAGTGAAAATTAGTATATTTTAGTAAATATTCAAAAGTGGTACTCTTTTTTAAGAACTATGCTCCAGCTTCATGTCTTACAATAAAGAAATAATTTGTATCTTTCCATTTAAGAATTTAAATTGAATAAAGATTGTCCAAAATTATTTTCTTGTGAATTAAGAATCAAAATGATATAAAAACCCTCTCAAAGGAAAGAAAGAATATTGGTCCACTTAGGAAAGCATTAAATTATTTGATTTAATATTTTTGAAATTTTAAAACTCTCCAATTCCAGTTTAAATAAATCTTAGCTTTCGTCATTCATTCACAAAAAAATAGTATTATATTAAAAACCTAAAGTTATATTTATACTCCCTCAATCTATACATGAGAATACATCGGAAATAAGTTAAAAAAATAGGAAAGATTTTGAAGGGCATGGCTCAATTTGTGAGTTGAAAAATGATTTTTTTTTTTTGAAAATGTATTGGCATTGCTTTAGCTATCATCATTTATTTCCACACCTGCAATTTGTAAACATATACACATAGGGATTAGTTGGCCTAGTACCCTCTCTGGGCCCACCCTAGTCTACCTAGGGAGGAACATTCATTCAACTGGTACGAAATCCCACCCACTCTAATGTAGTTTTGATCCATCCACCGACCCCATTAGAATAATAGAGGGGTCCTCAACCTCGTCGGCCCACCCTTTCCTATTACTATATAGATAGGGGACCCAAGAAAACTATAGATTAGATGGTCGGCACAAGTACCACATAGATACGAGGCCACCATATCTCTATATCATATTCATCTGTTGCAATTGACAATAAAAAATTAGAAGATATTATTAATACATATTGAGAGACTATTTTTTACCATCTCCTTTAAATTATCTCCAATTTTTTATATTATCATGGCTCTTGAATGCAACAGACCTAAGTTCCACAATCCCTCTCATCAAAACAAGCTTCACCATCCTCAAATTATTTGAAGAATTATAATTAAAAGTATTATTCATCCTACTATACATGAATGCTTCATTCCTCAATGGGTTCCTTAGTTTTGAATTATGTTGGAAATACAAATTTTGGTTGTCATTAATGTCAAACTTATTGGTCCAAAAGAGATACTTTGCAATTTGAAATGAGAAATTAAGGTATTTTGGTGCAGAAGTCATGTAGATGTATGGAGTATGTGTATAAATATTTGTGGCAACATATTATAGTGTGTTATAATAATTTTAGAGCTCTATTAGCATCCTTTGTATATTGATATGTTATTTCAATCATGTATGAATACTTCAATTAATAGTTTGTCATATTGTTTGATTTGATATGTGGTAGATATGCATCAGATGGTTGTATGGTTTTAGCGAAGTATTTGTGGGTGTACATTCTCATTATATCTCGGTTTTTGTGAAGATAGGTGATCTATAATCAAAGATACTTATGTCTGAGTTTTGATTGATATAGTTGTAACATAGTGGTATGGAGGAATGTGTTGCATTTCTTAGCTTACAATTGATGAAGTGTTGTGGATGGTTGATTGAGGTTCCCCAATGTATTATGTTGTCCTCTTGGTCATTCTCAAGTAATGTTGGTGGTCCAAATTAAAATTTGAGTTTGTTTTATTGGCATATGCCAACTATTTTATCTTTTGGGCCGACTCTTGTGGATTTTGGTCGATGCAGTAGCATGTGGGGTAAGTGCACCAAGTTGTGGTACCAATAGGGGGTCTTAAGAAGCCACTTTTTTTTCCCCTATAATTAGCAAAGTCTGAACTTCAATGACAAATTGAACATAGTTGCACTTCAAATTTAGAGATGAAACAAGAACAAGAGTTGGAGTGCTTCGAGTCTTATTTCTAAAGTATTAATTTATTTTGAAAATGGTGGAGATTAAGGGCTTCAAAAAGGGGGCCCCACAAAATGTGGTCTTGTTTTTATGCAAAAAATATAACATAGCGTCTGTTGTGGCCCCCTTAAACTATTCTTTTTCTTTTTAATTTTAAAAATATCTTCAGTGAGAAATTAGCTAACACCTTGTAGTTTATGCCAAATTTTTTGGCTAATTTTTTAATGAGTATATGTTTTTTTACTAATTCTTGAAGTGGACACATCCTAAAAAATAGAAATTTGAGCATGCTCCCCCGTAAAATAATTGAAAATGAATTAAAAATATTTTTTTTTCTTTTATAAGTTCTTTAGAATGGAGTCTAGTTTCCAAAAATGTAAGTTTCTTCAAAATATGATGAACGTGTAAAAAATTATAAGTTTCTTCAAAATTTGATGAACGTGTAAAAAACTATACCCAAAATAGCACATGTTGGTTTTTGACCAAAAACACACACTAACAAAAGAAATTACAGATGAAAGCATTAACAAAATCAAAATTTGAAATAAATTACATGGTTGGATAGCGAAGAATGATCTTATGTTCGCTATGGTGTTTATTTAGTTGCATTGAAACACATGAAAATGATGGAGAGCACGACCAAAAATATGTCAAAATTTTCAATCTTCTGATAAAAGCACGTCTCTATCTTTAAATGGTCATCCAAAACTTTGGGTTTGATTCCCAAGGAAAATCCAATCGATAGGATTGGTGTTTCCCAAAGCGGGTCATTTGGCGCATGCCAAATATGGCACTCTCCCTATTTGGCATGCACCAAATGCAAAAAATAAGTTTTTCCCATTAAACGCATACCAAATTTGGTGCTAGTCATCTGGGAAAAGTCCGTTTTCCATATTTGGAGTGTGCCAAATAGGGAGAACACCAACTGTTCAACATTGAAACAATGTTTAAGATTATTCCATTCTTTGTTAGTTTAATTGAATGTTTGAAACTCAATTTACTCTCTCTCTCTCTCTCTCGTCCTGTCTACCTTACATTCCCTCCTTAGCCCCCTCTCTACCCTTGTATCCCTCTCACAATGATTATCTTAATCGTTACCTATTCTTCCCACACTTGCTCCCCATCTGTACCCATATCTCCTTGCCTCTTTACCTCAGTACCTATCCCTTCCTATGTCATTATCTATCTCTATCCTTCTATATCTATCTCTAGCCATTGTGTCTCTCACCCATCCCTTCTTAGTCTCTAATCATGTCACCTCTATTTCTCTTCTACATATTTCTTTCCCTCCCTCTGCAATTGGCTCCCTTCCTACTTTCCCCTCTTTCTTGTTTTCTGAGCTCTCTCCCTCACGGTCTATCTAAATTTACCCTCTCTAGATATCTTAAAAACTCACTACCTACCTCTCCTCCCCTCTCTCTTTCTCTATTATTTTCTCTCTCATTTTTAATCTCACTCCCCTCTCTCAATTATGGCCTCTCCGTCCCCTCCCTCCATCTCTTGAGGTATTCACCTCTATCCATCTCACATTGAGCTCTCTCCTCAGTTAGGTCTCTTACCTCTCTCTCTTTGCCTCTACGTACATATCACCTCTCTCTCCCCTTTAGGTATCTCACCTCTAAAAATCTATCTCTCTAGTTAAATCTCCCTCTCAGTCCACCTTTATCTCCCTTCCCTCATAGTTCTATATCTCTCTATGAACTAGATCTCCTATTCTCTCTCTCCGTATACCTTATCTCTCTTCATTCTTATATGATACCAGTCACCGGTAAGGAGGGACCTCAAAGAGATCAATCTAGACTAGTCAACAAGAGTAAACAACACAAAAAAACACAGATACAATGCAGGCAATGTAGAACAGGTTATATTATTGCATGAAATTTGATTACATCCAACTGGTAACAACCATGTTACAACATACCGACACACATGCCTGGTAGAATAGGTCTCACTAGGACCTTGAATCGAAAGATATATCTTCTATGTACATCCTAGCTATATGATCCTCCTCTTCATTACATTCTAAAGAATAATTACATATATATATATATATATATATATATATATATATATATATATATATATATATATATATATATATATATATATATATATATGTCGATCCAAAGGATCTAGTCGACCCTAAAGGGATCAAAACCTGAAGAACAAGACCTAACATAAAAAATAACAAAGTCGGCCTCCACCAAGAGATTCCTCTGAGAAATCCAAAGGATGAAACATGGATCACAGGAAAAGGTCAGACACACACCAAGCAAAATTAAGATCAATTCCCAAGGCTCCACAAGAATCACAATGGGTTCTGATAGATCACCAGAACAGGTCTCAAGCAACCAATAACCAAGGGACAACCAGTAACAAGAAATTGTCATGGAAACCGGTAGTGATATCTTACCTGAAAGTGTTCCAAATGTAGTGTGGTCTGAAAGAAAGAAAGATGATCAAGTCTTCCAGTAGAATCCAACTCCATAGGATCCGGTAAGCCAAAACTGGAACACATAGAAAGGAAAATTGAAACTGCAAACATAAAACAAAATAGAAAGGAAAATGTTTTTGGTTGATGCAAGATTGTTGTGAATCAGGGATGCTCCTACATCAGAAACTCGAGGTTATAGAAAAAAAGTGAGCCTCTCACTTTGTTGGGATTAGAGGGAAACCAAGGCATTCTTCCTTTGCTTGACAAATCCAAGATGAATCTTCAACTGGCCCGTCCTTCCACTTCACAAGATATTCCTTATACTCACTGCTCTAGGTACTATGCCCAATCCTATTGCCCAAAATCTCTTCAATCTGATTCGGTTCCTTCCAGGGCAATTGTTTCTCCAAGTCTGCAACACCGTCCTTACTGAATTATGGTTCAAGGTACTCATGAAGATCTGTAATGTTAAATATAGGTGAAATACTTAGACTATCTGGTATCTCTACTTCATATGCATTTCCAAAACTGAACTTCCTCAAAATCTTACAGGGTCCAAACTTCTTCTTTTGCAACTTATTATACGTTCCAACAGAGAATCTCTCTTCTCTTAGATATACCATTACTTCATCACCAAATTCAAATTCCTTATGTCTCCTCTTCTCATCTACCTTCTCCTTATATTGTTTGCTAATGTCTTCTTAATGTTGCTTAACTTGAATGGGTAATGCTACCATGTAATCTGCAAAATCTTCTGCTTCTGAACTTTTCTAGTCTTCACTGCTAATGTCTTTTAATTCTACTATACCTCTAGGGTGTACTCTAGTAACAATCTCAAAAGGTGTTTTTCCAGTACTTCCATTCACTGAATTGTTGTAGGAAAACTTTGTTTGTGCAAGGATTAAATCCCAACTTTTGGTTTTATCTCCCACTAAACATCTCAACAAATTTCCCAGACTCTGGTTAACCACTTATGTCTGTCTATTAGTCTATGGATGAAAATTATAATTGAACTTTAAATTTGTCTTCATCTTTTTCCAAAGTGTTCTCCAAAAATAAGCAACAAACTTAGTGTCTCGGTCTGAAACTATGCTCATAGGTAATCCATGCAATCTCACCACTTCCTTGAAAAATAGGTCTGCTACATATAATGCATCTGCTGTCTTATTACAAGGTATGAAATGAGCCATCTTCAAAAATCTATCCACTACCACAAATATAGAATCATTCCCTCTTGGTGTCTTAGGCAATCCAAGTACAAAATCCATGCTTATATCCTCCCAATGTCTTACCGGTACTATCAAATATTTATACAATCCCACATTCTGACTACTACCTTTTGCAACTTGAGAAACTCTACAAGTTTGCACATATCTCTTAACATCCTTATGAATCTGGGGCCAAAAGTATTGCTCACTCACCAATGCAAATTTTTTGTCAATTCCAAAATGTCTAGCTAAACCTCCACCATGTTTATCCTTATCATATTCTCTCTCATGGAGCTCTTAGGTATGCACAACTGAACTCCCCTGAATACCATCCCATCCTAAATTAAATAATCCAACCATTTGCTTCTATCTACCATAACTGGTTCTCTACATGCTTTCCAAGGTTCTGCAAAATCTGGGTCTTCAACATACAAGGTTTTCAAATCTTCAAAACCTAATACCGTCACTCTCATCTCAGTCAACAAATTCCTTCTACTCAATGCATCAACAAACTTTTTTAGATTTCCCACTTCTATGCTTCGACACAAAGGTGTAACTCTGCAAGAATTCTACCCATCTCATATGTCTCTGATTCAACTTACTCTGACTGTTCAAATATTGCAAAGATTGATGATCTGTATATAACACAAACTCCTTAGGCAGCACGTAGTGTCTCCATTTCTTGAAGGCTTGAACTATGGCATAAAATTCCTAATCATACACTGAATATCTCTTCCATTCATCATTCAATTTCTCACTGAAATAGGCTACTGCTCTCCCTTCTTGACTCAAGATTGCTCCTATTTCTATTCCACTTACATCACAATCCACTTGAAATAATTTATTGAAATCCGGTAAAGCTAACATAGGCTGCTTAGTCACTTTTTTCTTCAACAACTCAAAACTTATGTTTTCTCTGTTGGTCAAGTTGAATTCCTTCCAATCTCCTCTCATGGTCTCAATCATAGGGTTACAAACTGAACTAAAATTTCTAATAAACTTCTAGTAAAAACTAGCCAATCCATGAAATGATCTTACCTCTCCAATGCTTTTCGATGTAGGCCACTCAACAATGGATTTTACTTTCTTAGGGTCCATATTCAAACCATCCTCATATATCACAAATCCTAAATAGACTAACACATCCTTCATGAAAGTACACTTCTTGATATTGATCAACAACTTTTCTTCTCTCAACCTTTGCAAAACTTGTCTTAACTCATTCATGATAGCCTCATGAAAGTACTCGATGCATTAATCAATCCAAAAGGCATCACCAACCATTCATATAGTACTTCATTTGTCTTAAATGTTGTATTCCACTCATTACCTTCTCTAATCCTGATTTGATGATATCCACTCTTCAAATCTATCTTTGTAAAGTATTTTTCTCCACTCAAACAGTCTATTATGTCACCCATCCTAGGCAAAGGAAATCAATATTTCACTGTGATCTTGTTTATTGCTTTTGAATCGGTACACATCCTCCACTCTCCATTCTTCTTAGGTGCTAATATTTTTGGTACTGCACAAGGGCTCAGACTCTCCCTGATCAAACCTTTCTTCAACAACTCATGCACTTGTCTATTCAGTTCTTCATTCTCTATCGATATCAACCAGTGTGAAACTTTGTTAGGAAAACTAGCTCTGGGAACCAAGTCCATGCAATGACTAATACTTCTAACAGGTGGCAATCCATCAGGTACATTATCTGAAATGATATCCTCATACTCTATCAGAAAATCTCTTATCTCTTCTGGGTGTTCTCCTTCCAGTTCCGGTCTCTCAGTCTTCTTAGGAATTAAGGAAAAACACACATTTTCATGTCTCAGTCCATCCATGAATTTCCTTACATATACTAAACAAATTATGGAATTTGTACAAACTTCATTATTCAAAGGTTCCTCCAAAGGTAATAAGTTTTGATTCATCCCATTGGCCACAATAGTGTATGTATTCTTCCTTCCATCATGTATTTCTTGTCTATCAAATTGCTAAGGTCTACCCAACAAAAGATGACAAATAGCCATAGGCATAATATCACACAAAAATTCATCATGATAATTCTCAATTTTAAATTTCACCAAACATTGTTCACTTACTAATGACTTATGTTCATCCTAAATCCATGCTATCTGGTAAGGCTTAGGGTGTTTCAATCTCTATAATTTCAACTTATTCACCATCTCTTCTGAAACAAGATTATCTGAACTACCACTATAAATTAAAACTTTACAAAACTTATCAGATACCTTACATCTGGTCTTGCATAGATTCTTCCTCTGCAAGGTCTCTTCATCTACTTCGATATGACACAAAGCTCTCCTCATCATCAATAGTTCTCCATCTTCCAGTTTATTGTCTGATTCGGTGGGGTTTTCTTCCACCACTGCTTCTCTTTCGGTAGTCTCTGTCTTCCTACACTAAAATTCACGGTGTATTTCTCCTCCACACTTGTAGAAAATTCCTCTAAACGTCCTCTTGTCTTGTCTTCCAGATTTCTCATTCTAGTAACCATCCGATTCTCTCCTCCAGTAGAAATTTCTATCATCCTTCTAGTATGAATTACCTTCTTTGCTCAATTCCTTGTCCTTGTTTCAATATATACTGGTTCCTCTTCCTCCAATAAACCTTCCACCTATACCTCTCTATCTCTGCTCATGTCTTTTGTTCAACTTCTTTTCAGCCTTTAGGGCATATTGGTAAGCCTCTTCAATACTCTCCAATTTTATCATATTGAGTTCATCTTGTCTATGTTGGCCATTTGGAGGAATCAATTATGTATTACATTGATGTTTTGTCATTGATATCAACACTAGCTTATTTAACTACTTTACCGGTATCCTTTTGGTCCCAGTAGGTTGTTTGGTTTGTAGTTGGATTAGATAATTATGATCCTGTATAATCTGGTATGTTTTGGCTTATAGAATTGGCTTAGATCTTCTATTCATACTACTCAAAAACATGTTCAGTCAGTTGGTATTGATTTGGTGATCAGATGCTATCTTATATGCTGGTAAGCTTGGTTTGTTGGTCCAATGAGGGTTTCACCGACATAGCTTTATTGAATATCTTTTCATGTTATGCATAAGTGGTGTTGGTGAAGCTTATAGTAGAGATTCAAGATGTTGTTGGTGATCATGCTAGAGACTTGGCTGATTGGGATCACTGCTTTAGTGTGTGTGGACCTAAATTGGGTCCGGTACTATCTAGGTTATGGGTCGACTTAATGTAACGTGTTGTTTGGTCTTCTCGATGTGTTTCAGGGATGACTTATGGGTTGGATATTATTTTTTTGGTCTCAGGCCAACATGTTTTATAATTATGTAATTGGTTTATTGTCTGGTGGCCGACCTAATTGTTTATGGTCAAGGGTTTGTATATATATGATCTAAGATCTCATTGTAGATCATATGAGATGATTGAATAATGTAATAATCATTCATGAAGAGCATTTGGTCAATCATTGGTGATCGAGTTGGGTTTATGCAAGAAGATTAAGTCCTCTGGTATTGAGCTTAACCAAAACTGTACTTAAGCATAGGAGATGTTATCATTGCAGTTCATTCTTCCTTCCAGATTGTAGCATGGATTTCTATGTAGTCACCGAGACTCCTTTTGTAATGAGCAATGTACTTTGGGCTTTTGGCCTTCCTACAAGTGTAGGTCCCCCAATTTGTAATCACATACTTACTGCATAAGTATTATCTAAATATGGGTTGGATTCCCATTGTGGTTTTTCCCTTTACTAGGTTTTCCACGTACAAATCTTGGTGTCATGTGGATGGTATTTATTCTCAAATTGTTGCTTGTGCTTAATTGGTATATCTGCTATTTTGATAATTGGTTTAAATGCATTTTGGTATTGATCTTATATGTTCCAGTATTAAAGTTTTAATTGCTTAAGGTTTCGGTAATCTGGTCACAACAAATTCACCCCCTGCTCTCAATTGTCTTCCGGTTATTTGAATTGTCTAACAATTGGTATCAGAGCTTTGGTCCTCTCTACAAAAGCTTAACCACTTGAGGAATATCCTATGGAGACTAACAATTCAAGTTCATCTAGTTCAGCTATTGCTATCTTTAAGAGAGAAATTCCTAGGCTTGATGGAATAAATTATAGAGTATGGAAGATTTGGATGGAGATTCATCTGAGATGTCTTGGTAAGGAAATCTGGGAGATTATTGAGAATGGCGTTACACCTTTTAATTAGGCATCTTAAAATCCTTCTCTGACAAACATGGATAAGGAGTGTGAGAATGATTGTAGAGCTAGAGAAGCCCTCTTGTGTGCACTTTTTGATTAGCAAATAATGGGTTTGACTGACAAATCATCAACAAAAGCTATATGGGACAAGTTGGAGAATCTAAATGAAGGTAGAAATCTACTGTTAAGATTGCTAAACTTGATGGTTACCAGGTGAGATATGAAAATTTGAAGATGGAAGAAGATGAAAGGATTACTGCATTTATGGAAAGGGTAAATGAAATTGTCATGGGAATCCAATATTGTGGTGGATCTCTAAGTGAAGATGAAATAGTCTCTAAACTTTTGAGAGCTTTACCACCGGCTTATAAGATGAAGGCTACTGCAATTAATGAATTGAGAACAATGGCTAATACTTCTGTCAATAGAGATACCTTGGTTGGGAAATTATCTACTTTTGAGCTTGAAGAAATTGGACCTTCTAGAGTGGTGAAGTCTAAACCTGCTTTTCATACATTTACATCATCAACTGAAAAGAAAGATTAGAAAGATTTGTATGCAAAGGAATTGGATGATATGAAAAGAGAAGATAAATAATTTGAGCAACTCGAAGCCCTATTTGCTAGAAGAGTAACTAAAGGACTGGTAGGAAGTAAGTATGAAGGAAAATCACCTTTTAAATGTTTTACATGTAATAAGATAGGTCATTTTGCATCTAGATTCCCTAAAAGGAATTCAATATTTGAAGAAAGAGCTAGAAGATCTTTTAAGCCTAATAATGGATATTAGAACAAGCATAAGTATAGGAAAAACATCGATAAATCATGTTACTTTGCAGATGAGGAAGGTGTGACTGATTCTGATGACGAACCGACACAAGGCTTTGCTAGTGGTTTTGACAATGGAAAGGAATGGATGTTCTTGGCTATCAAGGAAGATGATCCAGCACTGGAAGAGAATATACTTGAAGAAAATGTCTTGGCTGCTAAAATTGAAGATAATGATGAATGGGTAATTGCTAGTGGATATTCACATCATATGACTGGATATAAAAGGAATTTTCTATCTTTGCAAGAATTTGATGGTGGTCTGGTTAGATTTGGAGATAACAAAGCATCTATGATCAAAGGAAAAGGAACTATATCATTAGATGGTAAGCACAATACTAATAATGTTTATTGTGTTGAAGGTTTAAGGCATAATCTCTTGAGTGTAGGACAATTGTTGGATAAGGGATTTCAATTACAATTCAAGGATGGAAAATGTAAAATCATTAATAGTTCTGGAATAGAGATTACAACTGGTACTCAGATAAAAGGTAATATCTTTCATTTGAATTTTAGTGAGAAGACATGTTTGATTGCACAAATTGATGAGAGTTAGCTTTTGCATAAAAGGCTATGTCATGTGAATTTTGATTGCATGGTAAATATCAGTTCAACTAAGGCAGTTAGAGATATACCTAACATTGTGAAGCCCTATAATCCGATATGTAAATAATGTCAAATGGGAAAATAGGTCAGAACCTCTTTTAAGAGTATACAAGACAAATCTAATGATGTTATTGATCTTATTCATATTGATTTGTGTGGTCCTGCTAGAATCAAAAGTTTTCAAGGTGATAGATATTTTATGCTAATCATTGATTACTATTCTAGAATGATGTGGGCTACTTTTCTAAGGGAGAAATATGAGGCTTTTGAAAAGTTTGAAATATTTAAAGGTAAAATTGAAACTAAGACATGATTGAGGATTAATTGCTTAAGGTCATATCATGGTGGAGAATTCACATTCGGTGAGTTGAATAACTTTTGTGAGAAGCATGACATAAGTGTTGGTATTTTGGATGTTTTGCACTGGTTTTGTCATTGATGTCAACACTTGTCAACACCTATTAGCACTTGGAGATCTTTAGTTATGTTCACCAGCATGTTCAGTGACTTATGCACAGTCACCGGTATCTGGTTCACCGACAGGTTATATTGTTCACCGACACTGAGGATGATCTGTTATCATCTAGAGATTACTTGGTTATGATGAAGACATTGTTTGGACACTTTATTTTGGTGATTTGGTCATTGGTCTAATCGAGTTTACATATTTGTTGTTACCGACAAATAGGTCTAGGCTATGGACTGGCAAGCGTTATCTATTCCAGATCAACATGACACGTTATGGAGATGATTTGTTATTATTATAAATGAATTGGGCCGACATGATGCATCACATACTGATTCATTTGTAATTGATTTAATTGTAATATTCTTTGTAAGCCGACCTACACACTTGGTCTTAGGTTTTGGTGTATATGTAAGATCTCATTTGTAAGATTGGATGAGGAAGAAGAAGAAGTGGTAGAGGATTGTAATAAGGTATATGCGAATATAAACAGAGCTATACACAAAGACATCATTTGAAGATTAAAGGAAGGTTTGGAGAAGGCAATTAAAGCTTAACTAGTACTGAATCTAGCATATGAAGATGCTATTCTGAGCAGTACATTATCATTAGATTTAACCATCCAATTGTAGTTAGTGTGACTCCCATTTTGTGATTGAGCAGTGAGCTCTAGGCAGTTGGCCTTTCTGCATGTGCAGACCCCATATTGTATACACATACTATCTGCAGTAGTATCATCTGATTGTGGGTAAGGTTTCCCACCATGGTTTTTTTCCCTTACAGGGTTTCCACATACAAATATTTGTGTTATGTGTTGTGGATGTTATTTGTCTTTCTGTTTCATGCATTAAAATTTACCAGTATTGCAATTAATTGTTAAACTGTCAATCGGCATAAAGTTTGGTTAAGTTATATTTGGGTTGAAATTAATAGACAACTGATTCACCCCCCCCCCCCCTCTCAGTTGCCTCCAGGTCCTAAAAATTGGTATCAGAGCCTCGTCCTCTTTTTACGAAAGTTTAACATCTTGAGGAGATTCTATGGCAACTAACTATTTCAGGAAGGATAGTTCGTAGCTTGATGGAACTAACTATGATATACGGAAGATCAAAATGGAGTTGTGGAAAGGAAGAACAAAATGATTTTGGATGCAGCTAGAAGCATGATATAAGAAGAAAATATACCTCATGTATATTGGGGAGCAGTAGTGAATACAATGGTTTACACATTCAACATAGTTCAGATAAAAGGTGAAACCGGTAAGACCCCTCATGAACTATGGTTTGGTAATACTCCTACTTTTAAATATTTCAGAATATTTGGAAGAAAATGTTATATTAGGAGAGATGATTATATTGGCAAATTTGATCCTAGAAGCGATGAAGGAATATTTCTTGGTTATTCATCTAAGAGCAAGGCATATAGATGTTTTAACAAGAGATTGCGAAAAGTTGTTGAAAGTGCAAATGTGAAGATTGATGAATAGGTTAGAGGTAATTCAAGGTCAATGGACTCTGAACCGGCAATAGAGATAATCACAAATGAACCTACAATGAGTACACCGGTATAGAATGTTGATCCAGTCACACTGACATCATCCGAGAATTCCATAGTGACTGAAGAACAAAGCAAGATTAGTGTGTAAGGGATATTCACAAAAGGAAGGAATTGATTACAATGAAACCTTTGCACTGGTAGCTAGAATTGAGGTAGTAAGGGATTTACCTAAGATTGTTAAACCTCACAATCTAGTATGTAAGGAATGTTAATTTGGAAAGCAAGTTAGAACAACTTTTAAGAGTATTCCAGAGAAATCAAATAATATTCTTGACTTAATTCATACTGATTTATGTGGTCCACTAAGAACTAGAAGTTTACAAGGAGATAGATATTTTATGCTAATCATTTATGATTATTCTAGAATGTGTTGGGTTACTTTTCTCAGGGAGAAATCAGAATCTTTTGAGAAATTCAAATTATTCAAAGTGATGGTAGAGAATGAAATCGGTAAGAAAATCAAATGTTTAAGATCAGATCAAGGAGGTGAATTCACATCTAAGGAATTTAATACATTATGTGAAGTGAATGGAATCAAAAGACAATTATCAGCACCTCAGACACCCCAACAGAATCAGAATATGTTGCAGCAACAACTAATTATACACAAGTATTATGGATTAAACAAATGTTTAAGGACATAAAGGTAAAATGCAATGAACCTATAACCATTTACTGTGATAATATGGCAGCAATTGATATATCAAAGAATCCAATATTTCACTCTAAAACTAAGCATGTTTCTATCAAATTCAATTTTCTGAAAGAAAATATTGAAGCAAAAGAAGTGAAATTGGTTTATGTGAATACTAAAGAGAAGATTGTAGATATTTTTACTAAGTCTTTGCCTAAGGAAACTTTTGAATATCTCAGAGAGCAACTTGGAGTTATACCTTCATTGGTAGAGACTTAGACAGTTGATGCTTGGCATCAAATTGACAGAATTAATAGAGAATTTTTTTTCCGACTTTGATGAGGAGAGCTACTTCTTAGGGGGAGTAGTTAGATAAATTGGATAAGTTGGTATTTTGTAATAAGTTCTATGAAGTATTTTATCTAGTTTTTGTATTGCTTTGGCATTTGATATCAAAGGGGGAGAGATATCTATGGAAAAACACATTATCTTTTGGGGAGAGATTGTTCATTTGGGAGAGATTGTTACTCTCTATATTTGTATTTTGATTTCTCGTTAATGATCTCTTTGGGAGATTATTGCTTTTTGGTTTTTGGCATTTCTGCTTTGGCACTTAGATGGTTTTTCCCTCTTGTGTTGCCATCAATGCCAAAGGGGGAGATTGTTGGTATTTTGGATGTGTTGCACTGGTTTTGTCATTGATGTCAACACTTGTCAATACCTATCAGCACTTGGAGATCTTTGGTTATGTTCACCAACATGTTTAGTGACTTATGCATAGTCACCGGTATCTAGTTCACTGGCAGGTTATATTATTCACCGACACTGAGGATGATCTATTATCATCTGGAGATTAATTGGTTATGAAAAAGAAATTGTTTGGACACTTTGTTTTGGTGATTTGGTCATTGGTCTAATTGGGTTTGCATATTTGCTGTTACCGGCAAATAGGTCTAGGTTATGGATTGACAAGCATTATCTATTCCAGATCAGCACAACACATTATGGAGATAATTTATTATTATTGTAAATGCATTGAGCCGACATGATGCATCACATATTGATTCATTTATAATTGATTTAATTGTTATATTCTTTGTAAGCAGACCTACACACTTGGTCTTAGGTTTTGGTATATATGTAAGATCTCATTTGTGAGATTCGATGAGGAAGAAGAAGAAGTGGTAGATGATTGTAATAAGGTATATGCGAATATAAACAAAGCCATACACAAAGACATCATTTGAAGATTCAAGAAAGGTTTGGAGAAGGCAATCAGAACTTAACCGGTACTGAATCCAGCATATGAAGATGCTATTTTGAGCAGTACATTATCATTGGATTTAACCATCCAATTGTAGTTAGTGTGACTCCCATTTTGTGATTGAGCAGTGAGCTCTAGGTAGTTGGCCTTTCTGCATGTACAGACCCCATATTGTATACACATACTATTTGCAGTAGTATCATCTGATTGTGGGTAAGGTTTCCCACCATGGTTTTTTCTCCCTTACAGGGTTTCCACGTACAAATCTCTATGTTATGTGTTATGGATGTTATTTGTCTTTTTGTTTCATGCATTAAACTTTACCAGTATTGCAATAACTATTAAACTATCAACCGACATAAAGTTTGGTTTACCGGTATTATGCATTAAGTTTGGTTAAGTTATATTTGGGTTGAAATTAATAGACAATTGATTCATCTCCTCCCCTCTTAGTTGCCTCTGGGTCCTAACAATAAGGAGACAATTTTCTACTCCCTGGACACCTCAGTAGAATGGAGTTGTGGAAAGAAAGAACATAACTATCTTAGATGCTACTACAACCATGATGATGAAAGCTAATCTACCTCATATCTACTGGAGAGCAGAAGTGAGCACAATAGTTTATGTTGGCATTTTTGATATTATGTTGTGATTGTCATTGATGGACACACACTTACATTGAGATCAATTTTTATATGTATGAGTTAAAGCTCAACTGGAATTTGTTCCAACTGGTATGATGCATTATAGTGTTTAGATTATTAGTGTTTTGCAGAAAGTGTTTACTTGTCTGAAGCAGTATGAAGACCCCAAGCGGTTCGAGGATCTCAAGCGGTACGAGGGATCAAAGTGGCAGAACACATATTTCCTAGTCTTCATTTTTGTCAAACTGGCAACTGGTATTTTGTTTAAATCAGAAATATTGTGTGATGAGTTACGAACCGACATTTTGTGATGAGTTACCATCCACCAATTGTTTAGTGGTGCCGACACTTTGGTGGTGCTTTTTGTGTCGTATTATAGAGTATGTCTAGATTCATTGAACCTAGGAAATTGGATTGTAAACCCATTGGACCGACATGAAATCGGATTCCTTTATAAGGACATCATGTCTAGGGTTTTAGGTTGTTGCTAGGGTTTAAGGTGGTTGATGAGTTTTTGTAAGTACGATCTTAACTAAGAAGATCAAGTTTGTGAGCTGTAATAGAGTGAGAGTTACTGAAGACTGAAGTAATGCTGAAATGAATTAGCTATGAGCCATACTGGATTTGATCAAGCAACCTGTGCTATTTGCTATATCACTCACTTGTTGATTACTCACATCTTCGACAAGTCTGAAGCCCTTAACTAGGTAGGACCAAAAAGCCTTTTGTAAATCCTCTAACAAGGTGGTTCACATCTGTGGATCTAAAATCCTCTAGCAAGGTAGTCTTTAATTGGACTTGTCTCCTAACAGAGATTGAGATTCCTAACAGGATCTGTTCTAGTAAAGAACATTGTATGACCTTAACCAGTCTGACCTTAACTAGTCTGGTTCCTATTCTACAGATAGTTACTTGTGAGTTTCATCTCACCATGGTTTTTCCCATTTGGGTTTCCACGTCAAAATATCTTGTGTTATGGTGTTTGTGCTTCTGTGGGTGAATGCATTATTTGCTATTTGGTTTGCATGTGTGCTAACCGGTTTGTTTGCTAAGCTACTTTACTGGTTTACTATTAGAATAGTAAAGTGTTTAAGTACAGAGATTTTTGGCATACTAATTCACCCCCCTCTTAGTATTCATCAATTGGTATCAGAGCCAACCTTTCTATAAGTCTAACCACTTGGAAAGAGATATGGGGGAATACAATGTGAGGGAACTCATTCATCGGCTCACTCAGTCTGAGCAAGCCTATGATGATCTTATGGTCAAATACAAGGCCTCTCAGGCAAAAAGGAGAGAACATGTTGAAAAATTGATGGAGCTATCTAAAAATAGTTTTTTCTGATGAAGCCGATATGGAAGCCCTAATACAAGAAGTAGAAAAGCTGAATGAATCAAATTCCAACCTAAGAAAGGAGTTGGAAGGACTGACTATCCGAATGTATCAAGAGCTTGAGAACCGGAGGAAATTTGAAGATCTGGTGAAGGACAAAGATCATGAGATCTCCAAATTGAAGCAAGAGATCAGTGCACTTACCGCTCATCTTCATGAGAACAAAATGGAAAAAGAAGAAGTAAAAGGTGAACTAAGCATGGCTATCTCTGAGAATGCAACCTTGAAGGAATCCAATGCTGCTATTTCCAAAGAACTCACTGAATCAAAGGAAATACTTGCTAAGTTCAACAAGAGTACTGTTAAGCTACAACAAAAGCTTGAATCGGCCAAACTTGTCAAGAATACTGATGGACTTGGTTACTCCATTCATGAGGTAGGTGAGACCTCTGGTACAAATGCTAAAGCATCAAAAAAGCAACCGACATTCAAAGGTAAAGGTAAGCAAAAGTTCAAACCTATTTGCTTTAACTGTCTTAAAGAAGGACACACTGTTAATGTATGTAGAAATAAGGCTTACAATAATTTTCCTTATTTTCTAAATGATAAGCCTAGATCCTATAGATTCAATGGTAACCGTTATGCATACAACAAGTTTGGGCATAGAGCATTTGAATGTAGGTTTGTTATGAACAACATCGAAAGATATCCTCAAAGGACTCAAGGAGGTGTCCTGGAGCCTCCTATGCACCGAAACTCTAACCGGTATAATACCTATGGCCAATGGTCTGGTGGATATCAAGCGGCAACCAGTTGCAGAACAACCTGTTTGATCTATCATGGTAGTGGTCACACTGCTGCAACATGCAAAAGGAAGAATGGAAACATGAACAATGGACCATGGAGAGCACCTGGAACAGTTTGCTATCATTGCAACAAACTGGGTCACATTGCCAGATTCTGTAGAAGTAGAAAGAGTATATCGGATGATATACCAATCACTCCAGAAGGAAAAATTGATGTTGAAACTATTCAAGCGGATATGAACAAAA
Source organism: Cryptomeria japonica (assembly GCF_030272615.1). NCBI lineage: Eukaryota > Viridiplantae > Streptophyta > Pinopsida > Cupressales > Cupressaceae > Cryptomeria > Cryptomeria japonica. The sequence continues at coordinate 699,448,276 of NC_081405.1, read as the reverse complement.
CCTGGAAGAAGAAACCAACGATGTTGCAAGAAGAACTGGTTTCTACACCTAGTGTGGAAATCACAGAACTGACAAACTAAGCATTAGAAAAGCCTAGGGGGAGCAAATGGTGAAATGCTTCAAACCCCCGGTTGACACCAGTAAAAGACCTTAACCGGTATGTGATACCTGTCATTTGATAGAAGACCGAAAATGGTAAAAGGCATATTAGGGTTTATGCCCTAATGGTGGAGAATTAATTACGGTAGGTGAGGAATATGCTTAAAAGAAATTTTCAAATCATTTCTCACTATCATTTTTCAAGCGAAGAAGCTTTTCAAGTATAGAGCGAAGAAAAAGTGATTTGTGTTGCGATTCAAAGAGCTTATCAAAATCATGAAGGAGAATATGAAGCAAAAATCTGTTGGAAGAGTGAAGAACGCAAAGCGGTATCTCAGCAACAGAAGGAGTGTGTGACTAAGTTTAGATTATGAAGCCCTAAATTTTGATCAACGAAGGTATTTTTCATAATTGTCCATCTATCATGGCTTCTGCATCACATGCTAGCTCTAGTGCACCTGTTGATTCTATGAACTTCATTCAATGAAAGTTGAAATATAATGCTCTGTCTCAAGTACTTGCTAGTGTTATAGTAGAAGAGGGCATTTCCGATTACATAGATTGCAAAATCGAAGACCTAGGGTCTCTTGTGATCCATTCCCAATTGAGCTTATTCTATGGAAAGGATAAGAAGACTAAACCAAAATTCAACATTCTGGAAAAGAAGAAACTTCATAATGCAGTTTACTTTCTTGAAGAATTCTTGGATGATTACATTCGCATTATTCTAAGCAGGGTACATGGTGATAAGATGTACCTAGAGTGGACGCATGATATCACATCGGAAGTGATTCATGCCATCACCAGTTTCTGCAACACAAGGGAAGTGCCAGCCCTACGAAAGGTCAGCAAGACTAAAATTTCCAAGCTCACCAGTTCAGTAAGTGACTCACGAGGAATGACCGTCAACTCAATCAAGGATGATCTAGTCAAGTATGCCTGCATGGTGATAGGTTATCAGACATTCTCGGCTAGCAGAATTAACTCTGTCTCTGCTGTAGCGGTAAATGCCACTTACAAGATGATCAAGGAAGATGCATCATTTGATCTGTGCACTTGTATGCAAAGACAACTCATGCTGAATCTCAAATCAATCAAACAAGACAATGCATTAAGGTTTAATTTTGGACAACTGTTGGTTGGATTGTTCTTTTACTTTCAAGGCTACTTTCTAGGAGTAGGTGACATTCAGTGGTCTGCTGATCAACTGGTGACAAAACAAATCAAGGAAAGTCTACAAGCAGTTGGAACTGGTTATCCAGAAGTGCTGAACAAATACTTTGATGAGTTCAGGTGCAAGATGAGCCAAAGGATAAGGATATCTAGTGATATAGTCAAGAAGTATGAGGAGGACATATGATTCACCATTGAAATTGATGTGTACATAATGGAGACGGTTGAGCCTAGACAAGAAGAAGTGGAGCCTATGGGATAGAGGTAATGTATAATATGCTGGACGGGTATGCTTCTACCCTACTTGCCTTGCCCCTTGATCCTAAGGCAAAGAGAACTGACACTTATCTAGAAAGGGTTACACCTGTTAAAGAACCCTCAACAAAGAAAGGAAAGGCAGTGCCTTCAACATCGACACCGGTTACTCCATCTAGTCCCAAAGTGACCAAGCAGTCACTTGCAAAGAAGAAACCGGAAGCGACACCTGCCAAAGTCTTCGAGAGGAAGAGGAAGACAAAGAAAAATTCCCCAGACTCAGAAGAAACTGTGTTTGAAGAAAAACCCAAGAAGATAAGGAAAACAAGGAAAAAGACAAAGAATGAACCAACATCATCTGCATCGGTAAATATTGACATTTCTTCCAACAAACCTTTGACACATTGTCAAAGAACTATTAAAAATATTAGGAGAAAGTTGTTGAATGATTTAGTAGATCATTTTGATGATTTCAATAATGAAGAAAAGGAAGAAGTTGAACAAAAAATCATTAAGTATTTATGTGCTAATGATCGGTCGCCTTCAGATATCAAATCTGTAACACTGGATTTTTTGTATAATTCTTTAGACATCAAATGACACATTGGCATTGAAAAAGAACACAAAATAAGAGAGGAAATATTTGCACAATATTTTCCTGATGTATCTAACTCAGATCTCTATGAAATAATGTAGAACTTTAAAGGCCTCTTCTTCATGAGAAGAAGAAGACTCATGTTGCTTGAAGGAAAAGCCTCTGAAGTAATAAATGATACTCACTCTCATACCAAAACTGCTCTGAGATTGCATCAAGTATTTGAGGCAAACCGGAAAGCTGAAAAGGAACTGATAATAACAAAAATGGATGAAGTGTTTGATAATGAAGGAAACCCGGTTACTGAACCAAAAACACTATTGATGTTAACGCTCTGGATGTAGAGGATGTTACTCCAGATGACCTATCAGCAACAAAAGAAAAGAAGAAATGGGAAGAAGACAAGAGAAAATAGGCAGAATAGGAAGAGAAGCATAAGGAAGCAGAGGACAAAAAAGAGGAAGCAAAGAAGCAAGCAGAGGAGAAGAAAAAGGAAGAAGATGAGAAGAAGAAGGAAGAGGAGAAAAAGAAAGAAGAAGATGAGAAGAAAAAGAAAGAGGAGGAAAAGAGAAAAGCAGAAGAAGAGAAAAAGAAACAAGAAGATGAGAAGAAAAAGAAAGAGGAGGAAAAGAGAAAAGAGGATGAGAAGAAGAAGGGAGAGGAGGAAAAGAGAAAAGAGGATGAGAAAAAGAAAGAGGAGGAAAAGAGAAAAGAGGAAGAGGAGAAAAAGAAACAAGAAGATGAGAAGAAGAAGAAGGAAGAGGAAAAGGAAGAGGAGAAGAGAAAGGAAGTGGAAAAGAAGAAGGAAGAGGAAAAGGAAGAGGGCAAGTGAAAGGAAGCGGAGAAGAAAAAGAAGGAAGAAGAGAAAGGAGAAGCAGAAAAAAGCACTCAGATGGAGACTCCAAAGGCAACCGGTAGTCAAGCCAAACTGGCTGACCTCACTAGTCCTATTGACCTCCAGTCTGCAAATGAAATGGAGCTACTACAGAGCATTAAGGTTGCTCAAGAACACCTTGAAGTGATAAGGAGGAAGAAGGAGCAAGATGTGATCCAAGCTGTGGTGGACACTCTTACCGGTTTGATACCCGACACTAACCTCCCCAATACTAATTCATCACTGGCACAATTGAAGCTCCTATGCATCGTAGTGGATGATCAGGTGCAGAGCCTAGAAGAGGTAGTAGAGGAAAATGCCAAGAAACATAAAAAGGCTCTGAACATTGCCCTGGTGAAGAAGCTAAATGAGCTCTGGTCTGATCTACAAAAAGCTCAAAAAGATATAAGGGATGCTCTGGATGAGGGGAATCTACTACTTAGTAAGATTTGCCAACCCCATCTCTTCTGTGATGACGTGCTTATACAGAAGCAAAAGCTACAATCTAACTTGCAGTTATACATGAGCACCTTCAAGCCGCCATATGACTCTTTTACAGCTTATCGGCAAACCATTCACTGGTTTCATATCCAGTCTACAAGAATAGAACTAGAGATCAGCAACTGGACACGAGATTTGCAGGAACTACAACTGGTTCTACTCCCACGCCTACAAATACTTCAGAAATGCTATCTCAATCTGGATGCCTTAACGGTGACTCAAGAGATGAGCATAATAGAAGCCATGGAAGAACAAGTCTCCCAGATGCAGATAGAGAAAGAAGTGGCTATCTCCCTACTTGAGTCATGGTCCTTATCCATGAAGCAATTTTTACAAGACTTTAAATCAGTTTTTGACAAGTTTTATTCTTTATTGTCATAAACTCTTATTATTTTAATACCAAATGAAAACAGGGGTTGTTCAGTTGTACTTTGTCATTGTTGGAAAAGGGGGAGAAGTATTCTGGTATTTAAAATTTTTGATGTATGCTTTGTATATCTTCATGTCTATCTCTGTAAGCAAATAATTATACATTGTATTGTTTGCAAAAGGGATAGTGTATATGCTTAGGGGGAGCAATTTTGCTTATGGCATGATTTTGTTGTAAAACACTTAGAAGTCAATTTTTTTTTCCTAAGTGTTGCCATCAATGCCAAAGGGGGAGATTGTTGGCATTTTTGATGATTATGTTGTGATTGTCATTGATGGACACACACTTACATTGAGATCACTTTTTATATGTATGAGTTAAAGCTCAACCGAAATTTGTTCCAACCAGTATGATGCATTATAGTCTTTAGACTATCGGTGTTTTGCAGAAGTGTTTGCCTGTCTAAAGCAGTATGAAGACCCCAAGCGGTTCGAGGATCTCAAGCGGTACGAGCAATCAAAGCGGCAGAACACATATTTCTCAGTCTTCATTTTTGTCAAACTGGCAACCGGTATTTTGCTTAAAGCGGTATTTTATTTAAAATGGTAATACTCTGTGATGAGTTACAAATCGACATTTTGTGATGAGTTACCATCCATCGATTGTTTAGCGGTGCCGACACTCTGGCAGTGCTTTTTGTGTCATATTACAAAGTATGTCTAGATTCATTAAACCTAGGAAATTGGATTGTAAACCTATTGGACCAACATGAAATCAGATTCCTTTATAAGGACATCATGTCTAGGGTTTTAGGTTGTTGCTAGGGTTTAAGTGGGTTGATGAGTTTTTGTAAGTACGATCTTAATTGAGAAGATCAAGTTTGTGAGCTATAACAGAGTGAGAGTTACTGAAGACTGAAGTAATACTGAAATGCATTAGCTATGAGCCATACTGGATCTAATCAAGCAACTTGTGCTATTTGCTAGATCACTCACTTGTTGATTACTCACATCTTCGACAAGTCTGAAGCCCTTAACCAGGTAGGCCCAAAAAGCCTTTTGTAAATCCTCTAACAAGGTGGTTCACATCTGTGGATCTAAAATCCTCTAGCAAGGTAGTCTTTAATCGGACTTGTCTCCTAATAGACATTGAGATTCCTAATAGGATCTGTTCTAGTAAAGAACATTGTATGACCTTAACCAGTCTGGTTCCTATTCTATAGATAGTTACTTGTGAGTTTCATCTCACCGTGGTTTTTCCCATTTGGGTTTCCACATCAAAATATCTTGTGTTATGGTGTTTGTGCTTCTGTGGGTGAATGCATTATTTGCTATTTGGTTTGCATGTGTGCTAACTGGGTTGTTTGCTAAGCTGTTTTACCGGTTTACTGTTAGAATAGTAAAGTGTTTAAGTACAAAGTTTTTTGGCATACTAATTCACCCCCCCTCTTAGTATTCATCAGTTTATACATTCAACATAGTTCATATAAAAGGAGAAACTGGTAAGACACCTTATGAATTATGGTTTGGCAATACACCTATAATTAAGTATTTCAGAATCTTTAGTAGTAAATGTTATATCAAGAGAGATGATTTAATTGGTAAGTTTGATCCTAGATGTGATGAAGGAATATTTTTTGGTTATTCTAATGAAAGCAAAGTATATAAATGTTATTACAAGAGATTGCAAAGAATTGTGGAGAGTGCTAATGCAAGGTGGATGAGCTAAATAAAAGTCAAATATGAGTTTATGTGCAAGAACCGACAGTGAAAATGATCACAACTGAACTGGTAACACCTTTACCAGAATAGATTGTTGAGCCAGTTACTCCGTGAGTATCAGAAAATTCAATAGTAACTGCAGAATGGGAAAGATGAACAAAGAATCAAAAGACTCCTAAGTATGTAAGGTTGAATCATTGAGAAGATCAGATCATTGGGGATAAGAACAATGGAGTGATGACAAGAAGAAGATTGACAGCTAATGAGGAATGTTTAATTTCTCAAGTTGAATCGGTATCAATAACTGAAGCATATAGAGATGAATATTAGATGAAAGCTATGGAAGAGGAATATCAGATTGAAAAGAATAACACATGTATTTTAGTTCCCTGGCCTAAAATTAAGAATGTTATTGGAACTAAATAGGTTTTTAGAAATAAATTAAATGAAGATGGACAAGTTGTGAGGAATAAAGCTAGATTGGTTTGTAAAGGATATTCTTAGAAGGAAGGAATTGATTATGGTGAAACTTTTGCACCTATAGCTAGGATTGAAGCTATAAGATTATTTCTTGCCTATGTTGCACATAAAAACTACAAGGTTTATTAGATGGATGTTAAGTGTTCTTTTCTGAATGGGGATCTTGATGAGGAATTTTATATTGAGAAATTTGATGGCTTTTAACTTTTAGATGATAAAAAAATGGTTTGCAGGTTAAAGAAAGCCTCATATGGATTGAAACGGGCACCTAGAGCCTGGTATGCAAGGTTGGAAAAATATCTTTTAAATATTGGTTTCACTAAAGGTAATGCTGACATTGATCTATATTATAAAGTCACTGATGATGATATATTGATTATTGAGGTCTTTATTGATGACATCATTTTTGGAGGTGAAGATAAGTTGTGCATGGATTTTTCTAACAATATGGAGAAAGAATTTGAAATATCTATGATTAGGGAAATGAAATTTTTCTTAGGTTTACAGATTACTCAGACTGATAAAGGTATTTTCATCTGTCAAACTAAGTATGGTAGGGACATGTTGAAGAAATTTAGTATGGAAAATTCTAAACCAGTTGGTACTCTTATGGTTTCCAGTGAGAAATTATCAAAGAAAGATGAATCTGAACTCTTAAATCCTACAAGATATAAGTCTATGTTTGGAGGTCTACTATATTTGACTTGGACTAGGCCTGATATAATGAATGCAGTTTAAGGTATCAAAGTGATCCTAGAGAAAATCATGAGAATGCGGTGAAAAGGATTTTTAGATACTTACAAGGAACATCTGGATATGGTTTGTGGTACTCTAAGGATGATGACTTTAATTTTGTACATATATAGATGCAGATTGGGCAAGTGATGTTGACGACCAGAAAAGTACTTCCGGTGGTTCTTTATTTCTTGGAAAGAAACTTATTTAATGGATCAGCAAGAAACAGTCATGTACTTCTCTATCTATTGATGAAGTTGAGTATGTTGTTGCTACTACTAATTGTACACAAGTTCTATGGATGAAGAAAATGTCGAAGGACATGAAAGTGCATTGTAATGAACTAGTAGTTATTCACTTTGATAACTCTACTGCTATAGACATATCAAAGAATTTGATATTTCACTCTAAGACAAAGCACATATCTATCAAGTATAACTTTTTGAAGGAGAAGGTGGAAGAAAATAAATTTAGACTGGTTTATGTGAACACTAAAGAGAAAATTGCAGATGTCTTCACTAAACCTTTGCCTAATGAATTGTTTGAGTACCTCTGAGACAAATTAGGGGTTTCTACCCCTCCGGTAGAGAACTAATTGATGCTCTTTGGCATCAGTCCAGGATGCATTATCAGAGATATTATTCATTCTAGATTGATGTGGTGATGCTGCTACTTAGGGGAGTAACTAGTCTTGTGATTCAGTGGTTTGTGATTTTGCTTTGAAATTTATGTCAGATCTTTGGTATTGATGTCAAAGGCGGAGAGATATTCATGTGAAAAAATTAAGGGTTATATACGTTAGGGGGAGAAACTTGTAGAACTTAATTGTGATATCATCTACAAGAAGAGTATGGATTAGAACTTCATTTCTATATTCTTATGTGAGATATTTATTTGGAATTTCTCAGCACTTGGATGTTTTTCACATCTAGTGTTGCCATCAATGCCAAAGGGGGAGCTTGTTGGCCATTTGGAGGAATTGATTATGTGTTACATTGATGTTTTGTCATTGATGACAACACTAACTACTTTGATTTCTTTACCATTATCTTTTTAGTCTCGGTAGGTTGTTTGGTTTCTGGTTGGATTAGATCACGATGATCTGGTATACTCCGGTACTCTTTGGCTTATGGAATTATCTTAGATCTTCCATTCATGCTACTTAGACACATGTTTAGTTAGTTGGTATTGATTTAGTGATCAGATGCTGTCTTATATGCTAGTAAGCTCTGTTTGTTGATCCAGTGAGGGTTTCACCGAAAGAGCTTTATTGAAGATCTTTTTATGTTATGCATAAGTGGTTTTGGTGTTGCTTCTAGTAGAGATTTAGGACACTGATTGTGATCATGTTTGAGACTTGGCTGATTAGGATCATTGCTTTAGCATGTGTGGACCTAAATTGGGTCTAGTACTATCTAGGTTATGGACCATCTAATGTAACGTGTTGCTTGGTCTTCCTGATGTGTTTTCGAGATGACTTATGGGTTGGATATTATTTTTTTGGTCTCAGGTTGACATGTTTAATAATTATGTAATTGGTTTATTATCTAGTGGCTGACCTGATTGTTTATGGTCGAGGGTTTGTATATATGATATAAGATGTCATTGTAGATCATATGATAGGAGCGAATAATGTAATAATAATTTATGCAGAGGATTTGGTTGATCATTGGTGATCATGTTAGGTTTATGCAAGAGGATTAAGTTCTCTGGTATTGAGCTTAACTAGAACTATACTCAGGCATAGGAGATGCTATCATTGCAGTTCATTTTTCCTTCTAGATTGTAGTCTGGATTTCTATGTAGTCAGTGAGACTCCTTTTGTAATGAGTAGTGTGCTCTCGGCTATTGGCCTTTCTGCAAGTGTAGGCCTCTCAATTTGTAATCACATACTTACTGCATAAGTATTATTTGACTGTGAATAGGCTTCCCACTGTGGTTTTCCCCTCTACGAGGTTTTCCACAAACAAATCTTGGTGTCATGTGGATGGTATTTATTCTCAGATTATTGCTTGTGCTTAATTGGTATATCTGCTATTTCGGTAATTGGTTTATGCATTTCGGTATTGATCTTATGCGTTTCGATATTAAATTTTTAATTGCTTAAGGTTTCAGCAATCTGGTGACAACTAATTAACCTCCCCCCCTCTCAGTTGTCTTATGCTTATTTGAACTATCTCACAGTATAGACATCCGCAAGCCGTTCAAATATCTTGCAATTTGTTCAATTTCATCTTCAACATGTCTAGATCTAAGGTTCAACTTGTAAAATGGTTCAGTGTACTCATTCACACTAGATTCCTTTTGTCTCAGATTCTACAACTTCTGGAATAAATCCAATTGATAATTGGCTAGCACAAAATTTGATATCAACTTAATCATTATCCAATCTCATGTCTTAATACTTTCTTTACCTCTTCTCCGTCTATCAACCTGCAAATGCTCCCACAAAAGTGATGCATGACCTTTCAACTGAGTCTAGGCATATTTCACCTTCCTCTCTTCTGTAGTATTTTCAAAATCAAAATACTTCTCCATCTCCGAGATCCAATCCATCAATTCATTTGAATATAACTTCCCATCATATTCCGGTGGGCTAAAATGAGTTTTAGTGTTCGCCCTACTCAAAACCCTCAAAAACCTTTCTTCATCCAGATCAACCGTCGGTAGGTTTACTTGTTATGTCCGTGCTTCTTCTCCTTCATCTTCAATATGTTGGCCTCTTCTTTGGGCTCTCTCCATGGCTTTTAATAGGGATTCTATTCCTTGCAACATCTCCATCACAGTAGGGTCTACATTCCCATGCGCTCCACCATTCCTAGTTCCTCTTCACACCATCGATTCACGGTAGTCCTCCGCAATTGCAACTTGGATCCACAATCTGCCAACCTAAAACAAGAAATTCAGGACATGAAACCTCCAGAATGAAACTTCATGCTGATACCACTTGATAGCAGTCACCAGTAAGGAGGAACCTCAAAGAGATCAATCTGGACCAGTCAACAAGAGTAAACACAACAAAAACACACATATATGATGGAGGCAATGCAGAATGGGTTATATTATTGCATGAAATTTGATTACATCCAATCAGTAACAATTGGGTTACAACATATTGACATAGAGGCCTGGTAGAATAGGTCTCAATGCGACCTTGAATTGAAAGATCTATCTTCTATGTACAACCTAGCTATATGATACTCCTCTTCGTTACATTCTAAGGCATAGTTTTTTATATATATATATATATTCGAAGGATCCAATTGGCCCAAAAGAGATCAAAACCCAAAGAACAAGACTTAAAGTGCAAAATAACAAAGTCGGCCTTCGCCAAGAGATTCCTCTAGGAAATCTAAAGGATGAAACATGGATCATAGGAAAAAGGTCGGCCACATGCCAAGGAACATCAAGATCAATGCCCAAGGCTTTGCAAGCTTCAAAATGGGTTTCGGTAGATCACCACAATAGGTCTCAGGCAACCAGTAACAAAGGGACAACCAGTAACAAGAAACTGTCATGGAAACCAGTAGCAATATCTTGCCGAAAAGGGTTCCAAATGCGATGTAGTTTGAAAGCAAGAAAGATGATCAAGTCTTCAAGTAGAATCCAGCTCCACAAGATTCGGTGAGCAAAAACTGGAACACACAGAAAGGAAAACTAAAACTATAAACGGAAAACAAAATAAAAACAAATTTTTTTTTGGTTGATACAAGATTATTGTGAATTGGAGATGCTCCTACATTATTATATCCCTACTCTTCTTTGTATTGTCATTCTACACTCATATGAGAATGGTTGATGTTGTCATTGATGGCAACCAACCGGTATTAGGTCTCTACACACTCACCGGAAACAAGGTCCACACCGATACCATCTACCGACATCAGCAGGCATATTCATTGGCATCCCAATTACATTTATAATGAAGTATAATGGTACTCAGGCCGACATGAGATAAGTTTTGTTTATGTGAATTATTTTGTAAATATAATTAATTATTTGTAAGCCGACTTGATATATTGTAAAGACTCATATATGTATGTGATCTCATAGGTCATTTTGTAAGTAGGAGATTATTGTATGAGGTGATATAGTGGACATTGAAAGGTTTTTTGTTAAGGTATCTGACTGAGCTTAAACCAGTACTGAACGAGGCATTAGAGATGCTATTTTGAGCAGTACATTGTATTGGATTTAATTATCTATTTTGTAGTCAGTGAGACTCTTCTATTGACCAGTGAGCTCTAGGCTATTGGCCTTCCTACATGTGCAGGCCCATATTGTAAGTAGTATTTATTCATGTTGGCCAATGAGTAAATATTGTGGGTCACAAATCCCACCGAGGTTTTTTCCACACCGGGGTTTCTTGTTAAAATATCTTGTGTTATGGTGTGCATCTATGTTGTCCCTATTATTTATGTTTACAACATTATTTCTTGCCTACCGGTACATTGATTTGGGTTGCAAAGTTATAAATAAGTTCAAATATAACACTAACCAAATAGACACTGATTCAGCCCCCCTTTCAATGTCTTTGGGACTGTCATAAAATCTAACACTTTGTCCCTACCATCTCTAGCTCTCACAATCCCTCTATTCTCCCATCCCTCTGTATCCCCCCACCCTCCTCAAATCCCCATCTGAGCTCTCTCTCCCCTCTAGCCCTTTGATCTCCCTTCCCCTCTATATCCTCTATCCCCAAGTCTCTTGTTGCCTTCATGCTTACCTCTCTATCCCCCCACCCTCCTTAAACCCCATTTCAGCTATCTCTTCCCTTTAGACCTCTCACCCCCCTTCCCTTTTATGCCCTTTATCACCAAGTCTCTCATTCCTTTCATATTCACCTCTCCATCCCCCCATCCTCCTTAAATCCCCATCTCACCTCTCTCTCTCTCTTTCTCTCCTCTAGGCCTTCTCACCTTTCTTGCCCTCTATCCCCTTTATCACCAAGTCTCTTGTTCCCTTCATGTTTACCTCTATATCTCCCCATATTCCTTAAACCTCCATCTCAACTCTTTCCCCTCTAGGCCTATCACCTCTCTTCCCCTCTATGTCCTTTATCCCCAAGTATCTCATTCCCTTCATGTTTACCTCTCTATCACCTTGACCCTCCTTAATCTCCTCTCTAGGCCTCTCACCTCCCTTCCCCTCTATGTCCTCTATCCCCCCACCCTCCTTAAACCACATCTCACCAATTTCTCCCATCTAGACCTCTCACCTCCCTTCCCTTCTATGCCATTTATCACCAAGTCTCTCATTTCTTTCATGTTTATCTCTCTATCCCCCACCCTCTTCAAATACCCATCTCAAATCTCTCTCTCCTCTAGGCCTTCTCACCTCCCTTCCCCTCTATACCCTTTATCACCAAGTCTAGATCATTCCCTTCATGTTTACCTCTTTATCCCCCCACCCTCCTTAAACCCCATCTCACCTCTCTCTCTCCTCTAGGCCTTCTCACCTCCCTTCTGCTCTATGCCCTTTGTCACCAAGTCTCTCATTCCCTTCATGTTTACCTCTCTATTCCCCTACCCTCCTTAAAACACCATCTTCAGCAATGAGTTCTACGTATCTCCAATGGCTCTTGTAGTGCAACAATGATGGAGCTTTGGAAGCAGAAATCAGTCTTAAGGTCCTGAGCAATGTCTTCAATGAGCCTTTGGAGGTGCAACTTCCTCATAAGGAGCTCTTAAAATTCCTTTTCGATTTGTATGTGTAAAAATGATTAATAAAAATAGATTTATAACACTATAATAGTTATGCCATATCTCTTTATAATAATATCTTATCAAGACAATCACTAGATGTTGTGATGAAAACAATCAAATAAGAAAATCAATTTTCTTTAGACCAGTAAAAAAATAGTTTCCTCAGTAATGCTATGTTCAACTCTGCTCATCTAGCTCCCATTAGAATAATTTTCAGTATCAGTAAGTTGTGGTTACTCTAATGGGCATGTAGGAAGGTGTTTGAAGTGGGAGATCAAGCTAAGATGGTGACAATTATATTTGGTTGTTACATAAACCTTATTCTGCAAAAGCCTTGTTACATATGACTTTAGAAACTTGTAATAAGAGAAATTCGCTTACCTGAAAGCTTGCTAAATCTCAATTTGGTCAAGTCGAAAGCTGCAAATTATTTTCCACTGCTGGCAATTGGAGGTTATGGTGCTTCAAAAAAATTCTACATAAAAAGAAAATCAAATTAAAAATGCTTCCACTGTTCCTACTGAGAGATAAAACAAATTCAAAATATGTCCATTCTACCTAGTGAAAATGAAATGCCTCTCCTGAAATTTGAATTCATATGTTTATAGGAACTCCAATACATTACAATCACCATTTGATATTCTCATCATGTCTGTAACGGCTAATAAATAGTGCCTTAAGTATTTCTATTTAGAAATTAAATAAATACTAATGCCTTCCACTCCAGAAACTCAAGGATTCAAATGCAATGTCTTCCACTACGAAAACTCAGCCATTCAAATGTAGTAAAAATCCATGTTGTTTCTTGTTGGAGAATGTAGGACTCTCAAATATTTATAGCATTTATATTTTTGATAGTGATCTGAATTATGGATTCGGATGACAACATCTGAGTGAGAACCCGTAGTATTGTGGATGAACAAGATAACATATAATTGAAGCACAAAGTGATCTATTCAATTTGAAAATCCAACATATAGTAGTTCATGAGATTCCAAGGGTCATCAAAACCCCTCGAGAATCGAAACCCAACAGCCACATCTGTTTATTACATAATAAAATCTAAAACTATGAAAATTTCAAAAAATTATATGAAATTTTGTCCTAACTTTAACTAGGCATAACTTTCTGCTCGGGACTCAAAATTACGAGCTGTTTAACTTGTTGGAAAGGTCTCCAAGAGTTGAAGGCAAAGTCCTAAAGAACCCACCTATAACAACATTCTAATGGATAGGCCAAACTTTCAAGAGCTGAAAATGCCCCGAAGGCCTTCAAAAATGCCAATTACTAACATATAGAAAAACTGAAAAAATATTAAAAATATTTTGTTTTCAATATTTCAAATTTGCTTATGATCACACATCAGCATTAATTTCCACATTGTAGAAAAATACTTCATAAATAGAATGAATTGAAAATATTCTATAGATTTCACTAAATTCATGTCAAAGATAGGTGGACGTGATTGTAACTACCCACTTCATATTCGAATTCCTATTGTTGTCATTGTAGGGTTACGTCCTAATTTATTATGATTTTAAAAAATATTAAAAACTAAATGAAATTAAAAAAGAAAATAAAATTATAATCATTAAATCACTAATTGAGTTTTTTTTAATAGAAAAATAACTTTATTTACAAGATTGTCATTAATTTCAAAAATTTAATTTAAAAGACATTAATTTTTCAAATATAAAGAAATTGAAAAAGAGCCTATAAAATCTACCATTCCTATAAATTTGCTCATATAACACTAAATTTTTTCAAATCATAGTGAAGATAAATAATTCCTAGTTCAAAAATATAAATTTCAACTTTGTAAAAATAAAATTATATTGAAAATAAAAATAATAATCACTTTTAATTGGTCGAAATAACCGATTAATTAGACTTAAGTGAATGCCATAATATTGCATATGCCAAGTACTAATAATTGAATTTTGAAAGCTTTTCGAAAAATATAATAGTTCAATCATATATGATAATAATTTAGTATAAATTACAATAATTTAATATTTATTATAATATAATAATTTTAAAGTCAAATAACTAATAAATATTATATATTTCAAATATCTTTTACATAAAATTTTTAAAATATAATATGCTAATTTATTCATTTTAAAAAAAATTAAAAATAAGGAAAAAGCTGGATCCCAATTATATCAATTTATAATATAAATGATTCGATGACCTGACTAATTAAAAAAAAAAACATTCAATCGTATGTAAATATAAACTCTTCACGATATCCAAATCTTCAATAGATTCTGAATATTCAACTACTCTTCTACCTTTCTGTGGATTCCCTGAGTTGATTGTTCAGTAATTTTGTTTAGTCGAATCTATTCACAGCATATTCTACTTTGTTTCTATATATATCAAGGACAGGACTAACCGATCCCAAGCAATTACAAGGCAAGAAGATGAATGACCTGCAGTTGCATGCAGTCATGGTGCCTTTCCCTGTGCAAGGGAATATCAATCCTCTTATGAATTTGGCTCACCTCCTCTCTTCAAGAGGAGTTTTCATCACTTTCGTCAACACGGAATGCAGCCACAACCGCATGTCAACAGCTGCTGCTGAATCCTCCAAATTTAAGTTTCTCGTCATTCCAGATGGGTTGCCACCTGATCACGGTCGTTTCTCCAAACTTCCCGAGTATTTGAATGCACTGGAAAAACTTGGCCCCATCTTGGAACATCATTTACTCTGCAGCTTAACGGACGGAACTCCTCCCATTACCTGCATTATATCAGTAAATTTCATGTCTTGCACTTACGAAGTAGCCAACAAGCTGGGAGTGCCCCGAGTCATTTTCTGGACAATGTGCGCCGCCTCTTCTATTGCTCAGTGCAACGCTCACCTTCTCCTCTCCAGCGGACATATTCCTGTCAAAGGTACAAAATCTACAGTAGTGCTCTTCAATTTTATTTTGCTTGCTCAAAAATGTTTGTAATGACTGAATGCTTATAATGTCAGTGGAGAATTTGAAGAAGGCGGATAAAGTGATCACTTGTTTGCCTGGTAATCTTCCGCCCCTGTTGCCAAGCGATCTATTTTCCTTCTACCGTGCTGCCGATACATCGGACGTTTTACTCCAGTGGGCTCTGCGTGAATCAGAATTTCAAAATAAGGGGGATTATGTGCTGGTCAACACGTTCGATGGGGTGGACGCTCCAGAGACGGTAAGCGCACTGTCCATCAATGGCTGCCCTGCTTTGGCAGTTGGGCCTGTATTTCTTCCCAATTTCCTGGAAGGGAGAGACTTGAACGGGGTCGTGAGTCTGTCGGAGCAGGACGAGAGCTGTCTCAAATGGCTTGACGCCCAAGAGCCAGGTTCTGTGATATATGTTTCCTTCGGCAGCCTGGCCGTCAAATCGAACGAGCAGCTGGAGGAATTGGCAGTGGGGCTGGAGAAAAGCGAGCAACCCTTTCTGTGGGTGCTACGAATGGATATTGTGGGAGGCAAACCTGGCACTCTCCCGGAGGGTTTTGTAGAGAGGACCAAAGATCGGGGACTGATTGTGAAATGGGTGTCGCAGGTGAAGGTGTTGTCATATCCTTCCGTAGGAGGGTTTCTTACGCACAGCGGGCGGAACTCGTGTTTGGAGAGCATGAGCATGGGCGTTCCAATGCTTGGATGGCCCTATTTCTTTGACCAGTTTCTGGACTGCCGCTTCTGCAAGGATATGTGGAAGATTGGCATGGATTTGGAGGGCGTGGCCGCTGATGAAAGTCTGGTGGTTGAAAGGGAGGAGATTGAGAAAGGTGTGAGGAAATTGATGGAGGGTCGGGAAGGGGAGGAGCTAAGAAAAAGAGGCAGAGAGTTGAAGGAGGCGGCATTTAAAGTGGTTGGGGAGGGAGGTTCTTCTTTTCTCAACTTGAACAGGCTTATTCATGACATCGCACAACTTTCCAAAACGGCTTCTCTTAAAACTGCGTAACCCTCAAAACGTTCGGTCATTCATTTCTCTCTTTATTCGTATGTACTATATCACGGACTCGAAAAATTCTGTCAAATAAGTTGTGATGATGCAGGACTATTTCTCTAGTATTTTAATGATTGTGGTAAAGGTAGGATTTAGATTCATAGTTATAAGGTATCTCAACAAGAATAGGTTTATTGTTTTATGTGAAAATAAGTCTATTTTAGTAAATAGCAACATATCTAAGTTCCATAATCTCTGTCATATAAAATCAAGTTTCACCATCTTCAAATTATTTGAAGAATTATAATTGAAAGTATTATGTATCCTACGATACATGAATTATTTATGGCTTAATGGGTTCCTCGGTTTTGAGTTGTGTTGTCAATTTGAGTTTTGGTTGTCATTGATGTCCAACATGTCAGTCCAAAAGAGATACTTTACAATTCTAAATGAGTAGTTAAGGTATTTTGGTGTAGAAGTCATGCGGCTATATGAAGTATGTGTATGGAAGTTTGTGGCAACATATTATAGTGTGTTATAATTATTTTGGAGCTCTATTAGTATTCTTTGTATATTAGTATGTTATTTCAATCATGTCTAAATGTTCGAATGAACAATTTGTCATAATGTTTGATCCAATATATGACAGATATGCATCAAATGGTTATGTGGTTTTAGGGAAGTATTTGTGTGTGTACATTAGATCATTATATCTTGGTTTTATAAGGATAGGTGATCTACAATTGAAGATACTTATGTTTGAGTTCCGATTGATATTGTTGCAAAATAGCAGAATGGAGGAATGTGTTGCATTCCTCATCTTACAGTTGGTGAAGTGTTGTGGATGGTTGATTAAGGTTCCTTGAATGTATTATGTTTTCTTCTTGGTCATTCTCAAGTCATGTTGGTGGTCTGGATTGAAATATGAGTTTGTTGAACTATTACTAGAATTCCAGTAGATGTTTGTCTACAATTCAATAGTGTTGATATTATTGTATTAGAATAATTGTATCTAGACCTAAAGAAGTGATCTTTAGTGAGTGCAATTAATCAATGTATCTTTCCCTAAGGTTATGGACCTTAGCCTATTATTCATCTTCTAGAGCATTGAGCTCCTTGGACTTAGGCCTAAACTCTGTAATTTGTTTTATACATATTGTGAGTTTGATTCTCACCATGTTTTTTTTTCCAATTTGGGTTTCCCATGAAAAAAGTGTTCTTGTGTGGTTGCTCTTGTTTTTGTTATTTGTTTACATGCATGTAGTGGATTGAATATATGATAAGTAATGATTTACCTAGACACATGGAGATGGGAAATATGCTGGGGGTTATATAGGGGTTTGCCTCATTCAACCACCACTTTTTAGTTACTAACTCCATAGTTAGGAAAACAACATTGGAAGACATAAAATAAAATATACATGTGATAGAAACAAAATCCACTATGGAGGAGAACCCCTATCACAATATAAAGAAAATAAACTTGATCAAATACTAGCAGTAATACATGAGATAATAAATGACATGCAAGAGAGTGTTATGAATAATTATGGTTCCCTTATTGAGACAATAAATGTGATAGATGTGATGAATTTACAATGAGAGGATGTTTTTCTACTGTGAGTATCTAAGAGATGAAAGAAAATTGATAGATCTTTTCTATGATAGAGAAAGAGATAAGACAAGATGAGAAAGACAATCCAAGATCTTCAAAATGAAGAAGTGTAGCATCATAAAATTGTGACCTTGCAATTTTCAACCACATTAGGGTCTTCACATTGGCGAGTGAATCCCCAAGCCTGATCAAAGACCCGAGACTTGCTCAATCCCCCCAAAATTGCACTTTCCGTACTCTGCACTGACCAATACCTACTTTCTATCCCGGGTAAGGGCAGGACAGGAGAGTGGCGCCCCTTTCCCTACCCTATCTTGGTGTCCCCTCTTTCCTATCTTTGCATTGAGCTTTGCAATTGAAGAGGGAAAACTTTCCCTATGTCGGCCTACGATGAAAAAATAAGTCAATTAACCCTAATTGACGAATATATAAGTCACATTCACCCTCCCATTTGCATAAGTGGATGAGGTGAAAAGTTTGCATAAGTGAGAATTCAATTGATCAAGCATTCAAACATTCCTTTCAAGAATTGAGCATTCTCAAGTCTCCTTTCAAGGCTAGGTTTGCATTCAAGACAAGGATTCAAAAATTGAACTAGAGGGGATCTCTCTTGACATTGAAATCTATATATCCTCCAAGCAATTGTATCTACATTTCAATTGCATCCTCCCTTGACGTGAATTCTATTTCTATTTTAGTCTTACATTTACATTTACTTGCAAGTAATTTTTCATCATTTGGTTAATTCCAAAACCAAGGTTTGACCTGAAGGCAAACCCCCAATACCAACCCCTTTTCCTCTCTTTTCTGTGTGTAGGTTGCAGATGCGTAGCTGTATTTGTAGATTTGGATTCCATTTTCAGAGGTGGAAAACCCTTTTCGGCATGCATCTTTTTGGGAGGACCGTGTGCACTTTCAACATAGTCCTGACAACTTTTTCTTAAATTTGTAGGGGAGCTTTGTCTTAGCATTTTACTACCAAATCTCGGTGCACAACTTCATACTGCATTTCTATCTCAAGTTACAAGCATTTCTTTGTCATATTTACTCTTGGTCTTAAATTGCATAACTCAACCTATTGCATTCTAAAGGAGGGTTACTTTCACTTTTCAAACTCTTTATCAATTCACTTAGAATTCAATCTCTTCCTATTGAGATTGGATCTAGTGAATTCCCATCCCCCTTCTTTTAATGTAATGTGCATGAAAAGGTTAAGGAGGATCTTTTGTGAAACTTTCACTCCTCTTGCGGAGAGAAAAGCTTTCCTCTTGATTTCTTCATCACCCTTTTTCACAACCATCACATTTTGGTGAACCCAATGTCTTGCATGCTTGATATTTAAAATCATTGCATATTTTTCCTTTACAAGTTTAATTTTATTGAAAATTTACAAAACTTAGTGGTTCATTCAATCAAAACCCTAGTTTTCCAAAAATTGGAATTGAACTTGTGTCTTGTAAAAAACTGCTCTCTATTGTTTTAGATCTAAAAATTTCTTTTCTTGTAAAATTTAATTTCATCATTGTTTTGTTCAATTTGTAAATTCAAATTTACAAAATTAAGTGGTTAGTTGTCAAAACCCTAATTTTCAAAAATCAACTTGAACTTGTGCAAAAATTGAAATGACATTTAATTTTCAGATTTAGGACTTTTTTTAGATTTGTCTTCTTGTTTAAAATTCAAATCTTCAATTTCCCTCCCCTTTCCAAAATTCAAAATTTTAAAATTCAGTGGTTAGGTCCTAAAACCCTAACTTTCAAAATTAATTGGATTTTGTGCAAATTTCAATCAATTTCAATAAATTTCAGTTTTCTAAACATTATTCAAGGTGGCCTTATCATCTAGGTTTGACCTTTTCAAATTTACCTTTCAATTTCTTATCTTTTTCAAAACCCTAATAGGTTCTTATTTTCAAATTCAAACCTCAATTTCACCTATCTAAACTTCGTAAAATCAATCCATTTTTTGGGGTTAGCTTTAAAATCATCATAACTTTAATCCCTGATTTTTTTTGAAAAAGTTGGGAGGACCGTGTGCACTTTCAACACAGTCCCTGGCTTTTTTCCCAAAATTTTGGGAGACTATTATGACTGTATGTAATTGCTTAAATCCAGAAAATTTGTTGATTTTCTCAAATTTTTCTCTCTATAAAATAAAAAATACTTCCCAATTTCAACATCACAACTCTCAAGGAAAAATTTGAAATTAAGTGGTTAATTATAATCTGACCAGATTTTAGAGATTCAAATTTTGAAAAATTTAATTTTGAACTTGAGTGGTATCCAATTGACCCTAATTTTAAGATTTCAATTACCTTTTCTCAAAATTTTTCTTAGAAAATTGTGTCATTTCTTCTTTCAACAAAGTTCAAATTTGGTAATCATAATTTCCTTGAGTTTTGCATTATTCAATTTTTCAAACTTTGTTCCCAAAATTCAAAATTCAAATTCCAAATTCAAATTTTCCCTCTAGTGATTGAATTTTACCACTATGAGTCCTACCTATATTATCCCCATTCAACGAAGCATTAGAATTGAGGCTTCCCAAGGTTTAATTACCGAGGAGATGGAGCCTAATTTGGGTGACTTCTTTAATGAGCATAATGCTAATTCTTCCTATCCTAATAACATTTCTATTTACCCAATTGATGATTCCAATGATGAAGAAGAATCTTTGACTAGAGTATTGATAGACCAACTTTCAAAATTATGATGATACAAATGTGGTTGTTAAGTTATTCGATGAATTCTCTTATCCTACCATTGGTTCTATTACACTTCCTATTGAGGTTCACACTAAATATATGGATGCCAGGTTTATTATCATTCCCTCTTCTAAGAAATTTCATGTGAAGTTGGGCTACCTTTGGCTATCTTCCATGAAGGCTATTGCTTCTCCAATCCATAAGTTTTTAAAAATTTCCTCACAATGGAGAAATCATAACTGTTAAACATAGCTTATTTCAACTAGCTGAAAGAAGCCCTAGTGTTCCTATTGATTTCCTTTGGCCTAAACAATTCCAATCTCTTCCACTAAGAAGTGATGCTCTTTTTCAATGTTATCAAAAGTGGAAGAAAGACATGATCCTATCCTTGAGCCAACCTAGAACTCCAACAATTGATATTCCCATCCTTGTTGAAGATGAGGTTCTTCCCTTGATAGATAGAACTAATCTTCCTCCTAAGGAAGATTACCAGCCTATTTCTATGGATGAAACTATACCTTCTCCTAAAAAGAACAAAAATATTCTTCCCAAGGTTAGACATGTACCTCCTCCTAATGATGGACTTGGTCTCCTTCCTACACCAAACATTCTTCCTTTATATGGTGCAATTCCACCTCCTTGTTCTTATAGAGAGAAGAGACCTGCCTCTCCTCTTGTCCAACCTAAAAGAGCTCAATCTAAACCTCCAACTACTAGAGATGAGAATATTCTGCCAACAAATATTCCTCCTCCTTCTTAGACTTCCGTTAAGACTCGACGAAATTGTTGTGCGAGAGAACACCGATGAAAACGTCGTGCTTGAGTTTGTGAAGTTGTTCCTCAAAACATTCAATCTCCAAAAACTCCAATAGTTGACATGATTCCTTTTTCTCCTAAACAAGATGTTGAACTTGCATCTCCAAATCATAAGTTTTACAAAAAATGTGATGGCTTTAACCCTATTCGTGTTCGTACTCCTCTTTCTTTAAATCTTGATGAAGAAATAGGTGAAAATTTTATTCATGATGGCAATACAACTCCTAATGCTTCTGACAGTGATTATGAATATGTTCATGTGGACAAACATTTATCTGTAGAGTTTTCAAAAGCCTTAATCCTAGCTCCTAGAATCAAACAAAGTGACTTAGCACATGAGCATAGTCCTTATTTTGATCTTGTGATAGCTCCATCTACTATGCTTGATGGCGCTCCTCTGACATGTTTCCCGCCTTCCCAAAATAGTGATCATCAAGATCGAGAGGTGGATGATGTGCTAGACTATCTACATTAGCACTGTAGATCTTCTACCTCTCTCTCTTTTCTTTCTCTTTTGTGTTCATTATTCTATGTGTATCCCTGTTCTTCTATGTTCCCTAGTAATGTCTACTTGAGGACGATGCAAAGGATTAAGATCTCTTTTGGTCTCTTTCATGTTGACTCAAAACACACCTTCTAATCCCTTTCTTCTAAGGTAGTTTCCTTCCTTGGGGAATAATGATTAATCTATGCACATATACATATGATATATATGAGTTATCATACAATATACTGACCTCGAGGAAAGAGAAACTACCTCATGCTTTATGTTTTGTGTTCATTATCCTTGGATTTATTCCTTGATTGGGGGATAAATCCTTGTGATAATGTACTTTCTTTCTTTCTCTCTTGGGTGTATCCTACCTTAAATAAATCGCTCTCGATAAGGCATGTACAATCGCTTTAACATGGGGGCATACACTCCGCTCATATTTTCCTTCTTGATACTCAAAGCTACTTAGTGAACATGAATTTGCTTTGTAATTTTTGGTATCCTTGCTTTTCATGACTCATGGTGAGGGGAACCTTATTACTTGCAATCGGGGTTCTCTCTCTTGATCTTCCATTTTACTTTGTCAATCAATGTTGTAAGATCCTAAGTCCACTGGGGGCTTGGTGTATCTTGCCTCCTTGACATGGTGAAAGTCTTTCAATCTTATTTCCTTGTACTTTACCTATAGTATTGGCATACACTTATACTCCCGCTAAAGTGGGGGCTAAATGTATTGTCATAAAATTGAAATCTTTCAATTTTAAACCACATTAGGGTCTTCACATTGGTGACTGAATCCCCAAGCCTGATTGAAGATCCGAGACTTGCTCAATCCCTGAAAAAACTATACTTTCCGCACTCTACACTGCCCAAGACCTGCTTTCTGTCCTGGATAAGGGTAGGATAGGGGTGTGGCACCCCTATCCTTGCCCTATCTTAGTGCCCCCTCTATCCTATATTTCCGTTAAGATTTGCAATTGAAGCGGGAAAACTTTTCCTATATTGGCCTATGATGAAAAATCACTCAGTTAACCCTAATTGATGAATATATAAGTTACATTCACCCTCCCATTTGCATAAGTGGATGAGGTGAAAATTTTCATAAGTGAGAATTCAATTGATAAAGCATTCAAGAATTCCTTTCAAGCATTGAGCATTCTCAACTCTCCTTTCAAGGCTAGGTGTTGCATTGAAGACAAGGATTCAACCATTGAAGAGGAGATCTCTCTTGGCATTCAATTATATATATCCTTCAAGCAATTATATCTACATTTCAATTTCATCCTCCCTTGACGTGAATTCTATTTCATTCTTTCATTTACATTTACTTGCAAGTACTTTTTCATCATTTGGTTAATTCCAAAACCAGGGTTTGACCTGAAGGCACCCCCAATCCCAATGCCTTTTCCTCTCTTTTCTGTGTGTAGGTTGCAAGTGCACAACTATATTTGTAGATTTGGATTCCATTTTCAAAGGTAGGAAAACCCTTTTTGGTGGGCATATTTTTCAGAGGACCGTGTGCACTTTCAACATGGTCCTGACAACTTTCGCTCAAATTTGTAGGGGAGCTTCGTCTTGACATTTACTACCAAATCCAGGTGCACAACTTCATCCCACATTTCTATCTCAAGTTACAAGCATTTCTATGTCATATTTACACTTGGTCTTAAATTTCATAGCTCAACCTATTGCATTCTAAGGGAGGATTAATTTCACTATACAAACTCTTTATCAGTTCAATTAGTATTAAATCTCTTCCTATTGAGATTGGATCTAGTGAATTCTCCCCCCTACCTTTAAATGTAATGTGTGTGAAAAGGTTAAGGAGGATCTTTTGTGAAAATTTCACTACTTGTCTTCAGGAGAGAAAAGATGTCCTCTTGATTTGTTCATCACCCTTTTTCACAACCATTACAAGAAGAAAGTCAATTTTGTTGTTTGGAATGGAAAGAAGAGCCATTACAAGCATATTTTTTCATGGGATATGTGTTGAAGGGAAAGTGTGGAACATAATCGTTTAAATTATGGAATCTATCTAGATGTAACCATGATGTGTAGACGTCTATCCATTGTAATCATGTTCAACTAATATTTCTTAGAAGTCAAATAATAAGCTACTAACACTTCATTTTGTTTATATATGAAGTTGGAATAGTGAAATCTTGATTATATATTTTATCATAAATATACTAAGAGTAATGTGTAAGTGTGAAATTGATATAAGGTGCAATTTGAAACACTATAGTTTGAAATGTAAAATTTTGATCAAGATTAAAGCACTAAGGTAAAAAAGAACAATCCAATATTGTTCATTAAAATAAAGGTGTACAAGGGCCTTCAATCGAAGGCCCTTTCTATAAAACATAGGTATTAAATTATTAAAATTTTAAGTGATCTTCATTTTGAGGTATATATGTAATCATCTTCTAATGAAGGTGTCTCATAATTTTTCTCCCCCTCCCCATCCAAATTTAGATGTCCCATAAGTGGGACTCACTGTTGTGGGCTTACCCTCTTTTTTATTTTTGATAGTCGTACATCAATTACATATGTAAATAAAAATTATTTATAATTTTAAATCCATGAGAATAATCTTGGAGAATGTATATTCACCTTTAAAGAGGAACACAAGGAATAAAATTCTAGCATATATTTTCTAAGTCAAATGATGTAATTCCTCTTTACCTATGTTGGACATCCCTAGAAAATCATGACCCATGTGCTTGTATTGACTTTGACATCGACTAGATTATCCATCTACATGCTTAGAATAAATATTCCATCATCTTGAATAAATAGTGATAAGAGAGTTACAAACATTAAATTGGCATTCAAATATAAATTAAAATATGTTTGTAAAAGAATAAAAAATCATTAAAATAAATGAGTTAAATTATAGAAAGGTCTTACACATGCCAACTATTGAGATTGTGTGTAGGGAAGGTTGAATAATACTATATGAGTAAATTACCTTCTATAATGTCCTAGATGAGCATGGTTTCATGATGATTGGTCGGATTAATTTTCAATCCTAATTATGTAAAAGATAGGTTTTATGCTCATTTTAAATGATTAGGTTCATAATGGAATGTCTTAATGAGATTCATTAAGGATGTGTAACTATCAAGCAAATGAGACTTTGGAAGTGTAGAGATTTCAATGCTATGAAAATTTGAGGAGTTGAGATTGGGTTCATCAAATGTCTGGGGATACTGATAAGAAAAATATTAAGGGTTTTAAAATAGTGTTCAATGATTGGGGATATATAATACCCAATTTTTGAAAATTCAATGTTGGGGTATTAATAGAGTTGATGCATAAAGAAGAAAGGATTAGGATGATTGAAAAGCTAATACCAAAATGTACCCAATGATTCACAGTTAAGAATACCAAAACCCTTATACAAGAAACCAAAGAAGGAAGGAAAATCCATAAAAATATGAGATAACCTAGGTAATAAAGGATAAAGATTATTGAATATTTGATATAAAAAATATCTAAAAAATTGAGAATTGGTAGTACCTAATCTCCAATGATTCAGAATCAAAAATACCAAATCTCTTATACAAGAAGCCAAATAAGGAAGAAAAATTAATAAAAATATGAGATAACCTAGGTAATCAAGGATTAAGATTATTGAATATTGGATATAAAAAAAAATAAAATTAAAAATTGAGAATTGGGAGTACCTAATCCTTAATATTAGAAGCCACAAAGGAAAGAAAAACTCTAAAGGACCACATAAGAAGAGAAATGAGATAAAATGTAAAATCAAGGATTGAATTGTTAGAACATATGTGAAAGGCTGGAAGGGAAATTAAGAAACAAAATAAAAATAATAATTAGAGGGATACACAATACCTCCTATATTAGGGTATCATGGTAAGAATTTTCTGGAGGATTGAGAGTTAAAGAAACTACTTCACCTATATATAATTAGAAACATTCCCTAAAGCTCAAGCTTACATAAAAAGAAGAAAGAAAGTGTCAAAGACAAGGTATAATAGAAAGAAAAATATAAAAGGCCCAAAACATGATGGTAAAGATAGAGTTAGGACATTGAGAATGGAGAAATCTCATGGATAAGTACTTGAGAAAATTAAAGTTTGAAAATTTGAAAGATATAGAGGACATAGAGGAACCTCAAGACACAAGGGAGCAAAAATTGGAGGAAAAGAATGCCAATAGTGAAAATTTCAAAAAATTAGGTCCTAGTCTAGAAACTCAATCAAACAACCTCATATTTGAAATTTTAGTAAATTTTACAACTTATGTACATGATTAAGACATGAGGGAAAACAAAGAACCACTTCGAGCATAAATTTGATAAATGGGGCTCATTATTAAAAAAAAAAATTGATTAGGCATTAATGATGGTTCAACTAATGCCAATAATAAAAGGAAGAAAACAAAACCAAAGGAGTTCCTTAATTTATCAAAACTTAGGATCTTGTGATATGGGATAAATATAACCTAGATTAAAAGATACCTCTATAATATCTTGACGATGGAGACACAAGTGGACTAAACAACATGATGATGTAAAGTTACTCTAAGATATTAAAGATTCTCCTATAGGGTCATCTAAGGCTACATGCATCAGAACAAAATCAAATTTGGACATAGCCTATGTTACCAAAAGTAATATGTTCACCATTTTTGAGACCCTAGAAACAAAAAATTATCAATTGATGACAATTGTCCCTTAAAAAACTTTTAGAACCATAGATAAAAAAATTTGTGATAAAACATTAAAAAAAAATTATTTGATAAATATAATATTGAAAGAAATTATCTAAAGATTCTTAAAAATAATGAAATGATTCATCTATTATATTATCGTTATTAGTATAATTTTCTTCTAAAATTTCTTAGAAACATACATATGTTTTACTATTAAGATAAAAAATAGTATCACCTAAACTTATTAAGAATATAAAATTAATAATTTATCAAATTAAATTTTGAAGTGTATAATTTGTAAACACATATTATTTAAATTATATACTTGATAAAAACATTTAGAAATAAGATCAGATGCATCACATCTTGTTCCTACCCATAGTTGTTGCATATAAGGTAGAGATGTTGATGATTATAGTTAGATTAGTCAATTAAATTTGAACATAATGCATATTTGTAAATTATGTTGTTATATTTATGATCATAGTTTCATAGAGTCAACAAACTCTAACATCCAAGACTCATAAATTTCAGCAGCAAAGTTTGGAGGAAAAATACTACAAAATGTTATCAAAGTAGATTTAATGTTTGAGCTTCTTCAAAGTAATAGAAAATATAGTTATTATCTAAGATGATATGAAATTTTATTTGTTCATATTTAATGTGGAAAAAATATTATAACATCCTATCAAAGAATATTTAATGTTTAAAATTCTTGAAAGTAATAGGAAATGTAGTTATTATTTAAGATGATATTAAATTTTATTTTATTCATATCCAATTTTTAGATTTTATTGATGTAAGAAATGTCATTCAAGGAGAAAAACTTATTTTAAAGTCAACAATGCAATTTATTATGATGTATATAATATGTTCATGCTACTCAAGTTATTAATAGAGAAGAAATTTAATTCAAAGAATTGAATACGACCAAGGCATTCCTAGATAGACAATAAATAAAATAGATAGGTGTTTTTTCATTACATGGTGTCTAAAGATTTTTTAAATGTTGCATATTTAATTGTATAGATATGTTAATGTTAATTTATAGATATGTTAAAGATTGTATATGTTAATTCAAGGAGACAACATAATGTTAATATCAAAAATGTAATTTTCTTATGAATAATATAATAGCGTCAATGTCATTCATGTCATTTATTGAATTGACAAATGATAAATTTTTTGCATTGACTATTCCTGACCTGCACCAATAGAGAGAAAGATAAATATATTATTTAAATTATTAAATTGAAAAAGTAATTATAAATAATAGGATAGTTGCTAAACTTTGATAGGTCTTCCTGTGGTAACCTAGGTTGGGTAGGAGAGGGCGGTGTGATCAGGTATCCACATGGTCACCTGATTCTCTCTTATGTTGTCAAACTTGGTGTCCAAAACTCCAGTGTGGCAGAAGTGGCAGCTGTGTTTCACGGGCTTGGTGTGGCAAGAGAGGGGTATTTCTAAACTCATTGTGGAAGGCAATTCTCGTAATACCATTATGATGCTTACTGAAGAAGCTAGGCCAGATTGAAAAGATGCTCCTCTTTTTGACAAGTGCCGCATCCTCTACCTTACTTTTGATGAAAGATTTTGTCACATGCGATACAAGAGGAATATGATGGTGGATAAGTTAGTTGAACTGAGCACGATGGTTAATAATCTAAAATCTTGGCTCCAAATGCATGAGGCACCTCTTGATTCCAAGTTGGCTTCTTTTTTAGTATTTTATATTCTTTCCCTTGCCTTTCCAAGTTGGCTAAGGTGGTGATATTTTATTTTTGTACGTACCCACCACAGTTATTTTTAGACTTGTCGGTTTCACATTGTGGCCTTTGGCTCTACAAAGATGGGAAGAGATTTGAATCAGATTGAAGCAGATGAGTGTTCTGAGTTCAAAAAGAATAGCGGGTTGTGGGGTAAGGTTATCCAAGGAAATCTGGACTCGTATGTGGAGGGCATGACTGGACATGACCCTAAACTCTTCATTGTCTTTGGTCAAGCCTAGAACAATGACACTTTGAAGCTGGGAAGTGTTACTTTTGAGGTTATTGAGAAGATCATTGTGGATAGTACTAGGTTGGCACTCGATGGTGTCGCCTACCCAGAAAAACCTAAGGGAAATTACAAGGAGGTCTTCATTAGTTTTTTCAAACTGGTGAAGGGGTGTCCAAATTGCAAAGTGGTTACAATTGTGAAGAGCTCCTGGGTATATGGAAGGAGGTTGCCTTGCTCTTAATGAAATACTTCCCACTCGATGGTAGGAAGAGGAGATTTCACCTTCAAATCTTCCCTATGCTAAACTATTTGCACCATGGGGTAGGGATGAATTTCCCTTACTGAGTTTTGTCTTCCTTGAAGCAATCTATTTGTATGGTTATTGCTAAAAGAAAACACCCCATGCACCAGGGTCCTATTTGTAGGCTGTATTATTTTTACTTGAACCAAAAGCCCTCACGTGGGGTCCCTACTAGTGAAATTGGGTCCACTTTTGATCCCAATTTGTATGTTGACCTAATTGTGACTTTGTCCAACTCTGCTAAAGTGTCTCACTCAACCCTTGAATTGCCCACTAGAAAAAATCTTGCCCACTTGGAAAAAATTAGGGCCATTGCTACTTCTAAAAAGGATCATATTAAGGAACTCCCATTAGAGGAGCATAAGGAGGTGAAAATTGTTTAGGATTTGGAGTTTGATTCCATTCCCTGTAAGGAATTAGACTCCTCTGAAACGATGGTTTTTGGTTGGTCCCCTGCCAAGAATGTTGTCGACAGTTGATCCCCTACCAAGAATGTTGTCGACTATGCTAATCCCCCCCCCTCTCCCCCACAAACCCTCCTCTCACTAATCCCTCAAGCTCTATCACAGTCCACATGAAGCTTGTGAATGATATCCACGATGATACGCAAAGGTAGGATGATTTGCTCAAGTGGCTTTTTAGGTAGATGAATCTTGCTATTAGGAAGATTAATAGGTTGGAGGTACTTGAAGAAGTTGAAGCTAAGGCTAATACCTAGGTTGCGGGTGCGGATGAGGACAGAGTCTGAAAGGCGGCCAATGATTTCTTTAGTATTGTGGGCAATCAGGATAAGATGAGAGGGATAGTTGATGACCTGGATGCTAAAATGAAAATGATAGGAATGAAGGATGAGTTGGAAGAAATTTGGCATGCCTAGGAGGCTCTTAATTCTAAATTTGAGGTGGCTAACTCGGCCTGTAAGAATGCGGCCAATTTACACCACTCCTCTCTGTAGGCTATTCAGACCATTCAAGCTGAACTCAAGAGGAAAAGAGAGAAGAAGTGGAAGCGGGCGGAGGCCATGATCATTGGTGTTGGTCCTTTAGAGTCTATGGTGAAAGCCACCCCAGATTTGACTTTGGTTTCTTTTATCTCTTGCTTTGGGTCCTCTTAAAAGGTGTCATTTTCTGATAAAGTTTTAAGCTTATGCCAGGATTGGTAGGATAAAAGCTCCCCCACGTAGTTAGCCATCCCTTTGAGCCTTTCATGGGTGGTTGTGTTGGTTTTCGTGTTCTCTGTGTGTTTTGTTCCTAGTTCTATTCTTGTTGGTCTTTTAGTTTTTGTGTTGGTTCTTGAGTGTCCTGCTCATTTTTCGCTATGTTTTAGTGGGAGGTTTTTGACTGGCCGCACATCCCTCATGCACCCTAGGTATCACTTCACGGATGTGTAATGGTACAGGCGTATCTCACTTTTATTAATCAAAACAATAAGATTGCTACTCAATTTTTTTAATACAATGACGATTGACTAAAATAATAAAAAAATAGATACACAAATATTAAGTAATGACTTGAAAAAGAGAAACTAATAAAAGTCCTTAAAAAACTCCAGAACCACTGAAATGAAGAAAACCCATGCGAACTGGGTTACCTCTGTCTTTTCCGGAATGGCTTAAGTCACACACACTAAGCTTACACTTCTAGGCTTAAAACTATTAAACACTCAAAGTTGACTGGCATTTTCTAGGCTCAATATGTTGCTTATGGTGTGTGGTCACACTAAGAATACACTTCTAGACTTAAAAAGTTAAACACTTAGAATTGACTAACATTATTTAGGTTTAACATGTTGCTTAGTGTGTGTGGTTTAAGACTGAATGTGTCCTTGAATCACTGAAATGGAAGGTAGGAAGAGAAGAGTAGATGTTGACAATCTTGACCTATTTTGAATCAAATATAAAACGTGAACCATCCACGATACTGATTCAGAATGTAAAGCAATGATCGACTTCCACCACGTGAATCGTCCATCATACTGATTTTATTTTTTTGAATATTTTTGATGCGCATTATACTGATTCTCCACTACGACGAAATCTTTAATCAATTGTGAAAGTAGATATGCATTCTTCAACTACCTTTCTACCCATCTAGTCTATCCATCCACAGCCTATCTAGTCTATCTTCAATCATTTTGTTGAGTTGAATCCCATCACAGCCTATCTAGTCTGTTTTTTTATATATACCAAGGACGGACCCAACTGATCCCAAGCAAATACAAGGCAACAAGATGAATCGCCTCCACGCAGTCATGGTGCCTAGCCCTGCGCAAGGCAGTATCAATCCTCTTATGAATTTGGCTCACCTCCTCTCTTCACGAGGAGTTTTCATCACTTTCGTTAACACAGAATGGAGCCACAACCGCATGTCAAGAGCAGCTGCAGCTGCCACCTCCACATTTAAGTTTCTCATCATTCCAGATGGGTTGCCACCTGATCATGGTCGTCTCTCCAATCTTCCCGAGTATGTGATTGCATTGGAAAAGCTTGGCCCCGTCCTGGAGCATCATTTGCTGTGCAGCTTAACGGAAGAAACACCTCCCATCACCTGCATTATAACGGAAAATTTCATGTCTTGCACTCACCAAGTGGCTAACAAGCTGGGAGTGCCCAGAGTCATTTTCTGGACAATGTGCGCCGCCTCTTCTATTGCTCAGTGCAACACCAACCTTCTCATCTCCCGCGGGCATATTCCTGTAAAAGGTACAAAATCTACTAAAGTGGTACTCAATTTTATTTTGATTGCTCAAAAATGTTTGCTATAACTGGGAGCTTATGTTTGCAGTGGAGCATTCAAAGAGGGCCGATAAAGTGATCTTATGTTTGCCCGGTAATCTTCCACCTCTATTGCCGAGCGATCTGATATCCTTCTACCGCGCTACCGAAACTTCGGACGTTTTATTCCAGTGGACTCTGCGTGAGTCACAATTTCAATGTAAGGCAGACTATGTGCTGGTCAACACGTTCGATGAGGTGGACCCTGCTGCGACAGTAAGCGCACTGTCCAGAAATGGATGCCCTGCTTTAGCAGTAGGGCCTGTATTTCTTCCCAATTTCCTGGAAGGAAGAGATTTGAACGGACTCGGGAGTATGTCGGAGCAGGAAGAGAGCTGTATCAAATGGCTCGACGCCCAAGAGCCAGCTTCTGTGCTATACGTTTCCTTCGGCAGCATCGCCGTCAAATCGAACGAGCAGCTGGAGGAGTTGGCTCTGGGATTGGAGAAAAGCCAGCACACCTTTCTGTGGGTGTTACGAATGGATATTGCGGGAGGCAAGCCCGCCACTCTACCGGAGGGTTTTGTAGAAAGGACTATGGATCGGGGACTAATTGTGAAATGGGCGCCGCAGGTGAAGGTGTTGTCCCACACGTCCGTAGGAGGGTTTCTTACTCACAGCGGGTGGAACTCGTGTTTGGAGAGCATAAGCATGGGCGTTCCAATGCTTGGGTGGCCCTATTTCTTTGACCAGTTTCTGGACTGCCGCTTCTGCAATGATGTGTGGAAGATTGGCATAGATTTGGAGGGCGCGGATGGTGATGAAAATGTTGTGGTTAAAAGAGAGGAGATAGAGAAAGGCGTGAGGAGACTGATGGAAGCGGAGGAGTTGAGAAAAAGAGGGAGGGAGTTGAAGGAAGCGGCGCTTAAAGCGATTGGGCAGGGAGGTTCTTCTTTTAATAACTTGAACAGGTTTATTGATGACATGAAACAACTTTCCAATTCAACTTCTGTTAAAAAGGTGTAGCCATGGAAGCATTTCGTCACTCATCTAGCCCTATTATTGGAATCTCCGCATTTCAATCAATTTCTTTTCGAGTCTGTGTTGGTCTAGTGGTAGACTATTACTTCATCCTTTCTAAATAATAGACGTGATATGCTGAGGTCGTCATTTATCCACGTTTTTTACTAAGTAATGGACCTTTAAGCTTTAATTTCTATAGCTTTTCTTTACTACAGAAGTGACATTTTATTTATAAATAACTCTTGCTTACAATATCAAATGTCTCTACATATCAATATACTTAAATTTTCTTTGACATAGAATCGACTTTTATCTTCTATTCTATTTAGAAGATAAAAATATTAAAGAGATATATAATGAATTTAACACATGTTTAGTGAATTTAAAGTGAATATTATCCACTTTTGATTAGGTTATTTTCTTTTTTTGCACCTTCCTCATTTAAAAATTTTAATTTAAATATCTTCTTTTGATTAAAATGTGAAAATTTCAATCTCTCTTTATTTATTTTCCTTTGAAATTATTAAAATAGATTCTCATAGCACAATGTCTCTACGATATCTAAGAGTATACACACAATGACCCCCTTTATTTGAAGCTAAACTCTTTCTTACATTGATTATTACTAACTTTTGCTAATACCAACCAGACAACAAATCCCCTACTTACATTATTTATAAGATAAGATAAATGTTAGGAGTATTAGATTTTGGTCAAATCCAAATGGTTGCTTCATAAAGGTTTGTTTTAGCAAGTTGGAGATGATTGTAGTATTAGATTCTAGAAGGACCCTTGGGCCTCGGCTACTCCTTTGGAGTTTCACTAGATCTGCTAGGCTATCAAAAAATATTCGGTTGATGTATTTGGGGTCCTTTTAGTGGATTATTGGATTCCTGGTTCTTCCTCACATAAATAAAAATTAGAAACTTCAGAGTTTGAATCTCTACTCCAAACAATAGCTAGGGAACTTCTTAGGATTATGAATAACTTAAGGTCTTTTTGAATGGAACCTCATGAACCACCTCTTCCTCTTGAACCAACTCTACCTCTATTTCCTCTTGAAGGATTATGATTTTGATGTCTTCCTTGGCCTTGATTTTTTTTGGTACTACTGGTGGCATCTTCATTCTTTGTGATTTATGATTTGGAGGAAAAATATTTCTCATCACTTTTTTCCAAATAAATCTCCCAATCTTTCTTCATGAGACATTAGAGATCTAACTAGATGATCAAATTAAAAGGTAGACAAATTATTTCCTTCTTCTATGATTATTGCAACATGATTCCACCTTGATGTGAGAGTTATCAACACCTTTTTTTATCACAACCTCATTTTGCACAATTTCTCCAAGTGTAGCTCTCTTATTGAAGACATATTTTACTCCAACACAATAGGCACTCACACTTTCAACTTCTTGCATCTTCAAACACTCAAATTCTATCCTCAATGTTTGTAGCTTGAGAAATTTTACTTGATCAATATCTTGTTAAGCTTCTTTAAGAGTCTTTCAGGCCTCCTCAACTATCTTTGATCCCACCATTCTTGAAAATAGGCTCTTATCTAGTACTATTTTAATATGAAATATGGCTTGAGCATTCTTCTTCTTGGCCTTGTTGATTATTTTATCTTTTCTTATGAGGGTATTCCAATCCGCTAGCTCTATATAACCTGATTCAATAATCTCTCACAAATCCTTTCCTATCAAAAAAGTCATAATTTTGATGTAGTAATAATCATACTCATTTCCATCAAATTATAGAGTGGGTAAGGAGTTAGAATTCAACATAATGATTTTTTGGCGAATTCCAACAACTAAATTTTTAACCCAAAATAAAATACTAGATTGGATACCATATGAAGAATTTAAATAACAACAAAAGAAAAATACAGAGAAATAAAGTACAAGCATCACAACAATTTCAATAGAACTCTTCATTACTTGATTGCATACAATAGTTCTCTCTTTATTGCTTCTTATGAAAAGAAAACAGAACATGAATATAGAGTTTTCTTTTGTAATAAAAGTAAATTGAATCTTCTTAAAAATAACTTAAGCATGCTTTATTTTCTTTCATACTTTAGCACCCAATGCATAGGACAATCAATATTTTATGAAGATTAGGAGAAATCTATGCCAAAAGAATAAAATTTTATAGCTTATTTCCATTCACAAATCTCTCAGCATAGACACTACAATGATAGGTGTTAGAACTATTTTATTGGACCCCACCAATCGAATATGCTTAAATTAAA
This sequence comes from Cryptomeria japonica, assembly GCF_030272615.1. Taxonomy (NCBI): domain Eukaryota; kingdom Viridiplantae; phylum Streptophyta; class Pinopsida; order Cupressales; family Cupressaceae; genus Cryptomeria; species Cryptomeria japonica. Next base: position 699,413,235 of record NC_081405.1, on the reverse strand, counting down.
CTAGAGGACTACAATTATCCATACCAAAATTTTCATTCAAGTAATAGATTGCATGACTCACATTGAAGCCTCAATCAATACAAATGATGCAAATTCAAAATCAAGAACTCAACAAATCCAATGGTAATCACATTAATCTATGCAACGTCCTCCTAATGGATATTAATTTTAGGCAAGTGTCACAACTTTGTACCCACTTTAAATTACTCCTAAATTATAAAATGGTCCCTTGATTCTCTACATGATGGCTAGATATAAGAGAGATCAACTATTTCATACTACTAGTACACCAACCCCATCTCACATTTTGATTTCTTTCCATAATCATTTATAAATGTATACTTAAAACCAACACTTATGATGCTAATTAAATATAAAAAAAATACATTTCTAGATTCTTAATATGGTACAATTAAATTAAGCCCATTCCATATTGAAACTAAAATACTTTCTATTTTCCAAAGGTTACACTACCATAACTTACCTAGAAACATAACTTTGGAAAAGAAAAAATGTTAATAAAATTGACCATGAAACTACTTATTGCTCTTAAACATACATATCCATAAGCCCAAAATTTAAATTAAAAACTTATGACTAAGGAAGCTTTTTATGGGTTGAAGTGTTAAAATAATGATTAGCTTTAATGGTATAAATAGGCATCTTCTAGGTGAAGTGAGTTTTCTCAAAATCCTTATGATACGAAAATTCAAGAGAACAAAATAATTAACAACACCCTCAAATAACTATATGAATCCCCAAATTTTAGAAATATGCTTTGAAATTGGTGGGCGAGAGTTTTCTAGTGCTAGTACAAGTGAGAAAGTGTAGAAGAAGGACATGAGCTATGCATAACCAAGAACCTTCTGGTCATCAGCTTAAAATGAGGACTACTATGCTCATAGTCTTCACATATTCCCGAAAATCCTTGTTGAAGGGGGGCTTCCTTTTGTAGGTGGGGCCATCTTGGGAACTCATTCTATATTTGATATGAAGGATATCAATGTTGAGGGAAAGCATAGTGAGACCTATACTTCCTTGATGGAATCAGTTGACAACAATCCATATGGTAGTTGGAAAGACCTTTTCAATAGTAGTTGTTTCATTTCTATGAATGGGGTCTCGGTTGAGCATACCAAAAAATGAACATATTTAAATATTAAAGACCCTTCTTTGAAGCATTCTCTTGCTTAGATGGAAAAATCTTTGTTGGGTAAGTTTTTGGGTAGACACTTAGAGAATGCTATGGTTCAAAAGTGGAATGTTGCTAGTGGTCACTAAAGGGTAGTTTATTTGTCTCAGCTTTTTGTTACATCCCACTTGTGTCCTAACATTTTGATAATGTTTAAATGCACTAATATATGTTGCTTTATATTGTTGAATAATGATTTGGAATGCACATGCAAATGATTTGGTTTTAAATCAATATGTTTATATGAGCTAATTTTTATCATGTATTCAAATGCTAGAGTTATGATAAGATTCCAAACTGACTAGATGGTTTTGACCTAATGGGTGTAGGAAAATCATCATCCTCTAAGAAGGGAGGGAAAGTAACATCATGGATAGGAGGTAATATATTAAGAACCTAATTCTATCTATAACCTTATATCCTATAAGTTTTAGACTTGTTATGATGATTTAGGGTGTGGTGTCTTTGGCTCGGTGTCTATCCTGGCTAACCCTAGATGGTTAGTTTAGTGGTTAGGGTTGTTTCATCCTTATCTAGACTATGTTATTATTTGTAAACAAAATATATATTTAAAACACCCAGACAAATAATTATGATTTTTTATTTTAAATCTTGATAATACATATGATAAGATGAATACATACATGATTATGTGTGAGTAATGTGGAAATGAAGTTATAGATAAATATATGTGTGTAATGCTATATCATAGTTAGTTGACATATGTGTACCTATATGTACAAGTATAGGACTATAATTTTACTCACGCATAAACATGTATACATGCAATATAACCATGCCACAACTTATCACATTAATTATTATAGACTAATAAATGAATAATGATCCTTCATGGGATTTGAGTTCAAAATCCAAAACCAGGGTTTCTAGAGTCTTATTTTGTATCTAGTATTTCATTGCCTGGTTTGGGTTTGAGATATTCATCCATTGTTGCAGAGGTAATTTTCTCATGGGAGGTGACAAAAACAGAATGGAGCCTACTTCCTACGAGAAATAGGAAAAGAACAACTATGGACATAGATTACTGATGGCGGCCTTGTGCCATATCTCTTACCACTCTATGATATTAAGCCATTTTAGGCACAACAAAAGAATTTATTTGACTTTCTATTTTTTATCTTCTCTTGAAAACAACGTAGCGAATCATGCCAAAAATAATGATAATTGTTTTATGAATGAGGGGTTAATCATGCTTATCATGGAATATGCTGAGGATCATGGGGTTAAACCCTCCCTAGTAATAAAATAACCCAAATATTAGGCCAACACTGATGTACATTATGTGTTTGATACGGAGATGGATGATGAAGTGTCTGGTAGGGCTATGGACTAGCGGGACCTCAATGTCTTGGATGATACAGAATATTGTCCTTCCCAGGAGGAGGGCCCCAATAGAATACTACACCTGACACTGGTAGAAACAAAAGAAATAAACATCCTAGATGGTCTGCCAATAAGTATAAAACCCCTAACCATAATTTATAAGGTTTTGGTCTACCAAATACAAAAATGTCTAAAATTGGAAAAATTAGGGATACCAAGGACAAGGACGAGGAAATAAATATCAAAATCCCCATTAACGTTGAATAGGGGAAATGGGGGGGTACCCAAAGAGAATATTATTTTGGTATTCTCCTTAATAGTTCTATCAAAATCCAAGAGAACTACTTTCTTTGGGTCAGTAAGGAGATTAATATGTTGAAGGATGGTATTAACAACATCGTTGATACTTTTACTGAGATGGCCATGCCAAGAATAATAGATAAACTTCTACGAATGACACAGAAACTCATAGAAAATGTGAAGATCATGAATCAAGGACTGGTCAGTTGGAGATTAGCTTGGAATAAATTAAGGGAAATCTAAAGAATCTTGTGGATATTAGCAAGGGGGCCATGAATAATAGTGCTTAGGGTCTTAAAAATATCAATGCGATGATGGCAGATCAAAAAGCTCAATCCACCACCAATATTCTACTCTTAGGCACCAAATAGAAGAAGAAAATCCAAGAGTCAAACTTGTAGGGTACGAGATCCTTGAGACCACTAATAGACCCTATTCAAGGACTAGAAGCATGAACTAGGAGAAGAATACCTCCAGGTTCATCATGGATAAGCTCAAGGATATCAACAAGAGTATGATCCAAAAGAATTCAGAGCTAATGCACTCTCTGGTTTTGTGCGTTTTAGGTTTTTTCTTGTTTTGTTTTGTATTTTTGCTGTGTGGGCTTGGCCCATATTTCCGTGGCTGTTTGGCTGATGGTTCTGTATTAGTTATCGACTTCTTATTTTTTGTATTTCTCTTTGACTTTATGTTTTGGGTCCTTGTAAAACTTATTTATCTTAACCAAAAAGCATGCCACGACTTGAGTGGAGTTTATGTTAGTAAGTTTAAATAATCTCAACATTTCAAACTTTGGAATAAAGTTAAAATACAAGCACAATAAGAGTGATCGACTCTTAGCTGATGTGAGTGGGTTAGTATTTTGGATTTTGTAGATATATTATAGAGAGGATTTTAGTTTTGGAATAAGATGGTTCATTTTATCATATATAAAGGTGAAGAAGTTCTGAATAATATTTATTGTATAAAGTAAAAATATTTAAGAGCACATATAACAATATAAAAACCATATCCAATAGGAGACATACCTTATCTAAGTGAAGAAAGAAGATTTATATACAAGTGGAACTATTAAGCAATATTATGCTAGGTTATGTTTTTCAAGCTCTTATTGAATTGTAGAAGCTCTTTTTAAAGAAATGCAGTAATAGTAAGAAAAGTTCTTGCTTTTATAAAATCGATTATGTATGAGAACTCATACAACCTAAAAGTTGTAAGTTTGAGAAAATAGATTGTATGTATGTAACTTTGAATGTGTTAGATAGTATAGTAGTATTTTCTTTTCTTGTTAAGGAATTCAATACATTAAACGTGGAATATATGAGGAGCTTATGAATTGAATATCATTCATTATCATGAAAAGAGTAAATACTTATCATTTTAGAATGAGAAACATGGAAAAGAAGAATTTTTCTACCAAATAGATTCTACGGCTCATTATGGAGGCTAGAGAAATATATGCAAGGAAAGACTTAAAAAATTTAAGCTTAGTTAAAACTAGAATTGTATTCATCAAAACTGGTTCTTTGAACAGTTTAATAGTGGCTAGTTATCAGCTACGATTTAAAAGAAAATGGTCTAGGGTTATATGATTGCTGCTAAATCGTAGATACTATAACAACTACCAATTAAAATACTCTAACTTGATGGAGAATCTGAAATACAATTATGAAGAATAGATAATTCACCATAGTTAATAGGTTTAGATTTTGAAGTTGTGAACATGAGGGAGCAGGAATCTAGCTCATGAACACAAGTGTGGAATCGGCAATAAAATTAACCAAGTAATTAAATATATGAAATATGATTCCATAAAGGATGTATAAAAACTATGAGATTACCTTCTCTAGCATACTTACTGTAAGTTAAAGGGTAAAAGCACAAGAGTGTGTCAATTTTCAGGGCAACTTATCAACACAAGTGAATTTAAGTAATTCAAAATAAAAATTAGTTTTAGTCAAATATATGGTCTATGGAAATGCATTATAGCTATCTTATATATGGGCCACAAATTTTCCAATTGGAATTGCCTACAGAATGTATATTTTATACCACTTTGGGTCTAATTGCCAAAAAATCATTTTAAAAGAAAAAACTTGACATTTCAACAACTCCTACTCTTATAAATGATATTTTTTTTGAAATATAAAAATACCCTTTTATAGTCCAAGGGGTTGAGCTTAACTGGCTAAAACACTAAGTTCTCACTGTGGAGACCCAAGTTCAATTCCCAATAGGGACATCTGAAGTAGAATTCTAAGCCGTGACTCTTGGCCTTCCATAGGATGGGGAAGGTCTTGGGGTCAATCTAATCAAACATAATAATAATAATAATAATAATAATAATAATAATAATAATAATAATAATAATAATAATAATAATAATAATAATAATAATAATAATAATAATTCAAAGATATGTAATAGGGATGGGCCCCCCTACTATGTCCCCACTGGTTCATAGCTCTAGTCAAAAGCTATTCAGGATTCGGCCAATTACCGATCAAAAAAAAAAAAAAAAAAACCCTTTTATAGATCTATAAGTGTATTTTTTCAAAAAATATATCTTTTGATATTTTAATTATTTTTAATATTTAATTACTTTTATTTAAAGTAGGTCATTAGCACTAAAAATATAAGGATGATTATCTTGTAAAGGAAAAATAGTAATTTTTATTATTTTTTTTGAAAAAAGTAAATGCACTAGAGAAAAGAGTCTTTGTCAAGATGATATAATTATTTTCTAATTTAGATAAATAATTAAAAAAAAAGGTAATGCCAAATGGAAAGATATATATTTTAGTACACACAACTTTTCAAATTTATTGAAAAATACATATACATAAAAAATCATTAAAAATATATTTTTGCACTAAAGTTTCAAGTCATCAATATACACAAAAAAATTGAAGAGAAAAAGGTAAAATTTACTATATAAAATGTGACGCCTCATGTAACTTCAATTTAAATATTTTATCAACAGCTTAATTATAGTGTTTACGTTATAAGAAAGTATCTTCCAATAATTTTTTATATTTTGAAAAAATTACAAACATAAAATACACAAAAAAATACATTTTATTAATTTACATCATTTCAAAATTAAAAACATATATTTCACTTTTGATTGATTCAATTTTAAAAAGTTGAATCAACATTGGTCATTTCCTTTATAAATGTGTGACACAACTTTGTGCTTTTACCCTAATTTACATATGAGTATGCCTAGTAAGCCTAAAATGAGTTAGCATGTAGTTAGCATAAGAGACATACATGATGGCTTGGAAACCTTCACGTGTTCAAGTCTATCCAAGTGAAGTGATTAATAGTGACTACATGCACTGACGTGTTGCAAATATATTAAACCTTTGGCCAAGGTGACACTACAAAGCATAAGTGTCACTTAGTTCATTTGGTTCAAATATGAAACCTAGTCGAAGGTCATACTAGTTAGGAGTTTCCTATGGTGTTTGATAGACTAGGATTGTGTAGGGTCAAACACCAGTCTCAAATGGCATTAGATCAAACATCTATTTCTTCCTTTCAAAGGGTTGGGCCTTTCTAGTTGGAAGTGTTGGCATTTCATGAAGATTGAATTAATGAAGTTTAAGTTTTATCATTGATATCTATTGGAGTAGAAGAAAAATCTACTCTACAACTCCCAAAGATCACCTGCATGCAAACCTCTCACAAAAAGAGAGAAACAAAAAAGCTACGGAGGCCAGAATTCAAAGATCCAAAAAAGAGGAATCATATTGATTGTGCAACAAGAATGCAATTCAATAATTACAGTTGTTATGAAAATACAAAGAGAGAATCCTTATAAAAGGATACTCAAACCCCTAAAGGTGAAAACCCTAAGAATGGAGTATAATAGACTAATAATTAAATAAATAATCATTAGCTAATAAAAGATAACTACAACACCCCCCTTAAGATGAACTTAGGGAGTATCTAAAAAATAACTAAGGACTAAAAAACATGTTAAAAATGTAGGAAAACAATAATGGGTCCTAGCAACTAGGCCTAATGAGGTACCCAAGTACAATAAAATCTATCACAAGTGGAGAAAAAGGAGAAAACCCTGTGGGAACAAAACTCCTCTCCAAGAAGAGATGAAAGCTCAAGTGAAGGACTATGAAGCCTCCAAACAAGAGTGTTCTAGTAGATAGGAACAAAAAGGAGAGCATGAAGAACACCAGTGAAGCACAAAATAGTTGCAAATACTGTCGAAGAGTAAATGTTGATCTGAAGAATCTCTACTAAAATAGAATATGACTAGGTAGAGAAGACTTTAATCTGCATGAGTGCCCTCAAATGACACTACTCGAATTAGATGGAAAACAAATGCAAACAACTAATCTCAAAGATACAGATGACATGAAATACCATAGCATAAAGAGATGATCAATCGAACCAATGATGCATTATAAAAATAGGACAAAACTCCCCATAATGCTAAAAAGGGAGAGGAATAGGTACACTAAAAAGAGCAACCAACAAGAACTGCATCACAAAGAACCAGGAACATCGAAGGTGCAAAGAAAGTACATAATGTCATGGAAGGAACACTCACTTGACACACATCATGAGGCTAATGTCATGGAAGGAACACTCACGTGACAAAGGTAGATGGAAAACAAAAGGCAAACATCAACCCCCCCATGGCACTTTATAATGTAGTGCATGTACAATAAGGCACAAGATGTGCAAGATCACAAGTATACAATGCATGGTGGCACATTATCTCAGTGTGTTTGCATACATAAAATGCTACAATGATCAAAAGAGACAAAAAACTGGAAAAAGAAAGCCAAAGACGAGACATCCTACTCAAAGAAAGAGAATCGAGGACTTGAAACATCCAAGATATTCACTAGAGTCCTGAAAAGAAAAAAACTAAATAAAATATACCTAGAGAAGAATCTGGAAAGAAAACTCATATGAATGGAAATACAGAACAAGCTTTGCAACAATATAAAGTTTTCAAAAAACGGAGTTTAGATGCTCAAGTGATGTCTCCCAGAGTGAAAAAAGGAACCTCTAGCTTTGAGAGTAAAAAATGCCATAAAATAAATAAAATCAAAAATTCAAACCTCTGGATCTGGATAGAGCTCGGAAAGAGTTTTCTGACAATATAAGGTTTGTCAAAAAATGTCTTTGTATGACCAAGTTACGGCCAAAAGAAAAAAAACCCTCTTGTAGGGCATAAAGAGGGTAAAAAAATAAAAATAAAATTAAAAAATTGACGAAATTGTTTGGACGCATTTGCAGGGACAGCCGTACGAATTTTCATGACTTGAAAAATGTGCCAATAAAAAATCATGCGGCAGATGCCCTTGTCACTGAAATAGGCAAATTATGTATCAAAATTCATGGAATCAGCCTTCTGAATCCAACCGTGAGGTCTTTTTGGCAGAAAAATGAATCAAAAAATTAGCTATCCACCAAAATGGAAAAAAACAACTGCATAAACCCCCAAATACACAGATCTGAAGAACAAGGTCCAAAATCTCTTGTGAAGAGAATAGGAGCATGCAAATCTGGAGCTCTGAATTTTGGCATCCATAGCTTTTTTGTTTCTCTCTTTCTGTGATAGGTTTGCATGCAGGTGATCTTTGGGAGCTGTAGAGTTGATTTTTCTTCAACTCCAATATGGTATCCTTATAATTACAGTTGTTATGAAAATACAAAGAGAGAATCCTTATAAAAGGATACTCGAAACCCTAAAGAATTATAAGATTCCTAAGTTTAGCTCAAGCATGGAGTATAATAGACTAATAATTAAATAAATAATTATTAGCTAATAATAGATAACTCCAACACCCACCCTTAAGATGAACTTAGGGAGTATCTAAAAAACAACTAAGGACTAAAAAAACATGTATAAAATGCAGGAAAACAATAATGGGTCCCGACAACTAGGTCTGATGAGGTATCTAAGTACAATAAAATCTATGTAAAGTGGAGAAAAGGGAGAAAACCCTGTCGAAACAAAAATCCTCTCCAAGAAGAGATGAAAGCTCAAGCAAAGGACTAAGAAGCCTCCAAACAAGAGTGTTCCAGAAGACAAGAAGAAAAAAAGAGCATGAAGAACACCACTGAAGCATGAAATAGATGCAAACACTGTCGAAGAGTAACTGCTGATCTGAAGAATCTCCACTGAAATAGAACATGACTAGGTAGAGAAGACTGTAATCTACATGAGTGCCCTCAAATGACACTACTCGAATCGGATGGCAAATAAATGCAAACAAGTGAACTCGAAGATACAGATGGTATGAAACACCATAGCCTAAAGAGCTAACCAATCGAACTGAGGAAGCATTAGAACAACAGGACAAACCTCCCCATAATGCTGAAAATGGAGAGGGACATGTACATTGAAAAGAGCGACCAACAAGAATTGCATGATGAAGAACCAAGAACATCGAAGGTGCAAAGAAAGTACATAATGTCATGGAAGGAACACTCACTTGACACACATCATTAGGCTAATGTCGTGGAAGGAACACTCACGTGACAAAGGTAGATGGAAAACAAAAGGTAAACATCAACCCCCCATGGCACTTTATAATGTAGTGCATGTACAATAAGGCACAAGATGTGTAAGATCCCAAGTATACAATGCATGGTGGTACTTTATCTCAGTGTGTTTGCATACATAAAATGCTACAATGATCAGAAGAGACAAAAAACTAGAAAAAGAAAGCCAAAGACGAGACATCCTACTCAAAGAAAGAGAATCTAGGACCTGAAACATCCAAGATATTCACTAGAGTGCTGAAAAGAAAAAAACTGAATAAAATATACCTGGAGAAGAATCTAGAAAGAAAACTCATATGATTGGAAAGTACACAGAACAAGCTTTCCAACAATATTAAGTTTTCAAAAAATGGACTTTGAATGCTTAAGTGATGTCTCCCGGAGTGCAAAAATCAAACTCTAGCTTTGATGACAAAAAACACCATCAAAAAAATGCCATCAAAAGTTCAAACCTCTAGATCCAGATAGAGCTCAGAAAGAGTTTTCTGACGATATAAGGTTTGTCGAAAAATGTCTCCGTATGACCAAGTATTGACCAAAAGAAAAAAAAACCCTCTTGTAGGGCATAAAGAGGGTTAAAAAAAGTTAAAAAAAAATTGACGAAATTGTTTGGACGCATTTGCAAGGACAGCCGTATGAATTTTGATGCCTCGAAAAATATGCCAATAAAAAATCATGCCCCAAATGCCCTTGTCACTGAAAATAGGCAAATTATATATCAAAATTCATGGAATCAGCCTTCTAAATAGAACCATGACATCCTTTTGGCACCAAAATGTACCAAAAATTACCTACCCCCAGAAATGGAAAAAAACAACTGCACAAACCCCCAAATACACAGATCTGAAGAACAAGACCCAAAATCTCTCATGAAGAGAATAGGGGCATGCAAATCTAGAGCTCTGATACCATATTGGAGTTGAAGAAAAATCAACTCTATAGCTCCCAAAGGTCACCTACATGCAAACCTATCATAGAAAGAGAGAAAGAAAAAAGCTATGGAGGCCATAATTCAGAGATTTAGAATATAGGAGTCATATTTATTGTGCAACAAGAATGCAATTCAATAATTACAATTGTTATGAAAATACAAAGAGAGAATCCTTATAAAAGGATACTTGAAACCCTAAAGGTGAAAACCCTAAAGAATTATAAGATTCCTAAGTTTAGCTTAAGCATGGAGTATAATAGATTAATAATTAAATATAAATTATTAGCTAATAAAAGATAACTCCAACAATATCAATTGTAACCGGTACTAATCCAGTATTGAAACCGGTAGTTGAGCAGTGAAAGAAACCGGTATTACTATTGTAGCAGTGACATCAACCGGTAACCCTACATGTTGTTATGCCAAACCCTAACCAATGGAGCTTGGTGAATTAGTTGTGTTGATTTGTGTTGATCTATGATCAAATGGTGATTGTAGATGATTATGCCACATATGCATGTTGCATATGATGAGTTTCAAAGTGGTTTTTGGCATGTAGAGATAACTATTTTATCTTGGGAATGAGTGATTGCATTGCATGAAGTGGAAACCGCGTGATGTGTTATAGGATTTGATGAGCGGTGATCAAGGAGTGGTCGAGGTTGTCTTGGATAATGTGAAATGATTGTTATGTAATCCAACTGTCATGTTTGAACTGATTTTTATTTGTAATCTCTATGAGATCTTAGGTTTTGTAATATGTTACCGGCCTATTGTTTTTCTTATAAGGTCGATGAGTTGTTTTGTAGTAGTTTTGGCAATTTTTTGTTAAGTGTCAGTGTGATTGATTGCCGAACTAGAAGGAGTATATGCAGAATGTTCGAAGGTAGATAGGAGCATGAAAAGGATCTGATCAAGAAGATAGTGCTATTACCAGCTCAACATAAACCTTGTTGTTCTTTAATAATTACAACAGTTAAATCCCTTAACCGAGTAAGCTTTAATAGGCTTGGTGTTTTCTAAATCCTCTAACCAGGTGATCCATTAGCTTTGATTTTCAAATCCTCTATTGAGGTTACTCCTAATAGGGTATTTCCTTTAACAGGGTATTGTAGTTAATCCCTTAACTAGGTGGTCCTTAACCGGATCTATTCCTAATAGGACATTTTGTAAAGCTTTAACAGGCTTGGCTGTTAATAGGGCGAACTTTAGAGGAGTTCAAAATACATGTGGGTATTCATCCCCACCGTGGTTTTTTCCATTTGGGTTTCCATGTCAAAAATCATTGTGTCCAATGGTGAATGGTTTTTGTAGTTATGTTTTGATATGGTTAATTTATTTAATTGGTAAAGCCACTTAGATATATTAGGATTACAGGAAGTGATTTGAAACGTGCTATTACTTATGTTGGTAAAGTACTTTCATGTTTTGGTTAAATGGTTTGATATTTTCAGATCTGTTACAATCCTATTTTGGTATTCCCATCAACTGGTAAACTTGATAGTGTAGTTACAATTTATTGTTTAGTGTTTGAACCGGTTAGTTTAGTAATTGATTTATGAGTTGGGTTTTGAGTTTGGTAAAATTTTAGTCTATTTTTTATCTACTGATTCACCCCCCCCTCTCAGTAGTTTTTTGGATCCTTGTTGATTCATCATATCATCAATTAGTATCAGAGCATTTTAGGTCCTCTAGTGTCTAAGCCTAACAACTTGAGGCAAAGATCTAGGAGAACATGATCAAGAAAGAAGGTCCAAATTTCAATAGGGAAAACTATAGAATATGGAGTGATGGGATGAAAATCTATATTAAGAGTCTAGGAAGCCAATACTAGGAACATGTGGTTACCAAATATACCTTACCTAGTAGGATTTTGTCTGATGATCAAAATAAGGAACTACAAGAGAATAATCAAGCATTGGAGGCCATTATAAGTTCCCTGTCCGATGCAGAGTATGTTGATATCCATGGTTTGGAGACTGCTTATGATGTGTGGAAGAAAATTGAAGATATCTATAGGGGTGATGAGGATGTGAATATTGTCAAAGAAGAGAGTTTGAGAGGTAAACTTGATGACATGCGGATGGTTGAAGGTGAGAATATTCAAAAGTATGGTTAGAAGATCAAGGAGATAGTTGGTGAGATTAAAAGTGTTGGTGGTAAAGTGGAGGATACCACAGTGATTAGAAAGGTTTTGAGAACCCTTCTATCGGTCTACACTATCCGAGTTGCAGCTATTCAGGGGCTAAAGTCTATTGATAAAACAAAGGTAACTCTTCACTCCATCATTGGCAAACTGATTGCTTTTGAGATAAATGGTTATGATGAAAGTATTCAAAAATTAGAGTCTGCATTTAGAGATTCAGTTTCTAATCCACCGTTAAGGAAAAGCAAAGAAGCCCGTCACAGTCACGAGTCTAGATCCAGCAGAGAAGTTGATGATGAAGATAGTTTGGTTCAGCTTGAAGCACTGTTGGCCAAGTGGTTACCCAGGGGTACTGATAAGTATAGAGGTAAATTACCTTTGAAGTGTTTTGCATGTAACTAGATTGGACACATTATAGCATAAACGTGAGAAGTATAAGAAGTACAAAGGCAAAGGGAAAAAATATTGCCTCATTGTTGTTTATGGAGGAATCATAGATGAGGAGTTTGAAGATGATGCAAATGAGGATATTGTCCTTGTTGCCATTAAAGAGGAGACATTTGATCATAAGAAATTAGTCTCTCACATGGATAGTTTTGATGACTAGATTATTGACAGTCGTTGTTCAAACCACATGATCAGTGATCAGAGCAAATTTATTACTCTAAAGGAATTTGATAGAGGTGTAGTGAGATTTGGGAATGACTCACCCTAGATGGTAAAAGGAAAAGGAACCATTTCTCTTAATGGAAAGAGAAGTTCAGATGATGTCTACTAGATTGAAGGATTGAAACACGATCTTCTAAGTGTTGCTCAACTCAATGACAAAGGTTATCCACTGGAATTCAAGAATGGAATGTGCAAAATCTATGGAAGCAAAGGTGAACTAATTCCAACCAACAAGTAGAGAAAAGGTAACCTATTTCACCTAAATCCTAAAGTCAAAAATTGTTTAATTGCTAAGGTAGAAGATAGTTGGCTTTGGCATCGAAGATTTTGTCATGTAAACTTTGATAACATTGTCAAATTTAGTAAATCCAAAATGGTAAGAGGTTTGCCTCAGTTGGACAAACCGGTGAATTCTCTATGTAAGGTTCATGTCAGTTTAGGAAAGATGACATCCTCAAATTTTTAGAGCAAATCTTTTTTAGTGGAACATTTGCTAGATTTAGTTCATACAGACCTTTGTGGACCAATAAGGACTAGAAGCATTCAAGGTGATCGGTATTTTATGATCTTCACTTATGATTGCTCAAGAACGATGTGGGTCACATTCTTGAAGGAGAAAACATAAGCCTTTAGCAAGTTCAAGGTATTCAAGGCCTCAGTTGAAAAGGAAAGTGGAAAGAAGATAAAGTGTCTTAGAACTAATCAAGATGGTGAATTTACTTATGAGGAATTCACTAAATAGTGTGAAGGCATGGAATTAAGAGGTAACTTTCTACACCTAGGACACCACAACAAAATGATATTGCAGAGAGGAACAACCGGTCAGTTGTTGAAGATGCTAGAACTATGTTAATACAAGGAGGCGTTACTAAGACTTTCTAGAGAGAAGCTGTCAGCACAACTATCTACACAATGAACCAGATATTGGTTCAAAGAGGTAAGGATAAAAATACTTATGAATATTGGTATGTTAGATCACCTAATGTCAGTTACTTTAAGGTTTTTGGCAGTCAATGTTTTATCAAGAGAGGTGACTATGTTGGTAAGTTTGATGCTAAGTGTGATGAAGACATATTTCTTGATTACTCCACCAAGAGAAAAGCCTACAAATGTTACAACAACCAGACACAAAAGATCATTGAAAGTGCTAATGTTCAAGTGGATGAGTGTCCTAAAGATACAAGGGAAGCCAGTGAGGAGAAGAAGGAAGATGAACCTTACATTCTGAACTGGAGCCAGAACTGGTGAAGCCAGAAGTTGGTGAAATGAATGTTGCAGTACTAGTTCAACCAGAACAGGTATATTTTATAGAAGATGAAGATAGTGAGGAAGGAGAACCTAATGATCATGATCATGTTATTCCAAGGTATGTAAGACTCAATCATAATCTTGAGCAGATTATTGGACATAAAGATGCTGGAGTGCTAACCAAATGAAAAATAAGGGAGGATTCTTGTATGATATCCACTATTGAGCCCATAAAAGCAAAGGAAGATTTTGGAGATGATCACTAGATCAAAGCTATAGAAGAAGAGTTTTACCAGATTAAGAAGAACAAGACATGGACCCTTGTACCCAGACCTGTGAACAAAAATCTAATAGATACTAAGTGGGTTTTCAGAAATAAATTGAATGAAGATAGACTAGTAGTCAAAAACAAAGTCAAACTAGTATGCAAAGTTTATGCACATGAAGAAGGAGAAGACTATGGTGAGACATATGCACCAGTTGCTAGATTGGAAGGTGTTAGGACTCTACTTGCATTTGCAACATATAGGGGATTCAAATTATATCAGATGGATGTGAAGTCATCATTTCTAAGTGGAATACTAAAAGAGGAAGTCTACATTGAACAATCAGATGGTTATGCTTTGAATAATTTGAAGGATATGGTGTGCAAAATTTACAAGGCACTATATGGACTAAAGAAAGCACAAAGAACATGGTATGAAAGACTACATTCACACTTGGTGAAGATAGGTTTTCAGAGAACCAATGAAGACAACACTATATATCTCAAGACTGAAGGAGATAAGATACTGGTTAGTGAGGTGTTTGTGGATGATGTTATTTTTGGATGCAATGATGACATGAGTGATGACTTTATAAATGAGATCAAAAGTGAATTTGAGATGTCCTCTAGTGGGAGAGATAAAATTCTTTATAGGTTTGCAAATTCAACAGATGAAGAATGGCATCTTCATCACACAGCCCAAATATGTGAAAGAGGTATTGAAGAAATTTGAAATGGGAGACTGTAAACCAGTTGGGACACCAATGGTTACATGATGTAAACTGTCTAAGGAGGATGATGTTGCATCCACTGATAAAAAGGAGTATAGTTCAATGATAGGGAAATTGCATTATTTTGTTCACAACAAACCAGATATTGCTCATGCAGTTGGATTAGTTGCTAGATTTCAGAAGAACCCAAAGGAGAGACACATGGTAGCAACTAAAAGGATATTTAGATACTAGAAAGGTACTATTGATTATGGATTATGGTATCCATATGTAGGTAACTTTGATTTGAAAGTGTATATACATGAAAACTAGGCAGGAAATGTTGATGATAGAAAGAGTACAACCAGAGGTGCATTTTTTCTTGGATGAAGGCTTGTATCTAGGAGCAATAAGAAGCAAAGCTGTACATCACAATCAACTACTAAAGCTGAATATGTGGCAACATATAAGAATTGTACCCAAACAATCTGGATGAAACACATTCTAGAAGGTTTTAAATTAAAGATCACAGAACCGGTAAGGATTTTCTGTGATAACACTAGTGCAATAAATATTTCAAAGAACTCGATGTTGCATGTTAGAACCAAGCATATTGAGCTGAAATATCATTTCTTAAGAGAGAAAATGCAGAGTAAAGATGTGATACTGGAGCATGTATCTACAAAGGAAAAACTGACATATATTTACTAAACCTCTCCCTAAGGCTACTTTTGAGTATCTTAAAGGTGAGCTAGGGGTTGTGCCCCTACATGAGGTTAGTTGAACAGATGTGCAAGACATCAGTCCCGAAGCTAATTGAAGAATCTTGAAGCAGGATTGGTGTAGAGTGGAGCTATTCCACAAGGGGAGCAACTTCTTGTGGATTTTTATTGTAGAATAGTGAAGTATGACACTCTATGTTTTACTTTCACTTTGGCATTATTGTCAAAGTGGGAGAAGAATTGTATGATTGATGGAGAGAAGAACCATAGCTAGTTACTAGTTGAAGAAATGGAGATTCAGTTGAACTATATGATTGATAGAGAGAAGAAATGTAGCCAATTACTAGTTGAAGACATGGAGATTTAGTTGAAGGAGAGTACATGGAAAATGTAAACTAGGATTCCTATACCTATGTATGTGCATTACTCTTAATCATCAAAATCACAGGGTATTGATATTTGTATTGCCATCAATGCCAAAGGGGGAGATTATTGGCATTTCATGAAAATTGCATTAATGAAGTTTAAGTGTTGTCATTGATGTCAATTGTAACTGGTAGTGATGCAGTAATGGAACCAATAGTTGAGTAGTGAAGGAAACCAATATTACTATTGTAGCAGTGAGATCAACTGGTAACCCTACCTGTTGATATGACAAACCCTAACCGATGGAGCTTGGTGAATCAGTTGTGTTGATTTATGTTGATCTATGATCAAATGGTGATCAGAGATGATTATGCCACATATGCATGTTGTGCATGTGATGAGTTTTAAAGTGGTTTTTGGTGCGTAGAGATAATTGTTTTATCTTGGGAATGAGCGAGTGCATTGTATGAAGTGGAAACTGTGTGATGTGTTATAGGATTCGATGAGAGATGATCAAGGAGAGGTCGAGGTTGTCTTGGACAATGTGCAATGATTGTTATGTAATCCAATGGTCATGTTTGAACCAATTTTTGATTGTAATCTCTATGAGATCTTACATTTTGTAATGTGTTACCGACCTATTGTATTTCTTAGAAGGACGATGAGTTGTTTTTTAGTAGTGTTGGAAATTTTTGGTTAAGTGTTAGTGTGATTGATTGCCGAACCAGAAGGAGTATCCACATAATGTTTGAAGGCAGATAGGAGCATGAAAAGGATTTGATCAAGCATATAGTGCTATTACTAGATCACTATAAACCCTGTTGTTCTCTAACAATTACAATAGTTAAATCCCTTAACCAGGTAAGCTTTAATAGGCTTGGTGTTTTCTAAATCATCTAACCAGGTGATCCATTAGCTTGGATTTTCAAATCCTCTATCAAGGTTACTCCTAACAGGGTATTGCCTTTAATAGGGTATTGTAGTCAATCCCTTAACTGGGTGGTCCTTAACCGGATCTATTCCTAACAGGACATTTTGTAAAGCTTTAATAGGTTTGGCTCCTAATAGGGTGAAATTCAGAAGAGTTTATAATACTTGTGGGTATTCATCCCCACCATGGTTTTTCCGATTTGGATTTCCACATCAAAAATCATTGTGTCAAGTGGTGAATGGTTTTTGTGGTTATGTTTTGATATGGTTAATTTGTTTAGCTGGTAAAAACACTTAGATATTTAAAGATGTTAGGAAGTGATCTGAAATGTGCTATTACTTATGTTGGTAAACTTCTTTTATGTTTTGGTTAAACAGTTTGATAGTTTCAGATCTGTTACACTGTTATTTTGGTATTCTAGTCAACCGGTAAACTTGACAATGCAATTAAAGTTTATTGTTTAGTATTTGAACCCATTAGTTCAATAATTGATTTATGAGTTGGGTTTTGAGTTTGGTGAGAGTTTAGTCTATTTTCTATCTACTGATTCACCGCCCCCCCCCCCCCCCCCTCTCATTAGTTGTCTAGATCCTTATTGATTCATCATATCATCAAGAAGTGGCATGGGGGACTAGTAATTTTGTGGTTGGGCAAAAAAGTGTCTTGATAATACTTTCCCTTTTATCAACATTGTAAATGTTATCTAAAGTTTTAGGATGAATCCAAAAAGTTGTAAACACTAAACCTCTCTTGAATTAATTTTTATTAATGTTTCTCATTTTGTTTTGCTATGATTATTAAAATAATCTTGAATAAGTGTTATATATACTTTCTAGATAATTTCATTTTGAATATTTGAAAAAAAAAATCTTAAAACTGCAAGGGCCTCCTTAGTTGTCTCAGAAGTTTCCTTTTTCATCTCTATGGAGAGTAATGATGATACCACTTCATCCATCCTAAACATTGTGGTTGTTCTCCCAATAGACATAAAGAGGTGGTCCAAAAAATAAAGAAAATAATATAATAAAAGCATTCAATGATCTGACTCAATCTTGTCACCAACATAAATTAATTGAGCAATAATATTATTGAATACTGTGATATGATCAACAACAAATCCTCTATCTTTCATCTTTAAAGAGTATATCTTCTTTCTTAGAAGAATCTTGTTTACTAGGCATTTAGCTGATAAACATATCCAAGCTTATTCCAAATATATTTCACGGTCTTCTCTTCTTGGACATTCAATAATACACAGTCTTCCAAATAGAGCCTTATGAGGCCGTTAGCTTTTTGATCCTTTGTATCCCAAACATCTTGCATTGTATTTTGAAATTTGGTTCCAAATATTGTAGACCATATATCTCTATCCAAAAGCATTTCCTCCATTTTCAACTTCTAAAGTTTGAAATTTCTACCATTAAACTTCTCCACATTAGCTTTTGTGGGTGTTCTTACCATCTTCTTCTTGTAATAAGATTTTGAAAATACATTGCAAAATCTTCCACTCGAATTGTGATCAATAGAAAAAACCCGCTACCCAACAATGGAACCAAAATTGGCTAGGCACTGATACCAACTAAAAGGAATCTAAGGTGTGGAAAATGCTTCCTAATAGTAATTTAGTGGGGGAGATAGTGCAAATTTTCTTTACAAATCTTAATTATTATAGAATAAGAAACATATTCACAAGGAGATAATGAAGATGCATAAAGATAAACACAATAAACACAATATATATTGTGTGGAAAACCCTTTCAGGAGAAAAACCTCACACTCCAACAACATAGTATTTTGTATTTCAGTAATAAAATTCTTACAATACAATATCAGTACTTAGCTTCTTCAACAAGAGTGTACAACTATCAACCCACAATTTGGATTAATTCCAAAATATAACACTTCATCTGAAAATAATAACATGACTAAAACTCTCCAAGGCTACCTTTTATCTAGAAATTTACAACTTAAGAAGAAGCTTCTAGATGAAGTAACAAGATGTAGTTGTACAAAGCATTTGGCCATGTTTTTCAGCCAACAAAAAGCGTGCAAATGACACATGTACATCTGCAAATGACTCCCATTCAAACCTCCTATTTTGGGCACCTTATGATAGATGCTCTTATGCATCTTATAGTTGTCATAATAATCTCATTAATATTGTTATAATTTAGAGTATCTCCAGCCACATGTCCAACTCATCATAATTTTTTTTATAGAAAAATACTTGTCAAGATCCTCAACGTGGTATGCCTGCATCTACATGTGCAAGATATATGTCATACAGTCATCAACAAGTAGGATTCAACCCAGCCTCTTGGTCCCACTAGATGACTAGACATTTTTAGGCAATTAAGTAATTAAAAATAAATAAACAAATAAAACTATGCAATATAACTAATGTTAGGATTTTCAAAGGTTGAGTTACCTTAATTCCAACAATAGGGTCATCTAATGTTGCATGCATGAAAAAGAAAATATCAAATTTTGGCATAGCCTATGTTTCCAAAAGTATTATGTTCACCATTTTTGAGACCCTAGAAACAAAAAATCATCAATCGATGACAATTGTCACTAAAAAATATCTTTGGCAATCATAGATAAAAATTTTTGTGATAAAAATAATTATAAATGATGATTTGATTCATGTACTATAATGTTTGATATTAGATTAAAAAAAATTAAAAATCACCTAGAAATATACATATATTGTTGTTATTAGATAATTGTTTTAAGCAATCACTTAGAAACATATATTATTTAATTTGTATACTTGAAAAATAAATTAAAAATAAGAAATGCACTACATCATATTCTTGCCTATAGTTGTTGCATATAGGGTGGAGTTGTTGATGATTGTAGTTAGATTAGTCATTTAAATGTGAACATAATAATTTGCAAAGTATGTTGTGATATTTATGAGCATGGATTCATGGATTCAACCAGCTCTAACATCCAAGACTATTAAATTTTAGCAGAAAAGCTTGCATGGAATTTATCACAAAATCCTATCAAAGAAGATTTAATTTTTTAACTTCATGTATTAGGAAATATAGTTATTATCTAAGATAATACTAAATATCATTCATTCATATCTGATGTTTAGATTTCATTGATATAAAAAAAAATCATTCAAAGTGACAAACTTATTTTAAAGTCAACAACTCAATTTATTATGATATATATAATATTCTCATGTGACTCATTTAATTAATAGAGATATATTTAATCCAAGAAATTAAATGTGTTCAAAGCATTGTTAGATAGATAATAAATAAAATAGGTAGGTATTTTTTTATTACACAATGTCTAATGATTTTTTAAAAGATTATGTATTTAATTGTATAGATTGGAATGACATCAAAAATCTCATAGAAGGAGACAAAATAATGTTAAAGTTAGAAATGTAATTTTTTTATGATGTACATAATAGTGCTAATGTCATTCATGTCAATGATTGAGTCAATAAATGATTGAAAAAATTGAATTAATTGGATGTAGTTTATATTAAAGGTAAATAATAGTTTCATTTTTACAATGACTATTCCTATCTTGCACTAATAGAGAGAAAGATGAATATATTTTAAAAATTATTAAATTAAAAAACAAATTAAGCAATAGGTTTGTTTCTCAGAAGATTCCTTGCATTATATGTTGGTTAAGTGGTGGTGATTTTTATCAAGGGAAAAATAGGTTTTGAAGGGACCTCGAAACCTTGAGTATAAAGAGCTACAAATAGAAAACACATAGCCAATCGACAACTCCACCATAGTAAAAATACTAGAAGATGGACCCTTAAAACAATAGGCCAACAACATACAACATAAAACCTGACATAGATTATTTAGGGCTTTAACTACCTTAGCTTCCATCTAATCTAGCTTCTTAGCCAAGTTCGTCAGATCTTGCAATTCAAATTTTTCTTTCTTCCTAGTCATCTTGAGATGTCCACAAGTTCTATATGATGGACCTCCATTGTCATCCTTAGTCTTCTTACACTTCTCAGCTAGGTTGAGACCAATAACAATGTTGCTCCCAAACTTTAAAGCCTGCACTTTTTGCCAATGATTCACAAGGGTTCTAATCGCTTTTACACTCTTGTGAATGGTTCTATAGCTCATGTTAACTAGATTAGTAAAGTTGCCATTAGTTCTCTTCATCTAGGCTTCAAGAATCCCCAACGTACCATTATAATATATCTTTGGGAAAGCAACATCTTTGGCCACATTTCCTAGGATAGAGAGCATTCTAGTTTTTTTGTTATTGAAGATCAAATTGTCAACATGAGCTCCAAAGGAAGCCTGATCATCACCCTACTCTAAAACATCCACTTTTATTTTAATAGACTAAATGTTGACATTAACCTGATTCATTTCCACAAACATACATTTAGAAATTCTAAAGTGATCACTATGACATTCATAGCAATACCTAGAAGATTAAGAGATTCTTGGGGTCACTCCCAAACTAATAAAAGTCCTCATAAAACTCTATAACTACTCATTGAATAAAGTCCAATGTGAACTATATTTATTCTTCTCTTTGAGTCTTTGAAATGTAAGCTGGCAAGAGAAGAGTGGAAGTTGACAATCTTGCTTACTCGGCCTTGGTTATCAAAACCACTGAAAGGTGGAATGAATAGATAATGGTGAATTTTTTTATTTTTTTTTGTCTTTCCACGCTACCACCTATTATGTATGTGGGATTGTCGAGACGTGCAGTGAGGGAAATGGTAGGTCATTCGAGCTTAAATTACTTTGAATCAAATTTAAAACATGAACCATCCCTGATATTGATATTATTTTTTATAATATTTTGATGTTCATTATAGCAATCTATGATAAAAATTAGGCGATGATGACTTGGCTCACGAATAGTAAGTCTCTTTACATGAAAGAGAAAACCATAATATCTCATTTTTAATTTTTTATATGACGTAAAGAAATTTATACAAAAAAATATTTAATTATCTAGTAAATATAAACTCTCCATGACAATTCAATGTTCAATAATTTTTTATGAAAGATTTTCCATCCATAAAATTGTTTTAGTTATTTTATATGAAAGTATGAATCTTGAGCTGAAACATTTTATTTTGAGTATCAAATTAATTTTTTTATTTTTTTGCATTTTATGTGATAAATTTTATAATATCATTTATATTGTTATATTCTTTTATAAGTTTTCTTTACTAAGTAATGGAGCTTTAATTTTCATAGCTTTTCTTTACTACAAAGTAACATTTTTCTTATAAATACCTCTTTTTTATAATAACAAATGTCTTTGTAGATCAATATACTTCAATTTTGTTAGACATGGAATGGAATTTTACCTTTTCTTCTATTTAGAAGATAAAAATATTAAAGAGATATATTTTGAATTCAACACATCTTTAGTGAATTTTAAGTGAATCTTATTGACTTTTGATTAGGATATTTTTGTTGGAGAATATTACATTAGCTTTAATTTAGATTAACAAATAGTCAAATAAATTGTTAGCTATTGGGAAGTTACTATCTTGTAAGGGATTTGGTAATTATATTCATAAATAATGGTTTTTTATAACCAATGCACAACAATGCAATACATTCATATGAATCAATAAAACATTATGTGCTTCCGTTTGGTATCAGATCGCATAAATTTTATGTTATTGTGACTTAGTAAAATAGAATAATAGAAGCATATTCCATACCTATTGCCATGATTGAAAGAGTTGGGCGCTCTATTAGAGTGTAGTAGAAGATATTCTAGACTAAAAAGGTCTAGTTGCTTTTGCATAATCTATCTGATCTATTTCTTGTCTTCTTCAAGGAAGAGAAAGAGTCTTATGTGGTTGAGAGTAGCATAAGCATATAGAGAATTCCATAGAGTTACAAAAATAGACATATTATTTTGTGCATCAGTCAACATTTAATGTAAAATAAAATTAATGTTGAATTATCAATCTTGAAGCAAAATAGTGAGAGAAGACATAGTGTTGAATTTTGTTAGTGAAGATTGAATTTTGAATCTGTCACTTGGTGGAGAAATTATGAGCCCATGAAGTTGCACACAATACAATGGATCGACCAAGTAACTATCCAACCACAAACAAGAATGTTGGAACTTGAGCAATGAGGAACAATGGAGATCATGAAGCAATTATTCAAATGCACATGAAATGAATTTCTATGAATTTATATGACACAATGTACAAATGAGCTTGGTTATATAGGAAAGTGAGGAGGGAGTAGTTACAACTACCCTCTAACAAAATTAATTATTAAATGTTGACTCATTTCTATTTAGAAAAAAACCTAAGATAACTAAATGAATAATATTAAATGATCATGTCATGTGACAACTAAGCTATCCTATGTATACTTAATTGGAGTAAATAGAATAAATCTAATTTACTCCAACATCTCCCCTTTAGTGCAACTTATGGAGAGATTATTATGCAAGACTAATTATGAGGATGCAATAAATGGGTCTTGGAAACTAGGCCATGTTAGACACCCATGTACAACTAATCATGCAACTAATCTCTCATAAATGGAAAAAAGGATGAAAGCTCATGGGGCAAAAATCCTATCCTAAAAAGAGATATGCAAGATATATACAAGTGATAGATAATGTGATGTGTGGAGGCCTTAGATCAATAACCCCTAGAACTACATCCATCATGAGAATACAATACAATCACCCCTCCAATGAAGGGAAATATAGAGAGAACATTGACACCCCTGAGTGAAGTATCATTAAAAACATTGAAGTGTGTTTGAGGATAAAAGAGAATCCAATGGCTACAAACAACATACCTCCCCTTGGGAAGAATGGAATACAATAGTGCATGTAGAAGAAACTTTATATCCATATTGCAAGGAGAAGGAATAATTATCAACAATGAAAGCTTAAAGTAGAGTCAATGCCTCCAAAAATGTCTCACAAATAATTGGAAAGTCCTTAATCAAGAAAGAAATAATAAATGAAGGACTCAAGATCATCCGCCAAAGTAAAATCTACAAAGAGAGGAGATACCTTCCAAGCATGTCCTCCAAATATAAAGTAGAGGAATGAGAGGTCAATTCTGCAAGGACTAAAATGAAACCATCTTGAAACTCCAAATTTGAAAAAAAATATATCTCCCACTACGTTTAAATCCTAGAATCCATGTCAACTATCAACTTTGTTGTAGCACAGAATGAATGATCCATGAGAAGATCCACAAACCCCTTAGGAGGAACTCCAAAATAGCTAGGATTAAGGTATCATCTACCTTGTAAAACCTATGTCATTGTTCCAACATCCTAGGAAAGTGTCCTAGGACACTTAGGATGTATTGGGAAAAAATAGTTTATAATATTTAATTCTCACCATTATTTGTAATACAATCATAAAGGATGATGGGTTACATGAGCAACGATAGAAGTGGGTTGTGAACACAAATTTTTAATATTGTTTTCCCCACTTATGGATTTCTAAAATAAGATATTTAATGACTTAAGAAAGTATTAAAATATTGAGCTATGGGATTCTCCAAGTGGGAGTAGGGAAGAGGAAACATGTGTCTCCTTCTTTCTCTTCATTTATTACATTTAATGTAATGCTTATCTTGCAAGTATAGGTTTCCATGTTGGAGGGAAGGTATTGAAAGATAAACCAATGTATTTTTGAGTTTCATGGAGGAAATCCAAGGGTTGTGGTCATGAGTAATGAAGAGTCTTATTTGGGAACCTTTATTAGTGGTTTTGGAGCTCTTTCATTCTATAATTTCATCCTTTGGATGTAGATTTTCTATGTAACCAAATAGGGAACAATTGAATGTAGTTTTATGTACAAGAATGAAGGATGGATGGGAGGAATTAGGAGGTTTTTCACATGTACATAGTTTCTGCTATGGCGAAGGCAAAGAGGAGAATGAAAGTGATTGTATTATAAGCACTTTTATTGTTGTTAATACAATCTTGTCCTCTCTTCTTGAAGGATTTTTTTCTCACAAGGGTTTCTCCATGTAAATACTGTGTTATGTGTGGATATTATGTTGTTGATTGATTCCTTATTGACCTTATCATATGTTGATGTTAATCATTATTTATTGTTGTTATAAGTTCACATAAGATAGGTTTATTAAACATGGTAAATAGGTTGATTTTTGGCATCACAAATAAGAAGGATCTAATCATGTCTTTCCAAAATTAAGGCAACTTAAGTTTCATATTTTTATGTTATTTTTATCCAACCCTTGAATCTCATCCTTTGATTAGTTTATTGGATAGATATTGATCTTCATAATTTCTGATATTGAAACTATTTATTACCTAACAATAAATCCCCATACTAGATGGAGGAATCAAAGGAACATAAGAGTCATCAAAATCATCATCAATAAAGTAAAAAGTATGCACCCTACTTAGATGATCAACCCTAACCACTGCAAGAGAAGCACCTTTTACATCCTAAATTTAAGATACATCTATAGTGAACTCAATTGTACTACCTTCTTGCATAAGCTAGTAAACTAAAAGTATATTATGTGCTATCGTAGTCAAACATGAAAGAAATTATACACAACTATAGAACCCAAGTCAACATCATATTTTGCAATAATTGGCACACACTAATTACTTGCATTAAAGAGCTTGAGATATGGTGGAGGACCTAAATAACTTGAAACATGTTGTCAACTGAATTGGAAATGTGTTCTATTGCCCCAAATTATGAATTAAACCAATGTTTCTAGGTACATGAATGGTAATCAAGGCATAACCCTTTCCATTGAGATCACAAGATCTATTCTCTTGTTTGGAAGAAGATTAAATTGATGGAGAAGGAGCATAAATGTTATTGCATATTCAATAATTGTCTCGAGTCATAATCTTCCTTCTTCAAGAAATTTTTTTCATCATGTCCTCCTTTCTTGCAAAAACCACATGAGGGTTTGTCCTTCTTAATTCAATTCGCATCGCTGTGATCAAATTTCTTACAAAGAGAATATTTGGGTCTCTCCTTAGAATTCACCTCTTTGGAAGAGGGAGATGAAGTGTCACTGTATTATATTTTGGGCTTGTTTGTGTTTTTCCTTTTTCTCTTGGAGGATTGAGCCACCAAATAATGACTCTTAGAAAGAGCATACATCTAAACTAAATTGGCCTACTCCCTAGTCAATTGATCAAAAAAATTCTCAAAAGATGACATCTTATGATCTTCCCCCATATCATCCATAGTAGACAAGAAGGCCGAATAAAACATGGAAAATGGACCTTTAATCTTAGACAAGATCAACAAAATACACTCCTTATCTTGTTTTTCATTTCCACACTCTTTTAATTGTGATAATATCAACTTGAGCTGGGAGATAAAATATTGAATTATGGGAAACACATCTATAAGTAATTAAATTTATTAACTTATTTTTATTTCAAACTAATTCTTACTGAATTATCACTTCCTCAATACTCATTTTACATTAAAACAAGGCTTGTTTTAACACAAGAGTTCTTTTCTACTTCATGAATAAAGGAATACCAAAGCATGCTACTTAATTCAACAATAAATAAAAACTTGATAAACCTTATTAGCATGACTACCATATTTGATATCTTCATGATCTTTGTGTTAATTTGCTTCCTTGATGTAAGCTCCTCTTAATCTATAAGTTTTTTTTTCTTATAGTTGAAAAATAAAAGAAAAACATTAATTCAGATAGTTTTTATCATAATTATGCATCTTGAAACACTAATTCAAATACTTTTTATAATAATTATGCATTTTGCTAGGCATTAATAGTCAAGCTTTGGCTACTAATTTTTTTTGGATTAGGTGTCAACAATAGAATCAAACTTTGGCTAAACATCTTCACCATAAATATATTAGTTGTGTTGAAGCTAAGGATATATCAAGAATAAGTTTTTTTAGGAAGGACTTTACTAAGTAGAATACTTTTAAAAGGAGAGCATTGCTTGTGAAAATGTGACTTCTCTAGATTGTCAATATAGCTTGTAAAACTCTTTTTTTAATTTATTTGTTTTTTGGTCTTTTATGCTTCAATTCTCATATCCTTTCCTCATCTTGCCGCTTGAAGTAGTAGTCTTTTGGGTGTTGGTTCAGAAAAAAAAAATTAATTTCATGGCCTGGGAAAATTCATATATACTATTGGAAGGATTTGAATTATTTACTAGTGGGAGGTGATTTGAATGATTAGGTTTCTCTTTCTTCCATTCTAGCCAATCAATCTCATTGTTATTTGGAAGATTTTGATGTTCTTTGTTTGAAGCTATGATGTAAGGGGGTTTATTTGATGTTTCGTGGATGTTAGATCTTAGAATAAAAAAGAAATGGGTAATAATATTTTCCCTTGGTAAAAAGGATCTAGAATAATTATCATTTGATAAAGTGTAAATTATTTATTTGGATTCTTTGTCAAAATAAATATCTTGTTTTCATAATATAAGAAAAAAAGATTTCCAAGGACTTTCTAACTACATGCTTTGTGGGATTAGTGAAGAATTTGTGTTTCATATTTTCTTCATGTATTCCTTTTGTAAGGGCCTTTGGAGGTAGTGGTGGTACATGTGGAATCAACCTTTTGATTATAATATTTCTCTAGCTTATTTTTGTACTAATTTGGGATGACTTCTTACTTCAGTCTCAATTATGTTAGTCAATTGACTTATAAATATTGTCATTTTCTAAAAAAATAAGACTTTGTCTATGCAACATACAAAATGCACCTTTAATTGTAATTATTTATTAAATAAAAATTCATTTTATTATTTTTAATTATTAATAATTACAATAAAAAATACATCTAATATGTTGCATACACATTGCTCGTTAAGCCCAGCCATCAGGCCCTGGTTATCAGAAAAGACTGAAAGGTGGAACAAACAGATAATGGTGGATGTAAAACAACAAATTAAGCACAAAAATGTTTGAAATTGATGAAAAATAGAGTCAAATCTTATTGAGGAGGTGCAGGAGCTTGTTGAAATCCTATTCTTTTAAGACAGAGATCGTCTTGTCTAAACTCGACCCAATTAGTATTCGTTCTCTAAGCTAAAACAATCAATTCAGAGATTATGTCTTTCTACTTATCGTGGAAACCTAAGTCAGGTTGAAATACGGGGACTTCTTCCTCTTCCTCACCAAGGATAACCATCTTGTTTCATCTTCAAACACACAAGTTATTAAACACTCAAAAGATCAGGATAGCTGTTGTCGGGTGCATGTTGTACTTCTGTGTAGGCTAAGACACACATTTCATTTATTATAAGTGCGATTTACTTGTTGGGTTCGTTGAATAATCGCTCGAGTCTTTGGATATTTCGAAAATGTCTGTTCAATCTATAATATAAACTAGTCTATATTATTGGATTTACTTGTTGGATTTACGTTCTGGTCTTTGATGATATCCTGGAAATCAGCAATTTAATTGCGTATGTGGGGATGGGCGGTGCGTTCAGAGAGGGAAAGGCTTATATTATTTTGAATTGAATCACATCTATCACATGAACCGTCCATTATACTGATTTCATTTTTTATAATATTACTTATTGATGCCCATTATATCAACCTATAATATAAACTAGTCGGTGATGACTTAGACTAATGAAAAGTAAGTCTATAAAACAGCAAACAGTAATAATGACATTATTTTTATTTTAATATAATGTAGAGAAGTTTATAAAAGGAAAATCATCGAATCATATAGTAGATGCTAACTCTTCGCGAGGACGAAATCTTCTATCAATTGTAAATGTAGATATGCATTCTTCAGCTACCATACTACCTTTCTGTTCATTTTGTTCAGTTGAATCCATCCACAGCCTATCTAGTCTTTTTTTATATTTATACCAAGGACGGACCCGACTGCTCCCAAGCAAATACAAGGCAAAAAGATGAATGGTCTCCACGCAGTCATGGTGCCTGGCCCTGCGCATGGCAGTATCAATCCTCTTGTTAATTTGGCTCAACTCCTCTCTTCAAGAGGAGTTATCATCACTTTCGTTAACACAGAATGGAGCCACAACCGAATGTCAAGAGCACCCGCAGCTGCCACCTCCACATTTAGGTTTCTCACAATTCCAGATGGGTTGCCACCTGATCATGGTCGTCTCTCCGATCTTCCCGAGTATGTGATTGCAATCGAAAAGCTTGGGCCCGTCTTGGAGCATCATTTGCTGTGCAGCTTAACGGAACAAACTCCTCCCATCACCTGCATCATTTGGTAAATGTTTGTATATATATATATATCTATATATACATATATATCTTTATATATATATATATGTATGTATGTATGTATGTATGTATATGTATGTATATATATATATGTATGTATGTATGTATGTATATATATATATGTATGTATATGTATATGTATATGTATATGTGTGTGTCTATAACAAAATGTATTATTAGATAACATAACAAATATGATAATATTAAATAAAATATATAATATTTGAAATGAGGAAGACTTATACTTCTCTACGCATCTGTATGCCCTCTCCTTCTCTCTCATCTCACCCTTAGATGATTTGCATCATCACAAATCAATAAGTTTTTGGTCTTGATGATAGTGGGCATGGCATTTCTAGTTCAGTTGGAGCACATGTTGCCACTTCTTTCCTATCTTGGGTCATGCCCTAATCTTGTTGAGGTGCTCTTGACCACTTGTCCCTCTGTGCATGGATCTCCTTATCCTTCCAAGGGGGTTTCAAGTAGTCTACAAACTTCAGCAATAGTGCCTATTTCTTCTTTGGAGATGGAAATCACCACTATTGATCATGGGCCCTCTTTTCAAGATGTCATGACATAAAGGGTAGAGCATTCTAGGGTTAGACCTTCGAGTTGGGATGAATGAATCGTGAAAGAGAGTTCTTGTTTTGATTTGCAAGGGGTCCTCGTTTGCCCAAAACCTCTCATCAAATGGGCCTCTGCTTCTCTTGTTCTAGTCTTTTCTAAGGATCTCAAAAATGAGGTTTCTGATGGAGAGCAATTCTACTTTTCTAATGGCCTGATCGACCAACTCAATAGATTATGGCCCAACTAGCATATCTACATAAATGTCTCACTAGGGTCTGACAACCTGTTCTTAAGGTAAATGTGGAGGTTTACCCTTATTCAAAGGGTTTTTTCATCATGGTGTTCAAAGGCAAGTAGGATCAAGATTCCATTCTCTAGGAATGATGGTGTTGGGGGAAAAGTTTGCTTCTCCTCAAACCCTAGTATACAAACATCAACCCTCTCAAGGAATCCTTTTTGGTGAAACATGTTTAGGTTCACCTCCCAAACCTACAAATTCAGTTTTGGTTTGAGGGATACTTTGAAGCTATTGGGGACTCTTTGGGTGTATTTATATCCATTGGTTCAAATATTTCTTAGTTCACTCATACTACATTTTTTTTGCATCTTTGTGGATATAAATATATTTAAAGATCTTTTGGCACATATCAATGTTGAGATCAGTGATCATTGTTTGACACAATGTTTGGACTATGAAGGATTTCCATTTTGATGTAGATGATGCTTTCATATTGGCCACATGGCTAACAAGTGTTCTATATCTAAGGACAATTTTTAGAATCAATCATAGTGGACTAACGTTCATCTACAACATTATATGGTGGATGTTCATTCTAACAGTCATGGGAAGGAATCTGACTCCCCTAAGGTAAAGAATCCTACCTCCATGTAGAAATATTTGGGGTAGGTTGGGTGCAATTTTCAGTCTTCATTTGAGGACACTTCACCACCTTTGTAGCTCTTAAATCCTCATAGAAGGACACTCTTTCTAGGAAAGAAAACAACATTTAATATTGGCACAAAGGATGTTGTGGCCTACAAATATCAGGCTAATGTTGTGGACGGGATGAGTTCGCTTACACAAGTAGACCAAAATACCATAGTCTCTCCTCACTTTGCACAAGGTTGTACTGAGGTGAAAAGAAAGAAATCCTCTTTAGGAAAGCATAGAATGCTTCTTAGATCAGCCTCGAAAAGGGGTTTATATAGGCTAGGTAGTAGTCTTTCTATGGAGTTAAAAGAGCATACAACAATTTAATGTTTGTTGAAATTCTAGTAGGATGTGTTGTTAACTCAACATTTATGGGCATGCATTGATGTAGCATTTGTTTCTAATAGTGGTGTCAAAAACCAATAGGATATGTGTCTTATGTAACTTTATATTTTTAAATTTAATACATTTTGTACAACCTAGGTTACGCATTACCTATCAAAAGAAAACATTATGATATTTTAATATATTATTATATTATTACATATTATAGAATTATATGGACAACATTATATTCTACTCATTTATATTATATTAAATAAATAGACTATATATATATATATATGTGTGTGTGTGTGTGTGTTTATATATATATATATAGACACACACACACATATATATATGTATGTATATATATTATATAATATTATATATTTATGTTATATTTATATAAATGTATCATACTTATAGGTTAAAATTATTATATCTTTATGAAAATTACATAAATATAAATAGGAGAGACTTTGAACTCTTTTAAACAAAAATGGATCAGTGAAATGAAAATGAAATTTAGAAGTGGGTTCACATGAGACATCACACTCGATGTTTTTGTGGTCCAAATGAATCAATGAATGGTTTTTTTTATATATATAAAGTCAAAAATTAGAAACACTAAAAGAGTTCTTCAATTTTATCAAAATTAGGAATTGTTCTTATAGGATATAAAAGTGACTTAGATCAAAAGTCATCTGTATAATATCTTGATAGTGGGCACAAAATTAGATTAAATCATATGATGAACTAATGCAGTTCTAAGTTATTAAAAAATCTATTCCAGCCTTCTCGAATTAAAAATTAAAATGTACATTTTAAAGGACTGATTATTTAAAAAATATATTTAATAAAAAGCTAAACAAATTTAAAAACCTGGTTGAAGTTTACAACTGCTCAGTCATTAACGTAAATTATATTGAAACCTTGTAATGCAAAGAATTGTAACACCCATGATGTTGTATTTGCTTTCATGTTTCAGCACTGTTTAGTTTTTGTAGTTGGTCTTTGTAAGCTTGTTGTTGACTTACAGCTATTACTATTTTTTAAGATAGTGTTGTCTATCGTTCTTGTTGATTTATTCTTAACAACTAATAATTACCTTTTTTATGTAGTCTATTATCTTTCTTTTGCTTAATTCAATATTTAAAAAAAAAAATATCATCTGAACCATCCATAATAGATATACTTCTTTAAAATTAATATTATATGTAATTTAAAAAAGAAAAGAAGAAATCAAGAAAAAGATGGATGCCTATTTATCAATTCATAACGTAACTTGTTCGGTGAAGAGACTATTGAAAAGTAAGTTATAGCCTTTTTAATTCTAATACAATGTAGAAAACTTATATAAAAACATTTAATCATATTGTAAATACAAATTCAGCACATCATCAAATCTTCAATCAATTGTAAATATAGATACGCATTCAACTACTCTTCCACCTTTCTGCCATTCATGGATGAATGAGATTATGTTTTAGTTGATTGTTCGGTTATTTTATTTAATAGAATCTATTCTCATCATGACTATAGTCAGTTTCTGTATATTCCATGGCTAGAATCAACTCAACCCAAGCAATTACAAGGCAAGAAGATGGATGGCGTGCAGTTGCACGCAGTCATGGTGCCTTTCCCTGTGCAAGGCATTATCAATCCTCTTATTTCTCAACTGCAAGGATGTGTGGAAGATTGGCATAGATTTGAAGAGCGTGGACGCTGATCAAAATCTGGTGGTTTTAAGGGAGGAGATAGAGAAAGGCGTAGGAGACTGATGGAAGCGGAGGAACTGAGAAAAAGAGGCAGGGAGTTGAAGGAGGCAGCATTTAAAGCAGTTGGTTAGGGAGGTTCTTCTTTTCTTTACTTGAACAGGTTTATTCATGGCATGACACAAATTTCCAAAATGGCTTCTGTAAAAGCTGCGTAGCCATGAAAGCATTCGGCCCTTCATCTCACTATTACTGGCATATTCTATTTCATACAATTTCTAAGTCGGTATTGCAGGACCTGTAATGATTATGATGATTGTAATTTATAAGTATTTTGTTAAAAAACTGGTGCAACATCACAAACGTGTATTAATAAAGCATTCCTGGTAGAATATCAGGTGGTGAATCTCGATATTGCAGGCAGAGCAGACAAACAGAGACGAAAAAAAAACCATAGAAAACAGAGGAGAAGACCAGACAAAACAAAAATAGAGCAGCTTTTTGAAACTTGAGATAATAGATTAATAGAAAGATATATAATAAATTTTACATTTACTTTAGCATATAGTTAGCTGCAACATTCATAATGGATAGATGAGATAAAGGTTGGCATGAACAATATGCACGGCTGAAATCGTGCAGGGTTGATTAGAGACGGCATGAAGTATCTTCTTGGTCTATGCTGATTGGATGATAATGTTAAATTAAAACAAGTTAGAGAAAGCAGATCAATAACACAAATCAGTATAAAGAAAATTAGAGATAAATGAAGATAAACACACAACACGTTAGATTTACATGGTTCATCATTAAAGGTTACATCCATGAGAAATGAGGGAAATCTTGTATTATCTGACATCTAATACATGGCATGTACTCATCTATTTATACAAAGATACAACTATCAAATAAAAGATGGGAGAAGGTGAAAAGTCATGTGATTGTTGGATTTCATATTCCCAACAATCTTCCACTTGAAATCCAACCGACACAGCCATGAACAGTGATATCCCCTACATTTCTGCTTCTTACATCACATTGCGAACAGACCCATAAAAATTTTTAACATCACCAAAGACAATTCAAAGACATTCCGAACAAATCTTCTCCAAATCAAAATCAAAGTTAAAGACATCTACTACTACCTTTGCAAGCACAAACTCACATTTTAATCCATAATCAAGAACACAAATTTCTGTAAGTTCAAAATACATTTCTCCATCTAAAGAAAAACCCTTGAGTGCATCATCTCCAACCTCTAGCATTGAAACACGAAGATTAAAAAACAAATTTAGTTTCATTATTCTTTCTCTCAAATCCATATGTCAATGAAGCTGCAAATAGCTCATTGATAATCCCCAAAACTGAGAACCCACAAGACCCGACAAGTGCGAGGCAAAGCAGTCTGCTCTCATCATCCACATCAATCTTAGACTTCCACTCATCTCCAATGACCTGTGCTCATTCTTTGAAAACCTAAGCTACAACATGATGAGCCTTCGTTAAATATTTCCAAACACCCATCCTGCATGAAATGAGAAATTGTTCATGCGAGTAGGAAGAATCATACCGCCACCAACTATCCTACTCATCCCCATTCCAACCAAAATACCAATGTCACCTACACTCAGGTTGCTTGATTCATACAAACGAAGCCTTTTTTGCGGATATCTATCATAAGCAGGTTTGAGTGGATCTGTCTCCCTCAATAAACGGCAGGACCTCTTATTAAGGCAAGGATCATCTTGAGGAATACACGCAGGAACATTCCAACCTCTAATTATGAGCATTCCATATCCCAAATGAGGGCACTTAGTAGCATCTTTGTCCAAGCCACCAACAAATATTTCAAACTACTTTCATTTCTACCTTCTTCCATGATGTTCAGCTTCTCTCTGCACTGCCCGTATTCATTTCTTTTATTTCCCATTCGAATCTTATCATCTAGGGCTCTGGTGTCCTTGCACATTTCCTTGACGAGCTCACCATCGCGGTTAATGATAGCACATGCCTTCTCCACAGATAAATCCTTTTCCGTGTTCTCCTTCGTGGTGTCTTGTAAGCGGACCATCTGATATTGAACAGTTGGTGCTTGTGTCTTGGATTCCTCTTGCATTTTGTAATATTCCGTCTTTCTACGAATTTCCCTATCAAGTTTTTGATTTGTTCTTACCTCTGCATGTCTCTATTCCCTTTCTCACTTTAGCTTCTTAAACTCACCTTGAAGATGGCTAACTACTTTAATATGGAAAGTGTTCTTATCATTTGACATTCTGATGAGCCTGTTTTTCTCTAGAATGTCTGCAGCATGTTGTTCTCTACTTCCTCTTTGTTCCACAAACAAAACCGACCAATTTTGTGCCTCCTCATCTCTAAGTCGGGCCACATTATACTATACTATAATAGCTTGGGCTTCTGAGCCCTCTTCATCTCTGTTCCTCTCCTCTTGGCCACTATCAATACTTTTTGTCAGGCCGCTTGACTCTAGACTGCATCCTCCTCATCTCAGGAGGCAAACTCCACAGCCTGTGACAAATCCTTTAGGAAAGACTTGGCGGCAGTGTGATACACCAATTTCCTCGCAATCTCTCTCTCTGTTGTGTCCCCTTCATCTTCCTTTAGTTCCCTTTCCTTTTCCAATTCAAACACAGAAACAAATACGTTGTCATTCAACAAATTCTTTGAATTCACCGTCAAACTCATCATCTTCAGGAGCCGAATCACGGCTCACGCTTCCAGGAAGGTTCACGCTTCCTGGAAGGTCCTGTCTTTCTAAAGAACATCTATCACACCCAAATAAACCACAATATACTTTTTCAGAATCTTTCTGCCAAAGTTTAAAACCTTCCCTTCGCCCTTCATCACACCCCTGTCCGGATTCATCCAAGGAATCTTGACCTAATTCCTCCAATTTTAAAGTGCTAAGAAGTTCTTCAATGATTGGATTGGCTTCTTCATCTAAAACTCCAATATTAAAGTGGGAAGGAATGGAAGAGGAATTGAAGGGATTGTGTGATAAGATAGGTTAAAAGAAGGACAAAAAGGATACGATGAAGGCAATTGAGGTTTTGCAAGTCAACCAAGTGTTCCAAAAAAGGAAATGGAGAAAATAAGAGCACAGAACAATAAAATGTCCAAGAAGACTTCTGCAGCTTTATAGGCCATTCAAGAAAAAATCGACTGGAGGTAGGCAAGAAAGAAACATCATTTGAATTCTTCCCTTGCTATTGGTTTGGAGCCATCAGTGTCTAGGGTGAAAACTATCCCAAATTCCTCTTCTATTTCATTAGTTAAAGATTCGAACAAGAGGCTCTCCATCTCTAACAAAGTGAAAGCGATGACCCAGGATTGGAAAATTGGAAAGCGCCCCACTAGGTAGGCCATAAATTCATGCCTTGAACGAAGATTTGTCTATTGTTATTTTTTTGTTTGTTTGTTTAGTATAGTTTATTCTCGTCTTTGGGTTTAGTGGTGTTTGGTTATGGATGTTTGATGTGTTATGTTCTTTTTCGGTAGCTGGCACTTTGGTTTAGGGCTCTCACTCATTGTGAGACCTTGAGTTTATTCTCTTTAGTGGCTATGTAATGGTTCAAGCCTCACCTAGTATAATCTAATCAAAACTCCTCAAAATGGAAGAAAAAACTAAAAAAATGTAGAACAAAAGGTGACCTACTATAGTTCAAAATATTAGTGGCATAGGGTTAACATAGGATGAAATGATCATGAACTGAAAACAATCTAGCAAATACCCTAAACAAATCTTGGCCCAACAAACATATGGTATAGGGAAACCTAGACCAAGGCATGGGGGGTGAGAGAGGTGGCATCATTATTCATATTAGATTTTTTTTTAAAACAAGTAAAATGTCTTAGAAATGGTCGTTCTCAATGAGGAATATGTTTTGGTTATTGAAACATGAAATGAAGGTTCTTCATTATGTTTCTAGTAACATAGAGATATGGTTGGCATGAACAACATGGGTAGATGAAATCAGTGCTTGGTCAGTTGCAAATGGTATGAGGGGTCCTCCTGATTTGTGCTTGCTAGATGATAATTGATTTACCTCTACCAACAGATATGAGGGATATCATTTGTAAGTTGGGATACAACATTATGTTGGAGATTGTAATCTTAACTACCTCAGTTATACAACCAGTTCTAAATCTTTCGTATGCACGTTTATGTTTGTAACATTAAAAAAATATTAAAGGTATATCTTGCCAAAGATTTGAATTTATTGCACATTAACTTTTCCAACCTATACTCTATGGCATCAATTGACTTCTCATGCTTTATGATTATTGTAATGTTACTACTCTCTCTGCTTATTTGTGTAAGTTTCTATATAATGTATGATCATTTTTTTATCTCCCAACTCTTGGAGGAGTCCAACTTTGAAGAATTGTTAGAGGTTGTGAAAAAAATAGATTAAAATGTCATAGTGTTTGAATGAACCAAAGCTCAAATAGTAATCATAAGTTGTAGTTTAGTCATGGAAGAATGTAATAATAATGTCTGAAGATCATTAAAGCTAAAAGTTAATCAATATTTTTAATAAAAAATCTAGGTGTTTATTTTCTACTTTTGTTCCCCCTTCAATCTTTCATCTGGTATCAGAGTCATGAGGGTCATGTTCCTTGGGATTAGAGGATTTTTTGGCCTCTGCTATATGTTGTTTCCTACAAGGATTGTGGGCATCATAAGAGGAGATCAAAGAGTTTAAATTAGTAGAGTTTGAATATTTTCTTGCTATTGTTAAATTTAAAAAATATATTACGGTTTTGCCTTATCAAATAAAGTTAGATTTCTACTTGTAAGTGTAGACACTCAAAATTGTCATGTCTAATTAAATAAATATTTTATTTATTTAATTATCTAAGCCTAATTCTTCTATTAATTAAATAAATTTTAATTTATTTAATTAATTCATTTATCCTCTTCTAGCCTTATTTCTCATTTAAATAAATACATTTATTTATTTAAATTATCCCTTTACTAAATTAAATAAATATTTTATTTATTTAATTATCCCACTTCTTCTATTAATTAAATAAATCTTTATTTATTTAATTAATTCATTATCTTTTTCTACACATGACACATGTCATTCATCTCTTAATTCATACACTACCTACCTCTTTCATTATTTTGGTATTTCTTTTACCTACCCTCTAATCCTAGCCGACCTCTCTTTTTACACCTCTCAATCTTAACCCTCCATTTCTTATTGTGTCTTCTATTTAAGGAGATGCTTTCTTCATTGTCAAACCCTAATGACAAAACCCTAATGACAAACCCTAATGACATATCCTAATGACAAAACCCTAATGACCAATTTTGGAGTACTTGGCTACACTACAATTCCACTTGCAACCACATTCCGTTCTTTGTTGAGCTCTCGTGCATACAAAAATCTGAGAGCAAGTATATCAAGCAAGATCAATGGAGATAGGAAGAATGGAGATCAAAACCCTATTGGACATGTGATGGTATAATCTTTGTGATTTTGAGTTATTTGCATTGTCTTAGGTTATCTTCATATGTTATGGTGGATCTTTGTTCATTGTTAGGCTAGGGTTTAGTGGTTGAATTCATTTAGCCTTTCAATTTTGTTATTATTGTTATCCATTTTCACCATAAACAGTAAGATCTCAGTGGTGTAAGAAATTCATATTGCAACCAAGTAGGACTTATAGTTTGCAAAACTAAAAGGTAAAGAATGAAAGGAGTTGTTTCAAATGGTGTTTATTATTTGAATAGATCACAATGAAACCAACAAGTGAAGAAATGAAGATACTTATTATTCCTACCAGTTCTTGAAGGATAAAACGACAACTGATAAGTCTGAGGAGTTTATTCAAGGAACTCCAAAGCTGTTGTTACCTTCTATAAAGTAGTTCATGAATTTTATTGATGGTGATTGAAAGGTGAGATGTAGAGCTTGAAGTTTAAAAAATGGAGTTTACTTTTTTTGTCGAAGGAGGTCATAATCTCAAAGATCCTGAGAAGAGGATGTAGTTTGTTGTCTCTATTGTCCACTATGAAGTTGGTTTTGTAGTGTAGCAGCTCAAGGAGCATGTATAAGTAAATGTCTAGGTTGAGAGAGAGTATAGAAGAAGATAATCCTTTGTTAGAGATCGTATCTAATTTTGTAGAACAAAGAAAAAGGAGTTGACAAAAGATATCAAAATATTAGAGGATATAGAGAGTGTAAAGTTTTTAATTGTCGTGAAGTAATATGTTTGAATCTTGTAGAATTTTATATTTGTTTAAGCAATGCATGGGCCATTAGAGCATTAAAACCAAGATCCTTTAGCACCCACAATGTGACTCAATGGGATTTGTTAATAAAAAATAATTCTTTTGCACTTGAACCCACAATGGATTGGTAATCAAATTGACCAAAGCTCATGATTAGAGAATCCCAATAGAATCATGGGATTTCCTAGGTTTAACCTATAGAACTTGAAGATTTTAGAAGCAAAAGAATCAATTAAAGAGACTAAGAAATAAATTAGAATTTGTAGTTGAGATTAAAGGGGAATGTTGGAGATTGTAATCTCAACTAACTTTGTTGTGCAATCAATTCTAAATCATTTATATGCACATCCATATATGCAATATTAAGACAAACATTTAAGGAAGATCTCAATTCTCTTATGTAAAATTATTGTAATTTTTAAATACTTATTTGTTCCCAATTAAATATGTTATTTGATTTCTAAAGAATTCACAATAGTGTTGAGATTCAAATCCACAAAAGGCCTTCACTTAGAAAGAAATTATTCCATTTTAAATTATTAGAAAGAAAGAAAAAGCTTTCTTACAATTGCTCTCAAGTTCAAGTATGTTGAATTACTTGTACACTCTCTTTTAAGTATACACTTTAAATTATTACAACTAAACATTTGATCTTCTATAGTTGCATTGTCAAAGATCAAGAAAAGGAAACAAAGAAGATTTACCATACCTCTCGATAAAATTAGTTTCTTTTCTTTAAATTTATATATCTAGTTACAAATAATGAAATTTCTAATGTGTTTCAATGCATTTGAATATTAATATTTATTAAGAGCAACAAAAAATGCTACTATAACTTCATGTTTATAGATCTATACTTTTATACACTTCCTCATGTAATATATAAATTCATTTATGTTTTTGCATCAATCTCTTATCGACGAATCCATTGCAAGTGCTACTAATATTACTTATTGATGCCCATTATAGCAATCTATAATATAAACTAGTTGATGAAGACTTGACTAATGAAAGTAAGTCTGTGTTCCATAAAACATCAAACAGTAATAATGACTTTTTAATTTTAATATGATGTAGAGAAGTTTATTAAAAAACCCATCAATCATATAGTAGATGCAAAAAAACAACAAAAAATGCTACTATAGCTTCATGTTTATAGATCTATACTTTTATACACTTCCTCATGTAATATTAAAATTCATTTATGTTTTTGCATCAATCTCTTATCGACGAATCCATTGCAAGTGCTACTAATATTACTTATTGATGCCCATCATAGCAATCTATAATATAAACTAGTTGATGAAGACTTGACTAATGAAAAGTAAGTCTGTGTTCCATAAAACATCAAACAGTAATAATGACTTTTTTATTTTAATATGATGTAGAGAAGTTTATAAAAAAAACCATCAATCATATAGTAGATGCTAACTCTCCACTAGGAGGAAGTCTTCAATCAGTTGTGAATGTAGATGCAACAAAATAACATGTCTAACATCATTAACAATAATATTAGTATCAAGGCCAACTCCTGAAAGAGCCTCTTTCCAGCTTAATTTGTGTTTAAAGATATATTCCACCTTTTTCCTTGTTGTGACAAAAAGAGTAATTAAACGGTTAGACCATCATACATTCAGCCTACCACCAATAGACAGTTTAGAATCTTCCGAATGAGACTTCAAGGGCATATGAGAAAGTAATATTAAGTAGACCTTTTAAGAAGAAAAACTAGAAATATCCATAACCAGTTTTATATTGTTGGTCATGTTTGGGCTGCTGTAGCAGCATATACACTGTTGTAATGGCTCTTAATCATATTGCTGGATTTTTTGGGCTGCTGCAGCAGCATATACACTACTGTAATATCTCATGTTCCTGGTCATATTTTGTTGATTAGGTGTCTCTAGTTTTCTGTTCTTACCCTTGCAGTTTTCAAGTATAATCTCTATTATAAATCTACGTTCTTTCAATATAAAACAAAACAAAAAAAATTGTGAAGGCAGATGTGCATTCTTCAACTACCATTCTACCTTTCCGTTCATTTTGTTCAGTTGAATCCTTCCACAGTCAATCTAGTCTGTTTTTTCTATATGCTAGGGATGGACACAACTGATCCTAAGCAAATACCAGGCAAGCAGATGAATTGCCTTCACGCAATTATGGTGTCCAGCCCTGCACAAGGTAGTATCAATCCTCTTATGAATTTGGCTCACCTCCTCTCTTCGAGAAGAGCTTTCATCACTTTCGTTAACACGGAGTGGACCCACAATCGCATGTCAAGAGAAGCTGCAGCTGTCACCTCCACATTTAAGTTTCTCACCATTGCAGATGGGTTGCCACCTTATCATGGTTGTCTCTCCATTCTTCCCGAGTTTGTGATTGCATTGGAAAACCTTCGCCCTTTCTTGCAGCATCATTTTCTCTGTAGCTTAACAGAAGTAACTCCTACCGTCACCTGCCTTATAACGAAAAAGTTCATGTTTTGCACTCACCTAGTGGCCAACAAGGTGGGAGTGCCCCGAGTCGTTTTCTAGACAATGTTCGCCACCTCTTTTCTATTGCTCAGTGCAACACCAACTTTCTCGTTTCCCACAGACATATCCTGTCAAAGGTACACAATCTACTAAAGTGATGCTCAGTTTTATTTTGATTACTCAAAAATGTTTGTAATAACTGAAAGCTTATGATTGCAGGGGAGCATTCGAATAGCGCGGATAAAGTGATTGCCGAGCGATCTATTGTCCTTCTACCGCGCTACCGACATGTCAGACGTTTTATTCCTATAAACTCTTCATGAGTCACAATTTCAAAGTAAGGCAGACAGTTTCTCCATACTCCTTGCACACTGAGAATAACTTTTCTTTGAAATTTCACATCTGGAGTGTTTCAAAATCTTTCCATCTCCTTCTGGATTTCCCATCGCTTTCAAGTATGTCAATAGCCTTTCTTTAATGTCATGGAAACAATCTTTCATATGTTGTATAAAAGAACCTCAACCATTGTAGATACATCAAATGCATCCACATGAAATTAACACAAATAGAAAAAGTGTTTCCCACGCAATAAATCATCCTTGAACAAGAATTGAGAGGAATCTCTATCCTCTAATGCCTGCAATCTCCTATTTTAGCCCTTAATATTTTCTAGGTAGATGTAGCACATTAGAATATTCAAAACATTTGTCAAAGTGTGAATAACCCCAAGAGCATAATCATTTGACAACCTAATGCATTACATAAAAAATTGAAAGTGTTGGATTCAATTGAAATTGCATTTCCCTATTTCTTCTTAAAGAAAAATATCTACAAACAAACACTTTAATGCATCAAGTATATTTCCATGTATTTGACCCAAAATGAAACAAACTAATCTACTTTTAACACCAAAACTCATATATTTGCTTTTCTGATATGATCAAAGAATCTTACACATTCAAACTTCAAAGTGGAGAATTATATAAGTGCCACTTACTGTATTTCTCCTTTTGCACAACAAACCATTTGAAAAATTTAACTACCAAGTATGATTTAATTTTCTTAAAATGCACTTTAAATATCTTTTAAAATCTTGAAAAATAGTCATTCAATAAGAAGAAAAAAATTCCTTATGGTAATATGTATATCTTTGGACATTTTGTGACATCAAATAAAGGCTCACACCTCCATTTATTTACACACACTTTAATTGATACTTGACCTCTTTTTCTATATTTGTGAACATAAATATCATTTATTGTACAAAAGTAGTAATGACAACAACACATTTGCTTCTTTCATAGCTTCAATGAACTCACAAGTTTTAAAATAGTACTACTACTCATTACGTGAATGCTTGCTCATTTTTCAAACATGTCTTGAATCTGTCCTGAACCACCCTTATTGTTTATCATGCTTTAAAATGAAATAATTATAGAACAATTCCATTCTTGAATATTAAGTCTCATATGTAACAATTGTATCTACAAGAGTTGTTTTCCCATCTTGCCAAAACTAGTAAAATAACAACTAATACTATGTTTGTTTCATTCTTTAATTCCCAAAGTTGAATAACATAATTCAATTGATCTTTTATTTTCAATAGAATTTAAAATATTAAAATAAATGAATTAGGTAATAGCAAGGGCTTACACATGTCAAAGGATGAGATTATATGTGCAATAGGCTGGATTAGACCTTATATCAGAAAATTATCTTCTATAATGTTCTAGATGAGCATGGGTCATGATTCTTGGTTAGATTAATTTTCAATCTTAATTATACAAAAGGATAGGTTTTACACTCATTTTAAAAGATTATATTCATAAATTAGTGGTGTAGTAAGATTCATCGATATGTAGTTGCAAAGATGATGAGACTTTGGAGGTGTAGGGATTCTTAGTGCTTTCAAAATTTGACGAAATGAAGATTAGGTTGATAAAATATCTAGGGATGTTGATAGGAAAAATATCAAGGGTTTTGAGGTGAAGCTCAAGATTGGAGATATATAATACCCAATGTTAGTAGGATTGAAGACTGATATCTTAATATATTTGACACATAGAGAATGAAGGATTTAGATAATTGAGTCCCTAATATTGTAATCTGGCTAATGATTCTGAATCAAGAATATCGATAAAATAAAGCAAAGAGGGAAGGGAAAATCTAGAGCTCCATATAAAAATGAGATAACATAGGTAATAAGGATCAATATTATTTAATA
Source organism: Cryptomeria japonica (assembly GCF_030272615.1). Taxonomy (NCBI): domain Eukaryota; kingdom Viridiplantae; phylum Streptophyta; class Pinopsida; order Cupressales; family Cupressaceae; genus Cryptomeria; species Cryptomeria japonica. Next base: position 699,369,143 of record NC_081405.1, on the reverse strand, counting down.
TTTGATACCTAAAGGCAAGTAGGGGTCAAGAACTAGTAATACCAAATCCTCAAGAATCCATAGAAGAAAGACAAACTATAAAGAATCACATGAATAAAGATGATATTTAATCCAAGAAGTTAAATATGATCAAAGCATTGCTAGATAGACAATAAATAAAATAGGTCGGTAATTTATTAAAAAAAAATATTCATAATTAAATAGCTGGAAGGGCCAACACCCATTATATTAAAATAAAAGCATTAGTCTTGATAAATTACGTAGATAGTAGTAGGTGACATAGAAATGAAGAGAAACCCAAAAAAGACAGAATTTAAACAGGCTTAAACATCCGTGAAATAGATAGAAAGGACCACAAAATTTTTGCCTAACCCAACCAAAAAATTCCCAAGAGCCCAAAAAATAGGTAAGCATTTTTTTGTTACACAACGTCTAAAGATTTTTTAAAAGATTGTATATTTAATTGTATAGATTTGAATAACATAAAAAATGTCATAGAAGGAGACAACATAATGTTAAAGTCACAAATGTAATTTTCTTATGATGTACATAATAGTATCAATGTCATTCATGTCATTAATTGAGTCAACAAATGATCTAAAAATTTGAATTCATTGGAAATGACTATTCATAGCTTGCACCAATAGACAAAAAGATGAATATATTGTTAAAATTATTAAATTAAAAAAAATAATTATAAATGTGAAGTTTGTTGTTCAAAAGATTCCTTCCATAATATGTTGGTTAAGTGGTGGTGTTGTTGTGACCACATAAACTAATAGAAGTCCTCATACAACTCTACAACTACTAATTATAATTAAGTGGTGATGTTGTTCTGACCATATAAAGTAATTAAATTCCTCATTGAACTCTACAACTACTGATTGAAGAAAGCACATGTGAACTGGATTTTTGTCTCTTTGAATCATTAAAATATAAGACGGCAAGAGAAGAGTAAAAAGTTGACAATCTTGCTAACCAACCTTGGTTATCAGAAAAGACTAACGGGTGGAATGAACAGATAATGATGAAAAGGGAACATGTGTATGCATTATTGATGATTACTTGACTAATGAAAAGACTCTCTTCCTTAAAAGAGCGGAGGATCACATCACCTTTTTGATTGAACATGATGTAAAGAAATTTATACCAAAAAAAACATTAAATTATATAGTAAATACAAACTCTGCACGACAACCAAATCTTCAAATTTACTAACTCTGCACGACAACCAAATCTTCAACTATTTGTGGATGTACATATCCATTCAACTACCCTTCCACTTTTCCTTTCATTTAGTTGATTGTTCAGTTGAATCCATCCACAGCCTATATAGTATCTTTTTTATATATACCAAGGACAGATGGTACTGATCCCAAACAATTGCAGGGCAAGAAGATGAAAGGCCTCCACGCAGTCATAGTGCCTAACACTGCGCAAGGCAGTATCAATCCTCTCATGAATTTGGCTCACCTCCTCTCTTCAAGAGGAGTTTTCATCACTTTCGTCGTCACGGAGTGGAGCTACAACCGCATGTCAAGAGTAGCTTCAGCCGCCACCTCCACATTTAAGTTTCTCACCATTCCAGATGGCTTGCCACCTGATCACAGTCGCCTCTCCAATATTCCCGAGCTTGTGATTGCACTGCAAAAGATTGGCCCTGTCTTAGAGCATCATTTGCTCTGCAGCCTAACGGAAGAAACTCCTCCCATCACCTGCATTATAACGGAAAATTTCTTGTCTTGCACTTACGAAGTCGCCAAAAACCTGGGTGTGCCTCGAGTCATTTTCTGGACAATGTGCGCCGCCTCTTCTATTGCTCAGTGCAACGCCAACCTTCTCATCTCCCACGGGCATATTCCTGTCAAAGGTACAAAATCTACAGTAGTAATCTTCAATTTAATTGTGATTGTTCAAAAATATTTGTAATAACCTTATGATTGCAGTGGAGCACTCGAAGAGGGCCGACAAACTGATCACTTGTTTGCCCGGTAATCTTCCCCCTCTATTGCCGTGCGATCTGTTATCCTTCTACCGTGCTGCCGACACGTCGGATGTTTTATTCCAGTGGAGTCTGCGTGAGCAACAATTTCAAAGCAAGGCAGACTTTGTGCTTGTCAACACGTTCGATGAAGTGGAAACTCCTCAGACGGTAAGCGCACTGTCCTGCAATGGCTGCCCTGCTTTGGCAATAGGGCCTGTATTTCTTCCCAATTTCCTGGAAGGAAGAGACGTGAACGGACTCGCGAGTATGTCAGAGCAGGAAGAGAGCTGCCTCAAATGGCTGGATGCCCAAGAGCCAGGTTCTGTGATATACGTTTCCTTCGGCAGTATCGCCGTCAAATCGAACGAGCAGCTGGAGGAGTTGGCACAGGGATTGGAGAAAAGCCAGCACCCCTTTCTGTGGGTGCTACGAATGGATATTGCTGGAGGCGAACCCGCCACTCTCCCAGAGGGTTTTGTAGAAAGAACTAAGTATCGGGGGTTGATTGTGAAATGGGCACCGCAGGTGAAGGTGTTGTCCCACAATTCCGTAGGAGGGTTTGTTACTCACAGCGGTTGGAACTCGTGTTTGGAGAGCATTAGCATGGGAGTTCCAATGCTTGGATGGCCTTATTTCCTTGACCAGTTTCTAGACTGCCGATTCTGCAAGGATGTGTGGAAGATTGGAATGGACTTGGAGGGCGTGGACGTTGATGAAAATGCGGTGGTTAAAAGGGAGGAGATTGAGAAAGGCGTGAGGAGACTGATGGAGGGTCCGGAAGCAGAGGAGCTGAGAAAAAGAGGGAGGGAGTTGAAGCAAGCGGCACTAAAAGCGGTTGGGGAGGGAGGTTCTTCTTTTCTCAACTTGAACAGGTTTATTGATGATATGAAAAAACTTTGCAATTCAGCCTCTGTTACAAAGGCGTAGCCATGGACGCATTTCGTCATTCATCTACCCCTATTATTGGCTTCTCCGTATTTCACGCATTTTTTCCGTGGGCCGTACTGATCTAGTGGTAGACTATCACTTCATCATTTGTAAATAACAGACGTGATATTCTTAGGTTTACCAAATGTTTGGATTGCAAAATTCTGATATGCTTAGGTCGTAATTTATCCATCTTGAGCTTTTCCACAACCTTCTCTCCATGGAGAGATAAGAATAAGTAGACCAAAGTTAAATGCTCGTAACCCTAAAATATTTTATTAGTAGTTTCAAATAAATTTTGTGATTTTTAAATTTCAATTTAATTTTTTTTTATTGAATTGTGAAGAATTTCAATCTTTTCCTTTTATTTTTCTTTAAAATTATTGAGAGATATTTTTATAATGTAATGTCTCTATGTCAATGTCTAAAAGGATACACACAATACATTGTATAATGACTTTCATCAATATTAAAACCTCAATTTCCCTAATTACGTTATACCCACTTAGGAGGAAAGCGACCAAGAGAGTGAACATGAATTTACATTGTTGAAAGGCATCCATGAAAGTAACAATTGTTTCAAATAAAACCTCAACACATGGCAAAAAACTCTTCAAGAAAGTGAACTTCTTGACAATGCTTGTGTTAGCACCCAACACATAGGATAGTCAATATTTTATCAAGATTCAGAGAAACCCATGCCACAAGTATGAGTTTCCCGATACATATTCATTTACAAATCCCTCAACATAGGCTATACCATGATGGGTGTTACAAGTATTTAATTGCCCCACCAATCCAATATTCTTAAATTGAATCAAAGAACTACAATCAACTATACCAAAATGTCTATTCAAGTAATAGATTGCATGAATCACATTGAAGTATCAATTAACACCAAATGATGCAGATTCAAACTCAATAGACCTCAACAAATCCAATGGGAATCACACAATTAATTTATGGACTCTCCTCATAATGGATGTTAGTGGTAGGTCAATGCCCCAACCTCTTACTAACATCAAACTACTCCTAAATTTATAAATCAATTCCTTGATTCTCTATATTGTGGCTAGATATAGGAGAGATAATTCCATCCTTTTCATACTACTAGTCCACCAACCCCATCTCACATGCTATTTAGAATTCTTTATAAACGTAGACTTAAAACCAAGACTTATGATGCTGCTTAAATATTAGCATGGCTATATTTATAAATTCTTTGGAATGTTACAACCAACATAAAACCCATTCTATATTTGAACTAAAATGTTTAATAAATGCTATTTTCTAAAGGTTACAATACCACAACTTTCCTATAAAATATAATTTAAGCAAATTATGTACGCTAAAAAATTAGATCATGAAACTACCTATTTCTCTCAAACATGTTTCTCTATAAGCCTAAAATATAAATGCAAAACCCATAGCTAAAGATGTTTTCTATGGGTTGAAGTGTTTGACTTATGATTAGATAATGGTGTAAAAGGGACAATTCTTAATACAAGGTAAATTCTTCTTCATCTTTAGGAATCTTCTAAGATGAAGGGGTTTTGTTGAAATCTTCACAATAAGACATAAAAAGAAATAAATAGTTAGACACAAGGCTCTGAAACAACTACCCAAGATGTTATGCATCCCTATGATTTATTATTAGATTCATGTCAATATTGGCTATATATGCATATTCCCTACTAAGGAATACTTATATTTGTTAAAATTTTAAATCAAATAAATATACTTAGCGCCTTCTAATCACCAAGAGTGAGTAAGGTGAGAGCATACAATGAAAAAATGGAAGATTGCTAATGCTACCTACATATTAGTTGTTACTAGCACACCACTTAGCTTATAATAATAATTTTAAAGCTTAAAAATAGATGACTTCAAATAAGACCACCTTATTACTATTGGTATAGTACTTCTTGATCATTATAAATTATATTAACATAATGTTTTTCATAATTGAAGTTAAATGAATTATATATATATTGCTTTATAACTATTATGCTAATCACCATGTTAATCAGATTATCTAAAAATAATATGAAATCTTGACTACTAGAGAGAACAACATGCCATAAGGCCATCTATGAAGCCTAAAAAAGAAGGGAATGCCCAAAAATTTAAATATTTCACCATGGTCAATCCACTTCCAATGAAAGGCTTGGAGCCATGGGGATAGAAAGAATAGATTAATAATAACACTGAATCTTATGTCATTGTATTGTTGAATTCAACCCCCAGTAAAAGATACTCAAACACTTGATAAAATCTTTGATATTTTACTACTCTTCATTGACAGGTTGGGTACATGAATTAGGTAACACAATTCCCTAGAATAAGCCATGAGAAATTGAGTAGGCTAGAAGGTGCCCAAAGCCTTCAACATCAAGAACATAGAGAGAGGAGGCTAGAGGTAAACCTTGATTAATATAGTGAAAGAGCCCAAAAATAAGAAACTAGAGACCATTTATTGTAATAGAAGTAGAGGAATTAGCAAAAAACATACTAATAGGTTAAATGAAATGGGGTCCAAACCTCAAAGCATGGAGCATGTCAAGAACGAAAGGAAATTTAACATATTCATAGGCTTTGGAAAAATTAATCTTCAATAAAAGGAATTCTAATGAGTGTTGAGCTAATTTTATGTACTCCTAAATAGTAAATATATTGTCTAGAATATGCCTGCATTTTATGAAACTTGTTTATTTAGGACAAGAAAACTAGGGAAGACGATGGAAAAATTGCATAGTCAAATCTTTGGCAACGATCCTATAAGAAACGTTGAGTAGCTTGATGGGCCTTCAATTACAGGAATATTTAAGATCACTAGATTTAGATATGAATTTAAGGTCAAAGTTACAAGACCAAAGTGACCTACCATCCTGGTGTTGACAATTCAACCTGAAATTTCATAACAAGTTTTGATCTTATTATTCTACTCAAACGCTTGTCTATGGTTCTGTCTAATATCTATAGAAGTCTTTTATTACTCTTTCACTTCAATTGTCTACTATTTTACCTTAAATTCACAATCTACATCCAATTTCAACTCAAAAAGGAGAGACAAACCTCCAAGTGAATCTACTCAATATTTCAGCCCTTTTCCTAATTAACTTGTGGCTAGATTTTTTGGATTCACCCCTCTTTTTAATGTATTGGTCCTATGGGTAGGATTAGTGGTTTTATTATCTTAATTGGTGAAACTCTAATTTTACCATACAATTACTATCATGTATACATACATCAGAATTATGTAAATTCATCATATATCCATAGACATATAAATAAAATCATGCACATAAACATAATCACCATCACAAGTACACACATAAGCATCATAAATATCCATACCTATAAGCATCAACATATACGAATCTAGTAATACATTGTTATGCATGTAATACATCACATGCATCTATCTTCCAATAAATATCAAACAATAATGTCCATTTGATCACACATATTTTCATTAAATTAAATACAATTGTGTGTACATCACCTAAAAATAACTAAACCCTAATAGTAACTGATGATTTTTAAAGGTTAAAAATTGAGATAATATTCTAAGAACCATAACTTGGGAATACAATATTAATTTCATACAAACAAATAGGCATTAGAAAGTTGGTTCCAAATGCTTTGCAACTACCTATTTAGTTTTTCTTCATGTTTCTCCAAGTAGCTAGTATTTTAGGTTGAAGTCATTTTTTCTATTTTTACTTTTACTCTATATATTTTACAAAATATGAGCTCATTTTTTATGCTACAAGGGTTCCAATTTCACATCAGCTTCTTTGGGGTTGATAAAAAACTAAATTACACTTCACCTACCATACCCTTTTTTATTTAGCATTTATATTTTTAAAAGGAAGAATACAACATTAAATTTTATAGATTTTGCACCAATTTTGATTGGTATTTATCTTTTGAATGCAAATTATTTCCTAGTGTTGGTATTCTACCTTTTGAATGTATATAATTTCAATGTGTATTTTACCATTAAATATTGACTAGTATTTTACCTCTCAAATAGTGTGCATTTATGCAAAGCACAATGTATAAACTTTTTAGGGGTTAAATCTAGGGTCTAGGCCAAGTATGCAAACATGGATTGATTTAGGACAATTTATTATACTATTTTCTAGTTTGCTATATTCTTTATGCTTTCTGTAAATGCCATGAAGTGGAAATATTTGGAAACACCTAATAGAATTGATTTTACCATTTTAGAAATAATTGAGGACACCAATACATGGAATTCCTCTATAATAATGCGATCCAAAACTAGATTAAGGTGTTATAAGTGAAGTCTTAGTAGCATGTTCTTCCTTAAATCCAATCAATTTTTAGTGACTTCATATATAAGTACATAGCAATAGATCACACCATTTGTTGCCAAGTTAGCTTAAAGTGAGAAATAAATAGATATGAGACAACCAAAATTCAAATTTTAGTTTTAAAGGTTAGATTCACAAATGAATGATCAAGCCCATGCTTGTGGGATTGATGTAATGGAAATGGTAATATTTAGACAATGAATAAGTGTTTGATTATGGTTGACCATTGTCACTATCAAATAAGATATGTGTAAAATAATGTTTAGTGAGAGAATATGTAAATAGGTATGGGTAGTATTATGGAACAATGAGTCCATGTTTACACAACTCATGTGTCTTTTATTGATATATGATTTGGATATTTCACTCCATCAATTTAAAGGAGCCAAAACTATATAAGATTACACAGCTAAATGATATGAAAATTTCACCATTCTAACTATATATAAATCTAATTTATATTAATAAACTTTTAACAAAAATTAGGACAATTTACACTATATATTCAAAAACATTGGAAAAATAATTATTAAATTTTTCAAATAGTAGTTATTATTTTCCAATAATCAGATCTTCACACCAGTCATAAGCTAATAACTATGGAAAAAACAGAAAAATATTGTTCTAATACACAGATAGACAAAACATAATGAAGGCAAGGAGGAGACAACATTGAAATATGTTTCACGCAAACCGTAATGCTCGCCTCTTGCATTAACAGTCTTGATCCTCTTGACAACCAAACAAAACAGAACCGGAAAGGCATCGCAAACTCATTGAATAAAATGCTCTTCCTTTTGGTGTAAATGCAGAATTCCAATTTGCTTGTACACAAATCCACTCTGCACCTATGCAGATTGCACACAGTTTAAGTCGTACATCAGACATCATTACTAAAAATATTTACATCGGTTTGAAAGAAAGAAATAATTTTAACTCCACAAGATTACTGTAGTCTACGGCTACGGTACAGTCAATCTGATCAAAATGACTTTGTGCTGGTGCTGATAAATGATGGACATGTTGTTTTATGCAACTGGATTTAATTGTGTATTTTTTATGCTGTCAAAAATTACAAGAAAAAGACTAAAAAACTATAGATTGACAGCATTAAAAACTACACAATCAAATCCAGAAACATAAAACAACATATCATTAAGAAATATAGAAATTGTAGATTCAAAATTGAACCCCCTGTTCTTGTAGCCAGCTGATAAACTTAAACGGACATATCAGATAAAAGAAAATAACACCAAAACAGACTGTAATTCAGACTTACAACACACCAATGAATCATGGATAAATTCAGAAAACAAAGACAAATTAGTACTCTGTTTTAACTGCAAGAGCTTTGTTTCTTATTAATACAACTTACTCAACTAATACAAAGGTCTACATATAAAGAGATTTTTGCACCTAAAAAAAATAATACAATGAACCTAGACATAGCTTTACAACCAAAAAACTGAGCATGCTTATCATGCATTATTTGCAGGAAATAAAACTAAGCTTTAAAAACTAAAAACTGTTTTAAAGCAACTACAAGCTAATAATAGGAGTAGTTCTTTTTCTTCTTTATTTTTTGACATGCTGGAAGCATCAATTATCTTCATACTCCCCCTTGATGTTGAGAGGGCTCACAATCTGATCTCGGAGTGCCAAAAACTGAATTTTTGCAACCGCCTTGGTGAAGATATCCATTAATTGATCCTGAGTGTTTATGTGCTTCAATTCGACTTCTTTCTTTTGTGCCAAATCCCAAATGAAATGATACTTTAAATCAAAATGCTTTGTCCTGCTGTGATGAACTGGATTCTTTGCTAACTTGATGGCACTTACATTGTCACAACAAATCACTGTAGGCTGAATCTGTTTCTCTCCAATTTTTGCAAGAATTTTTCTAAGCCAAAGCGCTTGTGTACCCGCTGAAGTAACCGCAACATACTCTACTTCTGTGGATGAGAGGGCAACAATGCTTTGCTTCTTTGAACTCCAAGTAAACAATCCTGAAGAAAAAGAAAAACAATTCCCTGATATAGACTTATGGTCATCCATATTACCTCCCCAATCTGAATCACTAAAGCCAACAAGATTAAACTTTTTAGAAGAGTAGTAATGAATACCAAAATTCAGAGTGCCTTTCACATACCTCAAAATCTTTTTGGCTATCTTCATATGTATTTCTGATGAATTTGTCATATACATTGAAAAAAGTGAAACTGAATATGCAATATCAGGCCTCGTGTGGGTTAGAAACATCAAACTCCCCACAATACTTCTATAAGTTGTCTCATCAACTAAATCAACACCATCATCTCTACACAACACAACTCCATGAGCACTAGGAGTGGAGGAAGGATTACAATCAGCCATATCAAATTTCTTCAACATATCATATGCATACTTTGTTTAACAAATGAAAATCTCATCCTTACTTTGATAAACCTCCAATCCTAGAAAATATTTCAGGAGACCAAGATCCTTCATCTCAAATTCATTCATCATAGCAATTTTGAATTCATCTTTCATCTTACAACTACTACCCATACCTTCTTGCTTGTAGTAAAGTGTAGGATCACTCTTACTTCTCTGGAAGCCATTATCCTGAAAGTATCCATCAATATTGGCATACCATGCTCTCGATGCTTTCTTGAGGCCATACAAATCCTTCTTCAACTTGTAGAAATGATTCTCTTTTCCTTTTACTTCAAAACCTTGTGGTTTCTCTACATATACTTCCTCTTCTAAATACCCTTTCAAGAAGGCACTTTTCACATCCATATGATGTATGCTCCACTTCTTTTGAACTATTAATGAAATCAACATTCTAATGGTCTCTTGTCTTGCTACTGGTGCAAATGTCTCTTCATAATCAATTCCATACTTCTGTGTGAATCTTTTAGCAACTAATCTTTCCTTATGTCTTTCAACACTCCCATCACTATTAAACTTGGTCTTGTAGACCCATTTGGTGCCAATCTTCTTCTTGTCATGCGGAATATTTGTCAACTCCCAAGTATTATTCCTATAGATGGAATCCATCTCTTCTTTCATTGCTTGCATCCAAACTTCATTAGTACATTCATCTTCAAAACATGATGGTTCAAAATCAGCCTTGGCTAATAAAGCAAAATTCACAGTCTCACCGATTGGGTTTTCTTCATGTATTTGATTTGCACTCCTCTGATAAATATCACTCAATCTTCTTACCTTCCTTGTAGAAGTAGGACTTGAACTTGAACTTTTTCAATAGAATCATTAGTGCACTGCTCACTAACATCATTCACAACAGCTTTTGGTTTTTCAACATGGCCCTTTTGATGACCATAAACTTCCCCTTCATCAAAAATTGCATCTCTTGAGATAACAAGTTTATTAGTCATGGGATTATACAATCTATAAGCCTTACTTTTCTCACTATACCCAATAAAAATACATGACTCACTTTTGGCATCTAACTTTTGTCTATTCTGATCAGGAACATGCACATAAGCCAAACAACCAAAAACTTTGAAATGATTAACATTAGGCTTTTTTCCATACCAAGCTTCATAAGAAGTCATCTTCTCGACTGCACTAGTAGGACTTCGATTGAGGATGTATATTGATGTAGCAACTGCATCTCCCCAATAAGAATTGCTCAAACCCTTGGTTTGTAACATGCACCTTGCCATTTCAACCACTGTATTATTCTTCCTTTCAGCTACTCCATTTTGTTGAGGTGTGTATACGGTAGTAAGCTGTCTCTTGATGCCATTCACATCACAATAACTTTGGAAAGCCTTCGAACAAAATTCTCCTCCACGATCAGTCCTCAAACATTTGATTTTGTACTCTTTCTCATTTTCCACAAGGGCTTTGAACTTCTTGAATGTATCCAAATATGATGACTTACCCAAACTCTTAGTTTGCATAGGACCACATATATTTGAGTAAATAAGTTGAAGTGGGTGATGGGCTCTCCATACATTTCCCTTTGGAAACTTTTCCCTTGCATGCTTTCCTTTAGGACATCCTTCACAAACCTCCTTATGCTCTTCAACCTTGGGCAAACTAGAAACTAATGCATGTGAGGTTAGAAGCTTCAAACTGTGAAAATTTAAATGTCCATACCTGAGATGCGATAACCAACTCGAATCCTCATATGCCATATTTGCCAAACTACTATTATGTTCACCAAACCTTAAGGGGAACATCATGTTTCTTGTCATAGGCACAACAGTGATCACCCTATTGCCCTACTTCTTATCATAGATAGTATATGTCTTATTCTTAAAGACTACCTTATAATTTTTTTCACATAGTTGTCCAACACTTAACAAATTATGCTTCAATTGTGGAGTATAATAAATACCATGAATACTCTTTATACCTTCTTTTGTGTGAATTTTCATAGCTCCTTTTGTAGCAACCTCCAACGATTTATCATCACTAAGTTGAACCTAGACATAGCTTTAACAACCAAAATAACTAAGCATGCTTATCATGCATTATTCGCACGAAATAAAACTAAGCTTTAAAAACTAAAAAACTATTTTAAAGCAACTACAAGCTAATAATAGGAATAGTTTTTTTTCTTCTTCTTTTATTGACATGCTGGCAGCATCAATTATCTTCAGAAATTTCATGATTACAAAATGATGAACAGTTGTTGGAGGATGAATGCCATGTTGAATGTGAGGAATTCTGATGACTTGAGAGCCATGTCGATTGTCAAACTAGGAACAATGCACCACAATCAAGGAAAAGATGTCTATAGGCTGAATTTGAGGAACACATCAAGGAAAATAATTCTTTTGGACCCAATCTTAATTATTACACCAATCGGGAAAAAGATTCAATCTCTCTTCTTCATACCTCAACAACAATATTGAGAAACAAGCATGGCAAAATACAAATTGTATCCCCAGAAATCTTGCATCGTTGGTTGGTCCTGACAGTTTTGGCCTTGAGAAAAATTGCTAGATGTACCAATGACAATGGCCCTTCAATCAGGAAAGAAGTAGGGGATGCCTACCAATAATTGTTATAGGTAATTTTACACATTCACAGATTTTAAATTAGTATATTGGATTTCAATGATTTTTTTTTTCAGTTGTTTCTATATGAGACTTAACTATTTACAACTATTATTCTAGCTTCTGTTATGTGCACAAAAGTAAAAAAATAGTCATTTCAAAATGTTGTCCAAAGTCAAAAAGTAGTCATTTCAAAGTGTTGCCTCATACCTATTTAAATATGCACTGATAATTGTGCCTTTAAAATTGCCAATACATATGCACAAATGTAAATTGCCAATATTTATGCAAAAATGTCCTAGGAGTCTTGAGCTATGAATAAAGTGGGCAGCTATTGATACATGTAAAATTTATTAATAAAATTTTAGTTACCATTAGTTTTATTTTTTTAAGTTAGTAATTTGCAAATAAGATGAGCAAGGAGTATACCAAAATTATAACATGGACTATAACTATACTCTTCCCTTATTGTGTCGAGTCAAACATTTATGCAAGACAAATCATGTTGGGCTAGAGGCCAAAGATTTTTCCATAAAGAAAAGTAAGTCTCTCTTCCATAAAAAAGAAAACCATAATACCACCTTCTAAATTTTAATATGATGTAAAGAAATTTATATAAAAAAACATCTATAATCGGCAACAACCAAATCTCTCATCAATTGTGAATGCAAATATGCATGCTTCAACTAGGGGAGAGGACCTAGTAGTTGTTCACCCTAACTTTAGGCTTCTCAAAATCTTGCGTGGAAATTCCAATTTTTAACAGTGGCTTACTTGGCAAGTCCCCTGCTTATAACTAAGGTTTTAGGGCCACATCAGCATGTTTTTTTGCCAAGGTGTCCAAAACAACCCCCCCAAAAAGTGAGACCAATAGTCATGCAAAAGAGGCCCCCATACTTACGTAGCTGATGTGGCATCACATGATTGGTTGCTTTTTACAACAAAGGGTACATTTCATTCAATTATGAATAGTCATCATAGCAATAGCAACTTTAAAATCACAACTATTGATACAATGTTATAAAAAAATATAGATATTAAATCAACAACTACTATCACAACAATGAAAATGTGTTCAACTAATAGATCTTTTCCCCTACCTTCCACCTTTCCATGAATTTAAAAATATTATTTATTTGATTGTTCAATCAAACCCATCCACAACCTATCTAGTCTGTTTTTTTATATATACCATGGACGGACCCAACTCATCCCTTGCAGATACAAGGAGATACAATACAAGAAGATGAATAGCATGCATGCAGTGATGGTGCCTTTCCCTGTGCAAGGCAGTATCAATCCTCTTATGAATTTGGCTCACCTCCTCTCTTCAAGAGGAGTTTTCATCACTTTCGTAAACACAGAGTGGAGCCACAACCGCATGTCAAGAGCAGCTGCAACTGCCACCTCCACATTTAAGTTTCTCATCATTCCAGATGGGTTGCCACCTCATCATAACCGTCTCTCCTATCTTCCCGAGTATGCGATGGCATTGGAAAATCTTGGCCCCATCTTGGAGCATCATTTGTTGTGCAGCTTATCGGACGGAGCTCCTCCAATCACTTACATTATAATGAAAAATTTCATGTCTTGCACTCACCATGTAACCAACAAGCTGGAAGTGCCTTGAGTCATTTCTGGACAATGTGCACCGCCTCTTCTATTGCACAATGCAACGCCAACCTTCTCATCTCCCGTGGGCATATTCCTGTCAAAGGTACAAAATCTACATAGTAATCCTTAGTTTTATGTTGCTTGCTCAAAAATGTTTGTAATAACTGAACGCTTATGATTGTAGTGGAGCATTCGAACAAGGTCGATAAATTGATCACTTGTTTACTGAAGATAATTGATGTTGTGAACATGCATGCAACTCTTGCTTTAATTTTAGAACTCCAGTTTGTTTCCATGCACAACAAGAAAACTATTTGTAGTTTTCTTTTGGACAATTAGTTCAGTTTTATTTTTAGTGGAATAAAGCATGTGCACTAACATGTGTTGTTTTATTTTTAGGAGACTATTTATAGTTTTATTTAGTTTATTATTTTTAAAGACTCAATTAATTATTTATTTAAATAATGCATAATGAATGCATGAAATGTAATCAAGAGTGAGCTATTTGTTGGAAGAGGCTGCAACCTCTATAGAAACTGTTGAATTGCAATTTTAGTATTGCCTGCAACAATGTAATTGGGTTTTCCAAATTTGAATAAAATATTTGTGTTTCTGTCAAAAGATTTCTTGTTTCTTTATCCTCTATTTTAGATTCTACAAATGGTATTAGAGCAGTTGAGGGATCCATGGGTGTAGCTATTCCTAGAGTCTGAATAGGAGTAGATTGTATGAATGATTCAAAAAAAATTGCATGAGGAGAAAGGAAGTTGCAGAAAATTATAGAAATTAGTCCCAACCAAGATAAAGATCGTGTGGAGATAATTTAGTTAGAGAAGTCAATGTTGTTGCCAAGAAAAGTTTCTCTAGTTTAAAGCACCGTGCAAAAGGGTTCGTAGGAAAATAAAAGAAACACTCAAGCTAGGTTGTGGTTTTTTGTTCAAGGGTGTTAATCAAGAAAATTTGGATTGTCGGTTGCAAGAATCTCCATTGCTGAAAGGAGAAAATTCTTAAGGGAGCCAAAAATTAGAAAGATCATGTGACAAAGCTGCAGATTGTGATCTATCACTATTGTGAAACTATACTATCAGGTAAAAAAAATTCAATTTGTTATAATGGGAAAGTCTGGTAAAAGAATAAAGAAAGAGAATGAAACTTTGGTATGTGAAAAAGATTGTTTGAAAGATGAATTGGTGAAATTGAAAGAGTGTAATTCACAGTTGATAGCAAATTTAAAGTAATTTGGAAAAGAAAGATGTGAGTATTTGTTTGAAATTGAGAAGCTTTAAAAAGAATTGCAGAAGGTTAAAAAGAAGAATGAAGATCAAGAAGCAAAATTAAAATTGTTTGACGAAATCAAAAAGAAGAATGAATATCTGGAAGAATAGTTAAAGTTGTTGGCAAAAGAAAATGATAGTTTAAAGCTGAAGCCTCTTGTTCATGATGCTGCATGTGATACAAGTGATTTGTATCCTTTGGTTGATATGGATGATCTACCGAAAGGTGAAAATTGTGAATTTGAAAGTAAGGATATATTTGCATGTATAGATACAAGTTGTGATGTTAAAGACAAAGTTTGTTATAAAAATAATATTGGTATGAAGATCATGCAAAAGATGGTTTATAACGGAAAAGGTTTGGGAAAACATGGGCAAGGAATAAGAGAGCCCATTAAGACAACTATGAGGCCCAAGTATGAAGGCTTGGGATATGATAAGAAAGAGAGATTTGATGTGGCTAGTGTTATAGGCTCGTGTAAATCAGCTGAAAGAATTCAGTGTTCATATTGCCATAGAGAAGGACATAAAAAAGATAAGTGTTGGGATCTTCACCCTTGTTCAATTTGTGGGTTGAAGAATCATTGTGAAAAGTCATGTTGGAACAAAGGGATAAATGATCAACCTAAGGAAGGTTGTATGCAAATTGATTATGGTTGGATTGATGGATCCTATAGGCAAAAGTTAATGACTATGTTTAGAAGGTTGTACAAGCCTAAATGTTCACATGTGAATGGGAGAAGTGATCGAACATAGTTTGGATGTTCGAGTCAAGTAACAGATCACTGCTTTCTATGATGGCACATTGAAGTGTCATGAGTCTTCTTTAGAAAAAGGAAAGGAAGGCTTTGTGATCTCTCATGAAGTGAGTTGCAAAGGTTTGGATATTGTCACATTGAGTTCCCTTGTACAACAAGGTCATATCAAGTTGCAAAGATCCAGTTTGTCCAAGCTTTGAGATTATTTTGTGAGTCTCAGCATCAAGGGGGAGTATGAAGATAATTGATGCTGTGAACATGCATGCAACTCTTGCTTTAATTTCAGAACTCCAGTTTGTTTCCATGCACATCAAGAAAACTATTTGTAGTTTTCTTTTGGACAATTAATTCAATTTTATTTTTAGTGGAATAAAGCATGTGCACTCACATGTGTTGTTTTATTTTTAGGAGACTATTTATAGTTTTATTTAATTTATTATTTTTAAAAACTCAATTAATTATTTATTTGAATAATGCATAATGAATGCATGAAATGTAATCAAGAGTGAGCTATTTGTTGGAAGAGGCTACAACCTCTATAAAAACTATTGAATTGCAATTTTAGTATTGCTTGCAATAATGTAATTGGGTTTTCCAAATTTAAATAAAAGATTTGTGTTTGTGTCAAAAGATTTCTTATTTTTTTATCCTCTATTTTAGATTCTATATTTGCCCAGTGGTCTTCGCCGTTATTGCCAAGCGATCTGATATCCTTCTACCGCGCTACCGACACATCGGACATTTTATTCCAGTGGACTCTGCGTGAGTCATAATTTCAAAGCAAGGCAGACTATGTGCTCGTCAACACGCTCGATGGAGTGGACACTCCTCAGACGGTAGGTGCACTGTCCAGCAATGGATGCCCTTCTTTGACAGTAGGGCCTGTATTTCTTCCTAATTTCCTGGAGGGAAGAGATTTAAATGGACTTGGGAGTATGTCGGAGCAGGAAGAGAGCTGTCTCAAATGGCTCGACGCCGAAGAGCCAGGTTCTGTGATATACGTTTTCTTCAGCAGCATCGCTATCAAATCGATTGAGCAGCTGGAGGAGTTGACAGTGGGGTTGGAGAAAAGCCAGCACCCCTTTCTGTGGGTGCTACGAATGGATATTGCGGGTGGAAAGCCCGCCACTCTCCCGGAGGGTTTTGTAGAAAGGACTGTGGATCGGGGACTGATTGTGAAATGGGCGCCTCAGGTGTAGGTTTTGTCTCACCCTTCATTAGGAGGGTTTCTCACCCACTGTTGGTGGAACTAGTGTTTGGAGAGCATGAGCATGGGTGTTCCAATGCTTGGATGGCCCTATTTCTTTGACCAGTTTCTGGACTGTCGGTTCTGCAAGGATGTGTGGAAGATTGGCATGGACTTGGAGGGCGTTGACGTTGATGAAAATTTGGTCGTTAAAAGGGAGGAGATAGAGAAAGGCGTGAGGAGACTGATGGAAGCGGAGGAGCTGAGAAAAAGAGGGAGGGAGTTGAAGCAAGCGACACTTAAAGCGGTTGGGGAGGGAGGTTCTTCTTTTCTCAACTTGAACAGGTTTATTGATGACATGAAACAACTTTGCAATTCATCTTCTGTTAGAAAGGCGTAGCCATGGAAGCATTTCGTCACTCATCGATCACTTTTAGTGGCATATCTGCATTTCATGCAATTTCTTCGTTAGTCTGTATTGGTCTAGTGGTAGACTATCACTTCACCCTTTCTAAATAATAGACGTGATATTCTTAGTTTTACCAAATGTTTGGAGTGCGAAATTGTGATATGCTTAGGTTGTCATTCATCCATCTTGAGTTTGTCCACAACTAAAGAATAAGTAGACTACAGGAAAATACTAATATTTTTTTGAGAATTTTTTATCTACAAAGTTATTTTCCTTATCTTATATAGGAGCACAAATCTTAGATTGAAGCATCTTATTGATAATTTTAAATAAATTTTGTGATTTTTTTACATTTTATACAATAAATTATATAATACTATTTATATTATTATATTATTTTATAGGTCTTGTTTACTAAGTAATGGAGCTTTAATTTCTATAACTTTTCTTTACTACAAAGTGTCATTTATCTTATAAATAACTCTAGTTTACAATATCAAATATCTTTTTAGATCAATATACTGAAATTTTGTTAGACATAGAATGCACTTTTACCTTTTCTACTATTTAGAAGAAAAAAATATTAAAGAGATACTTTTTGAATTCAACACATCTTTAGTGAATTTGATGCGAATCTTATCCACTTTTGATTAGCTTATTTTTTTCGGAGAACATTATATTAACTTTAGTTTAAATTAACAAATAGTTAATTAAACTATTAATTGTTGGGAAGAGACTTTTGGTAGTTATATGAACAAATAATGACTTTATATAAGCAATGCACAACAACAGGATACATCCATATGTATCAATAAAGCATTATGCACTTTCATTCGATATCAGAGCACATAACTTTCAAGTGCTTGTGCTCTTTGTTATCTTTGAAACAAATGCATATGGAATGATTGTTCTTTGTTCAAAAGTATTTCTTGAAGGAGAGAAAAGAAAAATGGTTTGATAATATTATTGAGCATGTCAAAGCATATATATATAGAGAGAGAAGTATTTTTAGGGTTTACACAATTGTTGCATGAAAATAGTAACTACCAAGAATAACAACAATAACTACCCATGGAGTAGTTATGCCAATGGAATATTACTAGTTATTCTAACATTCCCCCTCTTATTTGATTGATCCTAAAACCATCAACTTCATCTTACCCTAGGGAGCCCCCCTTAAGGCTTACACAACAAAACTTGCGGACAACATAATTCGAATACATATTTTTGAAAAAATATTCTCCAAAATAAGTAAATCTTGAACGAAGAAAGGCTCCATCAAGTTGTCTCTTGACTCCTGGAAAGGTGTAGCTTCAAGATGTGTTATTGAGCTCTTACTTCCAAACTCTTGAATTATTCAACAACAATCCCTAAGAGATGTGATAGATCTCTATCATTATCTAGTGATCATGAACCTGCATAATTCTTGATCATATATGTTGAAGCTTGCTAAACAACAATCCATATTGAGCTCACACTAATACATTTGGCCTAAAATTTAGAAAGAGGTTTCTGACGGAGAAGGTATATTGTGAACAAAATTGATTTTTTTTTGAAAAATTGCCTGCATTCGCTGGAATTTTGACGATAATTCAATATATGTTTTCGATAGGGAAGGAATTTGCAATGAAATTTGTGCTTTTTTACAAAAAGTGCCTGCGTTTGTTGAAATTCCGATGACCGCAGGCATTACTTAAAAAAAAAATACCAAGACATTTCAAACATCATTTTTGCGGCCTCTTCCAATTCTCATGTTGCCGCCCCAGCAGCATACTCTCACCCAGAGTAAGTGTACTCTAGGTTTTGGATGACGCACGTGAATCATTTTGACCGATTAATGCCAGTTCCAAGAAATGTCGGCTCATGGAATAGGGTTTGTGAAAATGGGAGCAATGTTAGCTCATGGAATAGGGCAGGTGTAAAGCTCTATCAACATCCCTCAACCTGTTTCGAAAATGGGAGCAATGTCAGCTCATGGAATAGGGGCATGCTCCTGGGGGCTAAAGACCAATAGACTTCATTTGCCTTCTTTCATTCATTAGTATCAGTCACCCATCTATTTTGCACCTGCAAATAGTGATGTTTCTAATTCTCCGTTAGCTTGGGAACAAGTGTAAAGCTCTATGAACATCCCCCAGCCTATGCGAAAATGGGAGCTTTGAAATGGCATGCCAACTGTTTGACAGACCACCTCAGAGAAATTGGAAGTTTTGGAACACAGTATGAACATCTATCATAGGATAAATAATAGAGGAATTTTGTCACATGTTGTAGCTGCAATTGCCAGGGTACATGTTTTAAAGATGTTTTATATCATAGAATCAACATTCCAATGTCTATTTATTTTTTAAACTTTGGATATCGTATTCCCAACTGATGTCTATTTTCATGAAACTATTCCTTTAGGAAAGCAAATTTGTTGTTCTCTATATGAATTATGGTGTTTGAAATCTATTTAGTATGATTGTGTCATATCCCTTGTCCAATGATGACTGAAAAACAAGGAATATTCGCTATCAAATCTGTGTGTTATGTTGTTCTCTACTGTTGTGTGTTATGCAGACTGTTATCTCAAAAGTTTTTAGTTTGGTATACAAGTGAACCATCACATATTTCTCATAAATGTACAACTACAATTGACTGCAAGTGAAATAATTATAGCCAATAATTCATATACAATCAAATTATGATGATCTAACACCAAATTAGACTCAAAATCAAAATGTTTAGCTTGCTGACATTATGTCAAACAATTGGCAAGAGTCCTCAGAAAATGGGCGTATGATGATGCAACCCCAAATTCCTCTTATTTCATATCTAAAAATGATGAAAATCATTTGTGTCTTAAATAATGAGATCAACAACTAAAAATGGGAAAATAATATCCTAATTACAACTCCCTAATTAGTATAATATACTATTTCCAATATTATATTAAGGATAAATATTCAAAAATTATAATAATTACACTAATACATATATCACTCTCATGCCTTCCTTAATTTGATATAAGGTCCCTCTATCCAAATATGAAGTCACAAGGGAGTTGTATGTGTCAATTATTCAAGCTTCTTCTAAATCTATTCCAACCTCTTCTTACAACACATCTTGATGATGGTTGAGGATCTTTAAACTTTGAAAATATGAATGAACACACTCCTCTAGACATGATTTAAATACCACATTTAATTATAAACATGGATGCAATGGACATGATTTAGGATGTGTGCAATGAAGTGTGGAGTTTCATGAGAAATATACATCATTTTTCTAAAGAAGATTTAGGTTTCTATTTTCCTCCTTTGTTGACATCCCCTCCCCCATTGTCTAATATATCTATGACTTTTCCAACAACTTTTAATCACAACAAGAGATAATTTTGTATGATTTTCTTAAAGCCAACTTTATTACTCTCCCCTTGAAAAATTGAAGAAAAAACCATAAACAAAATTAGGACAAAATTACCTATTAGGGGCTCATTGTCATTCATCGTACTACATACGATTTCATGTGCAATCATACTTGGGAGGCAACGTAATAGCCTAGTTCTTATTGTCTCTACATTGTGGAGCAAGAATAATAGTTGTCAATTGTTCCTCTTTTTTAAGGATCCACTTTACTTATGTTGATTTTTATCTTTTATAACTTGATATCCTTTCTTGCATAGAATTGTCCTCAATCCAAATACTCTCCTTGCTTGGACGTGTGTGTTCCTTGATTAGGACCTCTTTCTTTCTTGAAATGGTATGTATTTTATGAATGATCTCTCCTTAGTGACAGAAAGTGTGCAATCCTTCATCAAGGATACCATTTCCTAGCAATATGGAAGGTTTGTATTCTTAATCTCCTACCCATTTCTTATTTTAAAAGATGATATCTTTATTAAATATCTCCTCTATTTTTGGAGGTAGACATCTTTAGGAAAATATCTCTTCCTCTCTCTTTAAAATGATCCCTTTACACTTGTTGAAAAATATCTCTTTTACAACTATCTCTTCCTTTCTTATAGCAATGAGGCATGTACAAGGATATTTCTTCCTAGCTTGGAATGCATGTATGTTTATTAAGGGTATCTTCTTGGTGTTGAAGGTTCTTATCCTTGATTATTATCTACCTTAAGATATCAACCTAGAGGTATGTTGACATCTTAAGGGGAGGCATATGAGCTCTCCTTTTTTCTCATGTTAATTCATTTATGTTATATCCTCAAACTAGAAGTGTTGTGTTACATAGCACCCCCTAGGGCATGGTTATTGTTGTGCCTGTGAAGTGTACCTATATCTGCAAACACAAAACACTCAATAGATCATTACAAGCATGGTTAATGAATTTAAATCAAAGAAAGCTAAAACCATAACTAAGCGATCTATCGCCTCATAGTAAATGCGAGTACGAATTTTGCTCTTAGATCTTGTTATGCAAATTCCAGTGACTTGAATACACCTAGATGGAGGATTTAAATGATGAAGATGCATGATCTAGCAATGATAGCATGATTAAGCTAAATTTGAACATGATAACAATGCTAAGAATGATTTGGTAGAAGCTAGATGCCTATAATAACAATGCATAAGATAAAAATGAGATGGGATCAATTAAGGAAAAATGAGATGAATTGGGACCCTTTGTGCTCCAAAATGGGGTCTTTTAAAAGGATTTACAAGGCTAGGGGTGAGGTGGCAGGAATCAATGGTCAAAATTGATTTGAAGATATCAATGGTTAAATTGGAGGAGGTTGGCAAATGGGTTGGATTAAAGGAAACATATGTCATCTCTATGGTGACAAGTGTCAAGAGGCTTCTAGAAGAGGTTGGATGAAAGGGAACACTTAGTGACAAGTGTCACAAAGCTTCTAGAAGAGGTTAGATAAAAGGGAACATGAGGGTAGATGGAATGAGTTAGGTTAGGTGGTTAGAAGTTAGGAGAATTTGAATTTAGAAATTCAATTAATAAGAAAAGGCTAATTGATTTCAACAACTCATAATTGATTTGATTTAATTAATTAGAGGATTAGAAGAAATAATTTTGATGGAGAAGAATTAATTAATTTGAATTAATTAATCAAAGGGGATTATTGAAATGAACCTATTAAATAAATCCTTAGATTTATTAATAAGTAGATGAAATAGGGTATTTTAATCAAATTGTTGATGAATTCAATTAAATTGGGGAGGAGGATTAATTAAATAATTGCTTATTCAATTAATTATCTTCAGACCATTTTTAGGTGTATACATTTTTCCCCTCTTTGAAGCGAGGTGTGATGACGTGTTGATTCAAAGAATAATCTTATTTTGATGATGATATTGGTTTGATAGGATGCCCCAGCTCTTGATTGCTAAATTTCGGTATGATGATGCCCCATCAGGAGATCAATTGAGATAATTGATCTTTGGAGTGTTTTCAACTTTGCAAAATTGATATCCTAATAGATTTGATTTGATTTCTGCAACTGTGTTTGATGAAAATGTGTTTTCTTTGATTAGCTTGATTGATTAGATTTGATAAGATTGATAAATCTTGATTGATTAGATTGAGATTCAGTCTCATTTCGGGAATGACACCTCCTGTATAAGACAAAGATGATCAAAGCGTTTGGTTTCAGGAAGGATTCATCTTGTATAAGACATGATCAGAACGTCTAGTTTCAGGAAGGATACATCCTGTATAAGACATGAATCAAAATCAGATCATCTGGTTTCAGGAAAGATACACCCTATATAAGACATGATAGATTGATTGAATTGATAAGGTTGATTAGATAAAGAACTGACAGTTTGTTGATATCAAGTTGCAGAAATATTTGGATATGTTGATGTTGATTCTGTTGAGAGAGATAGCATAAGATTTTCGTTGGGTTGACAATATCTGAAGAGATATGAGTCATTCGTCTGATTGTGTATACACTTGTGATGATACTTTGATTATTCCTGCGATAGATTTAACCTTGGATAAAAGGAGCATGTGCAATCCCATGCAAGAATGAAATGCAAGCTAAATGAAAATGAAAATGCACAGCTACGACTAGACCAGTCACTGGATTATTTTGCAGTTTTTTCATCATTGAGATTTTTGAAATGTGGGAAGTGAGTGCAAACATTGATGGTATAATTAAACCATGATGACCTGAGCACTTCTTTCCTAGATTTTGATATAGCAAGTTAGAACAAGCATCGAGGTATAATTGAACCGAGATGACCTGAGTGTTGCTTACATAAAACAGGCAGTATTAATCATTTCAATACGCAAATCGGAAATGTCTTCAATGATACTCCGATGATCATGTCTCGAGATAAATTTGCACATATTAATGATTAATTTTCAGATAGCAAATAAGAAAAATATCATGTTCCTTCCTTGTTCCTCTAGTCAAAGACATCCTGGAGTCACTCAGAAATCATGATAGCAAAAAGAAATATAGAAAAGTTGAACAATCATGTTAAAATTATTATCCCAAAAGATATTATCCACTAAAAGTGTGTGATGTGCTTAGATTTACTTCATGATAGCTTGATGGTTGATAGTTTGATCTCATGTTCAATGTTGGATGTGTCTCAATTTTCACTTGATAAGAGTTGTCTAAATGTTGTTCTACTTGTTTGATTAAGCTCAAAATGATGAAGAGTTTTCCCCCAGCTAGGTGTAGGATTTTGCCCCAAGCCTAGAAACAAAGTTGTTATGATATATCCAATGATCCAAACCATGGCGAGAAGCCACCTGGGATGTCTGTGTATTTACAAAGGCTTTATGATGGTTAGTGCAGATGGAAAATGATTGAATGCAAGCAGAAAGATGCATGAACTAATAGATGGAAGAGCTAGCAGACAGACAGTGTCTATTTGCCAAGTTTTCATCATCTGTTTTTATTGCACTTTTTTTTATATTTGATTTTTTTTTCTTTCATTGTTTTTTTTTTAGACATAAAACTTTTTTTGATGCATGCTATTGATAGGTTCCACGAGTTGATCTTCGTCCTATATTGATAGCTGATATTCTCTTGACCCAAATGCTACTATGACCACAAATGGACCTAACTAGTTTGGTTCAAATTTTCCTTTCTTTTCTCGATCTGCTTGGTTGCGTGGGTTTTCCTTTAGCACTAGTTCTCCAACTTGAAAGACTCATGGTTTAACCTTGTGATTATAACTCTGACACATTCTTTGCTCATATACCTTTAAATGATCAAAGGCATTTTGTCTTTGTTCATGAATCAATTCTAACTCTTGTAGTCTAGATACTCATTGTTCTTCATCTGGGATGAGACCTTTTAGTGATACACATAGAGAGGGTATCTCTACTTCGATTGGCAATATGGCTTCTAATCCATATACAAGAGAGAAAGGTGTGGCACCTGTTGGTGTGCGGATACTGGTATAGTAGGCCCATAGAGCAACGTTCAGTTGAATATGCTAATCTCTTCCAGCAGCATTCACTATCTTTTTGAGGATTTTTAGAATAGTTTGGTTAGATGCTTCTGCTTGCCCATTTCCCTATGGATAATATGGTGTGGAGAATTTGTGCTGGATTTTGAACTTCTCACATAGCTCTTGTACATCTTGGTTCTTGAATGGTTGCCCATTATCAGTGATAATGGTCATTGGTATTCCATAGCGACAGATGATGTAATTTAAGATAAATGCAACAATTTATTTTCCTATGATGTTTGTGAGAGGTACTGCCTCAATCCATTTTGTAAAATATTTTGTAGCTACCAAGATGAATTTGTGACCATTAGATGAAGAAGGATTTATCTTTCCTATGAGATGAAGACCCCATTGACAAAAAGGCTTGCTAAAGCATGAATTTCTTGTGTTGGTGCATGGATCAAATTCCCATGTATCTGACATTGTTTGCATGTTCTAGCTATTTGAAAAGAATCTTGTTCCATAGCCGGCCAATAATAGCCCAAGCATATGAGTTTTTTTGAAAGGGTAAGACCACTTGAATGAGTGCCACAAATGTCGTTATGGACTTCATGTAAGGCCTTCTCAAATTCTTCTTGTTCGAGACATCTTAAGAGAGTATCATCTAGACCTTGTTTAAATAGGGTATCCGCTACAATAGTAAAATGGGAGGATTGGCGAATAAAGTTTCTCATTTGGTTCTTCAATAAATCGAGAGATAGGGCATTATCTTTTAGGTATTTTGAATTTTGGCCATAGCGGGAGGAATCATGCCCAACAAGGTGATAGATAGTTTGGGAATCCAGACAACTATGAGTAGGGTAAAACAATTCTTCTACCAAGAATTCATAATGCTGTTGATTTTCTTGTGTCTGAAGGAGAGAAGCAAGTGTAGCCATGACATCTGTTGCTTTGTTGTCATTTCTTGAAATTTGTTGAAAAGTTATTTATACAAAGTACTTCTTGATATCATCAACCATCTTTTTATAAGGCATCAATTTTTTGTCTTTTGTTTGATAATCATCATTAATTTGATTGATGACGAGTTGAGAGTCTCCCAAGACTTGAATTTGTGTAATGTTCCATTCTATAGCCATTTTGATACATGTAACCAAAGCTTTATATTCTATTGTATTGCTAGTGCATGGAAAGCTTAATTTGTATGCTTTTGGGATTGTATAACCTTGTGGTGTGATGAATAGAATGCCTGCTCCTAATCCATGCTGTGTATATGAACCATCAAAGTATAATTTCCATGTTTTTGTGGTGACTGTTAGGATATCAACATCGGGAAACTCAATTTGCAAAGGATGATCATCTTGAAGTAGTGTCTCTACTAGTTGGTCTGCAATGACTTGTCCCTTGATAGCTTTTCTATCAACATATTCAATATCAAACTTGCTTAGAATCATGATCCATTTTGCTAGTCGTCCTATCAATGTTACTTCAGAGGATCGATTTTAGCTATTAACTTGATGGAGTGAGATAGTAGATAGTGTCATAGTTTTTGAGAAGCAAAAACTACTTCCAAGCATGCTTTTTCTATTGATGAATAGTTGATCTCGTATCCCACTAGTGTTCTGCTAAAGTAGTAGATGGCTCGTTCTTTTTCTTCCTTATCCTATTGTGCGAGCAAAACTCCCAATGATGCTTCGGTAGTTGATACATAGAGTAATAATGGCTTTCCTGGAATTGGTGACATTAGAATAGGTGGTTGCATGAGATATGCCTTGATCTTGTTGAATGCTTCTTCACATTGATGGTCCCATTTGAAATTAACATGTTTGTGCAATAGATGAGTAAATGGTTGACATTTATCTGCTAGTTGAGCCACAAATCTTCTGATTGACTGGAGTGTTCCTTGGAGTGATCTTAGTTGACTAATATTATTGGGAGATTCCATTTCCATGATTGCTTTAACTTTAGCTAGATCTACTTCGATACCTCTAGCTGAAATAATGTATCCCAATAGTTTTCCTGAAGTTATACCAAAGGCACATTTCTTAGGGTTTAGTCGTAGCTTGTATTGTTCTAACCTATCAAAGATCTTTTCCAGTATCTCTATATGTTCTTCTATGTTGTATGATTTAACCAATATGTCATCCACATAGTCTTCCATGAATGTATGCATCATTTCATGAAATATAATTATCATAGCTCTTTGATATGTAGCACCGACATTCTTGAGTCCAAAAGGCATGACATTTTAGCAAAAAGTACCCCATGGACATGTGAAAGTTATCTTTTCTTGATCTTCAGGTGCTATTTTGATCTGAGTGTATCTGGAGAAACCATCCATTAAAGAAAACATGGAGTGTCCAACAGTTAAATCTATAATGATGTCGATGTTAGGCAAAGGAAAGTCATCCTTTGGACTATTGGCAAATGCACACTCCAATGAGAAATTGTAGGTGATTAAAGGTTTTGTCATTGATGGCAACCTTTTTATCATATAACACCGACAAGACAAGATATCGGCACTGGCATCGACAAATTGACTCTACACCGGCATACAGAACACCAATAGTGAAAGGAAGGATACCGACACCTTGGCTGACTTCAATTTTGTTTAAAAAGTATTTTGTAATTAATTTTAAAATCATTGTAAGCTGACATGGTGAGTTTTAACATGACTCATATATGTATGAGATCATTGTAGAATATTTTGTAATAAGGATATAGGCAAAATTATGCAGACTGAATATGCGAATTATAGGTTAAGGGTTTATGTATGTAACAGAGCTAAAACTGGTATTGAATCTGGCACAACAGATGCTAATCTAAAGCAGTACAAGACACTGGATTTGCATAATCCATTTTTGTAAGTTAGTGTGACTTCCTTTTTGTAATTGAGCAGTGAGCTCTAGGTTCTTGGCCTTCTTGCATGTGCAGGCCCCTATTGTAAGAGTAATATTCACTTATTGGCCAGTAAGCGAATAGTGTGGGTTACAAATCCCATCGAGGTTTTTCCCACACCGGGTTTCCTCGTTAAAATATTATGTTATGGTGTGCTTCTCATGTGGTTGTTGTTATTCTTGTTTACTGCATTGTTTCTGGTTTATTGGTACACAGTATTGGTATGCTTTTCATGTTTTAAATCAAGCAAATTCATAAATCGATAAGATACTGATTCACCCCCCCTCTCAGTATCTTTGGGATTCCTAACAATTGGTATCAGAGCTTGGTCCTCTATTTTCAAAGCCTAATAGCTTGAGGAAGATTTTGACACTGGTAGAGATGGAAAATTTGATGAAGCAATTAGAAACAGCTCTTTCAGACTATGATGCAGAAAATTTGAAGAATATCAAACTTAAAGATGATCTAAAGGCTACACAAGATATTATTCAAGCACTTCAAGAAAATCTTACTATTGCAAGAAACAAGAGAAGAGAACTTTGTGAAAAGATGCAAAATAAGAATGATGAAAATGAAACTCTTAGTGATCTAGTGAACAAGCTAAAACAAGAGAACACTACAACAAAGAATGAGATGCAGGATATGACCATGAGATTTTGTAAAGAAATTGAAGATAGAAAGAAAAATGAAGAAGACTTGACTAGAAGACTGAATGATGCTGCAAATGAAAACACAAGACTTAGTCATGAAAATGATATGTTAAAGACAGATCTGATGCATACACAAAATGACACAAATGAACTCATGAGACAGAAAGGAATCTTGGAAAGAGAATTGGCTGCTGCAAATCAACACAAGGGGAAATTCAAGAAAAGCTCAGAAGAACTTGGTGACATGCTGAAGAATCAGAAACCTAATGGTGATACAAATGGCCTTGGCTTTGAAGTTGGTAAAAGCTCCGGTATTGCAAACAATCATGGTCATAGAAAACCGGTAAGACAATCTAATGCTTACAAATTTAATGGAAAATGCTTTAACTGTAACAACTATGGTCATAGAGAAAATCAATGTAGATCTAGAAATTATCAGAACACTAATACACCCACCGGTCAATGCTCTAAATGCAACAAAGTTGGTCATAATTCAGAGAATTGCAGAATGAATGTAAGATGTTATATTTGTGGAAGATTTGGACACTTATCTAATCAATGCAGAACACAAACTGGCATAGGATATGGGAAATCTATTCAGAAAAACAATGTGACTTGTTATGCTTGTAAAAAGATTGGACATATTGCTAAATTTTGTAGAAGCAAGTCATCACCGATAAATAACAAAGGTCCTAGTTTGAAGGGTAAAGAAAAGGTTGAAGAAGTAAAACAATAATTCTCAAAGCAATGGATCAGAAAGTCAGATCAGAAAGTTGATGGGAATACTCCTCCACTGGCAGAACAGAGTAACACTCCACTGGCAGGAGACTCTTCATCTAACTGAAGAAAATTCATTTGAGGGTTTAGCAACAAATTGAAAAACATGCTATTATTCCCTCGATTGATGGTGAGAAGTTGAAATTACTTCTATACCGGTAGATGAGTTAAGTTGTGACTTAACCAACAAGCATTAAATGTGGTAGTTGAAGAAAATAACATTATAAAGCAAGTGTTTTGGCTCCATTTTCATTTCACCGAGCATTCAAATCTTTGAAAACATGAAAATTTCTGAGCGAAGGTATTCCAAGCGAATAAGTGAAGCAATCCATCAAATCATTCATCCCTAAGACAAACTAAGGTATTTATAGCTATGGCATCTTCATCCACTCTTGAATTTTATTGCAAACCCTACTGTTGTTGAAGTTATTAAGCACCCTAAACTTGTATTCCAGTTAGTTCCCAAAATTGCGAAGAAAGATGATAGCTTAGGTGCATTTTCTCAAATACCTAAAGGAGTAGTATATGCTGAAGACCCTAGGATGTATATTCATTGTCATATTGATGAACTAGGTCATGGGGAAATCAAGAATATGTTTAAGTCTATGATTTGTGATGAATCGGGAAATGTCAAACCTGAACATAAGATAGTAGAAACCCTAGGTTTCACTGAAATTCTTAGTATCTCGGATTTTCCCAAGGATATCATAAGGATAGTATTAAGCAGAGTACATGGTGAATTTTTCTAGTTGGACTCAGTTCATAAAATCACAAAAGATGCAGTAAAAGGAGTAACAGGGTTACCCTCCATCGGCAACAGACCTGACAAAACTAAGAAGGTCTCAAATGACTTAGTGACAAACCTAACCGGTGCAACATTTGATAAGAGATCTTTAAGGGTAAACAATGTGAAGGATATAAATGTCAAATTTATTAGTATGATCTTAGGCTATAAGGCTATAGATGCAAATAAGTTAAACTTAGTTTCTAGCCTATGTATCAAGAGTGCCTATGATATGGTCAATGATAATGCAAGGATAGACATATGTGAATGGCTCAAAGATGAGTTGATAGACAATTTGGGTAAGATCAAAAGAGAAAAGAAAGGAACATTCAGATTTGGAAACTTACTTGTTTGTTTGATGTTGTGCATAACCAAACAAGTACCCGGTATTGGTGCTAGAGATTTTGGTTTTGACATACCGGTAGGAAAACAACTATCAGACCTATTGAATAATATGGGAGAGAATAGGGAGAAAAACATAAATGATCATTTTCAAGCTCTAAAGGCTCGAATGAAAACCAGAGTAAGGCTATCACAAGCTATTGTGGATAAGTATCAAAAGGAAATCTATTTTGTGATAAAGAAAGATGAAATTTGGATGGAAGCAGTTATTCCTAGAACCATCTAGGTAACTGAAATGGGCTATGAGATAGATGACAACATTATTGAAACTTATACAAAATCCCTCCTTGAAGCTCCTAAGGAACCGAAAGAGAAAGTATTTGGTAGTGTAGAAACAATAGAGAGTCCAATTCAATCTAGGAAAAGGGTTAAGAAGGTTGAGGCAACTGTAAGAAAAGGTACCTGACAGGCAAAAGCAATCAAGGAAGATGTGTTAAAATGAACTGTTATAAGTGAAAGTGAGTTGGAAGCACCTCAACCAGAAACTCATCTTTCACTGGTTGGAACCTCTTCTGAGAGTGATGTACCTGATGTATTTAAAAGGGTTGAAAGGAAAAGAAAACCCTCACTGGCACCCTCTCCTACACCAAAAAGGACAAGATGGAAGCAATAGGCAGTAAGGCCTCCGGTAAAGAAAATGACTCCTAAGAAGAAGAAGACACAACAAACTATTGCTCCTCTCGACAAACTTCTCAGTGAAATCAGAGGATGGTAAGCTGAAGAACATAAATAAAATGTACAATACACTATCAGATGATGATAAGGAAAGAATAGAAAATAGTGTGATTCTACACTTAGACATATACAAGAAATTTTTGATGCAAATTGTTGATGAAATTCCAAATGACTTGTATAGGAGATTAGAAGCTAGAAGAGTAGCTATTATTAAAATGGATAAAAAGATTAAGATTGAGAAATTACTGGCAGTGCATCCAATTAACTCACCTGATGAAATAGACAAATTAATTAGTGAAGCAAACCGAACAATATTTTCCACTGCTCACCGACATGTAGCACTAATGGTTGGCAGAGTAAATGAAGTATTTGAAGAAACAGTAGATGGATGGGATATATTCTTTGTGGAAAAAGAGAAAGAGGAAGAATTACTTAGACCTAAAACTATCAAAGTATATCAAAAGGATAGAGATAAGGGGAAAGGTAAGGTTGGTGGACCACCAAGCCTAAAAATAACCAACAATATACCCCCACCTCTCTTAGACACTCCACCAGTAGACACTACTATCAGACAACTGGCTACAGAGAGTATGAAGACTCTGATACAATATACTAATCCTGAATCAAAAATTTTGTATACAGTTAATGTAGACACTCATGAAGTAAATGTTGTGGTTGATAGAGAAACCACTGAAGATAAGGAGAAAGATGTGACTACTGAGTCACCGGCTGCAGAGGTTGAGTTAAGCACAGAAAAACCTTCACAGGAAGAGCAACCAACAGAGGATACTACTAAAAAACTAGTAGATACAACCATTAAACCATCTAAAGAAACGGCCAAAGAAATTTCAGAGGTACAGAGTGAGATTACATCAGAAAAACTGGTAGATACAACCGTTAAACCATATGAGAAACCAACACCTGAAAACTCAAAGAAACCTTCTGAGACACAGCTAGAGAAACCCAAATAGGTACAGGTTGAAGCATAGGTACAGACAGAGATAGTGCCACCGGCCCAAATAGAAAAGCCTAAAACTTTATTTGTAGAAATGCAAACACAGACAGACCTACCAGAGGTCGAACCAAGAAAGGAAATTACTGCAACTAGTAGCATGGCTATTATAAAGACTGTTTGACAAACATCTGGTACAACTATGGCAGAATTCAGACCTACTAGTGTAACAAAGGTCTTGTTAGATTCAATAAAGAAGATCACAGAATGCAATGCACAAGCCTATAAGGCTATTGATGATACAATACCATTTCTTAAATTGATTGTACCAAAGTGCACAGTTGATAATAAAGATTCTTTAGGACAACTAGACACATTGTCTAAGTTCATCACTGGTAACCTAATCTCTATTGATCAAATAAATGAGGATAGATTTAAGGAAAGAATGATAAAAGAGAAAGAGAAATTCTTTGTGGAAATTGTGAATAATAACAAAGAGGAAATGGATACCCTTTTACTGGAACTCAATGAAATTATTTTTGACTTCAAGAAACTGTACAGGGACATTTGCAAAATGGATGTATTAACAAAGGATCTTGACCAAGAAATCAGCAAAGCACAAGAGAAGATAAACAATATTGCTGACAATCTGATAGGAGCATCAGATTCATTATTGGAGCTAAAGAAGAAAATTACAGAGCAAGAAGAGAAAATCAAGAAACTAGAGAATGACAAATAGGGAATTAAGGATAAGGAAAAGGACTTAAAATGAAGACTTAATCCAAGACTAGGATACCTTATTTCCTTGAGAAAAGAAATATCTAAGGCTCTGGTTCCTAGACTGAAGACACCAGAAGAGAAAATGCACATACTCATTGGTATAGTGCAGTGAACACAAGAGGCAATAAAAGATAGCAAAACATTCAGTAATGATATAAATTTGATTTTGATAGACATTTTTCAGATTGTAACCCACCGGTTACAAGAATTCAGGCAAGACTCCACTGACAGCAGATGACAACCTTTGTCATTGATGTCAAAGGGGGAGTAGAGGCAATGAGAAAAATGATCAGCAGATGACACCATCAGCTCAGGGGGAGCACATATTTTTGGTAACACATTTTTGGTAAGACAATTTTGACAGATTCTTTTTTGGATGACACTTTTTGGATTTTCCTCATGAGTGTTGCCATCAATGCCAAAGGGGGAGATTGTTGGCAAATGCACACTCCAATGTGAAATTGTTGGTGATTAAAGGTTTTGTCATTGATGGCAACCTTTCTATCATATGACACCGACAAGACAAGATACCGGCACCGACAGATTGACTCTACACCGGCATACAGAACACCGGCAGTGAAAGGAAGGATACCGACAGGCCGACTTCAATTTTGTTTAAAATGTATTTTATAATAAATTGTAAAAGCATTGTAAGCCGACATGGAAAGTTGTAACATGACTCATCTATGTATGAGATCATTGTAGAACATTTTGTAATAAGGATATAGGCCAAATTATGCAGACCTAATATGTGAATTATAGGTTAAGGGTTTATGTATGTAACAGAGCTAAAACCAGTACTGAATCTGGCATAGCAGATGCTAATCTAAAGCAGTACAAGACATTGGATTTGCATAATCCATTTTTGTAAGTCAGTGTGACTTCCTTTTTGTAATTGAGCAGTGAGCTCTAGGAACTTGGCCTTCCCTGCATGTGCAGGCCCCTATTGTAAGAGTAATATTCACTTATTCGCCAGTAAGTGAATATTGTGGGTCACAAATCCCACCGAGGTTTTTCCCACACTGGGTTTCCTCATTAAAATAC
Source organism: Cryptomeria japonica (assembly GCF_030272615.1). Taxonomy (NCBI): domain Eukaryota; kingdom Viridiplantae; phylum Streptophyta; class Pinopsida; order Cupressales; family Cupressaceae; genus Cryptomeria; species Cryptomeria japonica. The sequence goes on along the minus strand of NC_081405.1, from coordinate 699,335,307 downwards.
TATGTTATGGTGTGCTTCTCATGTGGTTGTTGTTATTCTTATTTACTGCATTATTTCTAATTTACCGGTACACAGTATTAATATGCTTTTCATGTTTTAAATCAAGTAAATTCATAAACTGGTAAGATAGTGATTCACCCCCCCTCTCAGTATCTTTGGGATTCCTAACATGAACATGCATTATTAAGATCTCTGAAGTCTGTGCATATTCTAATACTTTTATCTGGTTTTGAAATAGGAACAATGTTGGATACCCATTGAGGATAAGCTATAGGTTTGACGAATCCAACATCTAATAATTTCTTAGTTCTGCCTTGACTAGAAGAGCAATATGAGGATGCATCTTCTGTAACTTCTGTTTAACTGGTTTGGCTCCTGGATTAAAATTTACGTGATGCATAATAAGCTTTGGATCTAACCCTGGCATGTCTGCATATGACCAGGCAAAATTGATTTGTCGTCGTTTGAAGAATTCCACATATTGTTGCATTTCTTCCTCAGACAAAGAAGTTGTTGGATGAAGAATCTTTGGTTGCTCAGTTGTGCCAATGTTAACTGCCTTTTTTGGTTCGATCAAAATGGATGACCTTTCTTGATAGTGCTCAGGTAAAGTGTCAAATCTCCCATCTTTCAGTGCCTCAAGGAGGTTTTCACCATTAGAAGTGTCCTTTTATTTTACTTTTTCTCGATCTAATGTTGCCAAGAGATGGTTTTCAGCATTAGACTTGATATTGTTTTCTTTATTTTCACTTTTGCGACTAGGAGATTTGGCACCCACTTGATTGGAAGATGCGTTGCTGACATTCCTAGTGGAAGTTGTTAGGGGTTCAATTTTGTTAAGATATACAGATATGGCATGGTCATTTGGAAAGGTATGAATGACAATATGTCCTTCATTTTCCCAATCAATAAGCTTAGGGTGGATTAGAGGTAAGGGATCTTCAGGTTGGGATGTTTCAAGGATAGCAAGGGTCATGATGGATGTATTAAAGTTTTTAGTATGTATGTTGATTTCTAGAATGGTACTCTCATCAAAATGACCTTGCATAAGAAGTTCTTGATCGTCCTCGGTTAAGTCCCAGTTAGCCGAATGTGATTCTAATTCAAGTGAACTAGTTCCTGACGTTTGTCCTGCATACGTGTGAACTACATCGACTCCTGCATCTTTTTCAAAGAAATTTTCTTTAGCTGATTCTTCAAAGTGATAGGAATCCCATTCCCATTCATTAGAATCTATATCACTTGCAGCCTGTAATATACAGATTTGGTCATATAGCATTTCTTCTTCTTTTCTGGCTATATTTTTCCTTCTTTCATATTCAACTTCTTCAGGACTAAGATTGAGTTCTGTCAATTTTGATATGAGCTCTCCTTGATCAGTACTAGGTTCATATTTGTTTTTATTGAGATTTAATGCTGCTTGAGAGATATCTGCAATTTGTTTTTCTTGTTGATTTGAGGATTGCTTCTTTTTCCATTTCGTGTTTGTTTGTGCTTGTTGCTTAGCTAATTTTCTTCCCTTTCAATTGCTAGTTGTTCTTGTTTGTTTACATATTCCTCTTATTGTTCAGTAAAAGATGCATCTTTTGGTAGAGTGACTTGTCCGTACCCTAAACCTATTTTGTCTGTAGTCTACCAAGTATGAGGCTGAATAGGTTCTGAGATACCTTCTTTTCTTTTTCCTATAGGGCCTGTTCCAATGTATTCCATCCTTTGAAGAATGCTTAATCCTTTTCCATATTTTTCTGTAGGTATTCTCACATTGTTGACCTTTTGTTGAACTCTTTCATCTGTGTATAGCCACTGTAGCACATTTTTGTCTTTTGTCTCCTCTGATAAGGTCCCAGCACTAATGAATGCTCCATCAAATATTGGAAGATGTTTCACAATTGGTTGTTGTTTAGAGTTTGATGCTTTTCCAAAGGATTTAGGAGAAAGTGGTAATTGTGATATTGAATATTCTTCATTCCCTCGATCTTTTAGCTGCATTTTTTTTCCATACTTGATAAAATAGATGTAAATGATTGTTCCTTGGAGTGTGTGTTTGATGGTGTTACCTCCCTATTATGTGGAACAATAACTTCTTGAGCCATTTTTAGATTACTGCAGTATTGGAATGGATTTGCATCTGCAGAGATTGTGATCTCTTGTCCCTCATAGGGAAATTTGACACATTGATGATATGTTGATGGTACAGCTTGTAAGTCATGTATCCATGATCTCCCCAGGAGTACATTATATGAAAAGTCCAAGTCTAGAACTTGGCATGTTGTGTCTTTCTGTAGAGGTGCCACTCTGATGGGTAGTATCACAATTCCCTTAAAGGAACATTCTTCTTCATCATAGGCTTTTATGGTGATCCTTTTCCGGACATCAACTGCATCTTCTGAATATCCTAAGGCATGAACAAGACTCAATGAACAAATATTTAGGCCAGATCCACTATCTATTAGAACACATCTAACTCATGTTTTGTGAATGAGGACTTCAATATGCAAGGGAGCATTATGGGGGTGTTGCAAGGACATGTCATCTTCTTCAGTGAATGATAAGCAATGAGGGGTTGTGAGGTGTCCCACCATGGTTTGGAATTGATCGATATCAAGATCTTTGGATACTGTGGTATCTACTAATGCTCGTTCAAGAATTTCTTTGTGTGCAGATGAAAGCCTTAAAAGTTCTAAGATGGATATTTGTGCGGGTGTTTTCTGTAATTGTTCCACTAGATTGTATTGTTTTTCTATAGTGGATGATGTGTTTGTTGTAGGACCCGGAAATTTTTTTTGTCTTTGCTCCTTGTGATAGCCTGAGCATATTCTTGATTTTATTTTTCTTTAACTACAATCACATTTACCATATTGTCATATGTATGAGTGTAGTTTACCTTTACTTTACCCTTACCATTATTTGTTGTTGACGATTCACCTTTCTCATAGTTTGGAAGAGGAGTCTTAAAAGATGTATGAGATTCATTTGTTGTATGTCCATCCACAGTTATTACTCCATTATCAATCAAATCTTGTATGACATGTTTCAACTTCTGACAATTATATGTGTGATGTCCCTTGTTTTGATGGAAATCACAATATTGATTATCATTCCACCAAGGTGGTTTTATTTGGGGTTCGTAGTTCCTTTCTTTTGGTAAAGAAATCAATTTGTTTGCGATAAGTGTTTTTAATGCTGACCCTAGGGGTTCACCAATGTCTATAAATTGTCTTAGAAAGAAAGTTTTGATAGTTTCTCTTTGGTGATTGTTGTTCTACTGAGCCGTTGCTGAGTTAGTAGATAAATTGAAAACCGGTTGCTTTGGCTTCACATTGTTGTTATCTACTATTCTATCGTTAACTACATTTCGATTTCTATTCCAAAAATTTGGCTTATCTTTGTGATTGTTGTTATTGTTGTTGTTAGGAAGGAGGATAAACTCCTTCTTTGTATATTTTCAATTCACCTTTCTTTATCATGGATTCTTCCATTTTGATTCTGTTATCAATCATTTTTTTGAAACTTTGATTTCCTTGCATTTTTAAATAATAACTCATTTGATCGTTTAAGTTGTCGATGAATATGTCCATTTTTTCGTACTCTGGCACTATATGAGGATACCGCAAAGCTAACCATCTCCATCATTGTGAAAATGTCATGAAAGGTTCTCCACTCTTTTGTTTGGCATTACATAGATCTAGCATTGTTACTTCATGTTGTATGTTGTAAGAGTATTGTGAAACAAACTTATCCACCAACTCTGAAAATGATCTGATTCCAGATGGCAGTTTGGAGAACCATTCCATAGCTAGTCCAGTTAAGCTTTTCAAAAATAGTCTCATTAAGTAGGTATCCTCATGTGCAAACTCCATACTCATTGTGCAAAATTCTCATATATGATCTTGAGGGTCAGTGCTTCCATCATATTTTTTGTATCTAGGAGTTTCAAAACCTATAGGAAATGGTATCATGTTTAGGTTTCTGTCGAATCGATAAGGACAGATTTCTTGAAGTGAGTATTGTCTAACATTTCCTCTTTGCTTATCTTGAATTTGTGTTTGCATTGTTTGTAGTTGTTGTATGAGAGTCATGATAGGATTATCAACATGGTTTGTTCTTGCATAACCATGATTTTGTATTCTAGGAGGATCTGGATCTCTTCTTGTTTCATCCCTAGTTCTTCTTGTATCTTCATTGAATTGAATGTTATTCATAATTTCTACTTCATCTCTTTTGGGGATGTAAGTCTCTTCATTGTTTCTAGTGTTACTAGGAATTGATGTGTTATTCATTTTGAGAGAAAAGATATCCTCATATTGTTCTTTATTAGGAGGAGGATCACTTTTCTTTTATGTCAATTTTGTTACATCAAAATCTTGGGGGAGTGTAGCACTAGATTTGGCTAACATTAGGAAATATTTTTCTTTTTCTTCCTCCAACAATTTCTGCATAAATTTATCGAATTGAGGATCTTTTTTGATGTCTCTGATATTTTGTTCTGTTATTTCTCCTTCAACTTGTATTTCATCTTCATGTTCCATGACTATAGTTGTTTTCGATGTTTCGATTTCAGTCTCTGCGATTTTTCGTCTCTAAGCTCTGGTTAGAACGTGCATACATGTGTGTTAGATATTGTGCTAGAATTCGATTATCCAAAAGTTGTTTTGGGTAAGTGATCAATTGTCAAGGTGGATATGCTAGAATGATAGGACACAAAAAGATAATTCAAGTGTTTAAAAGTTTGCAAGTTTTTTGATCTTCGGTTTAGGAGTACAATGATGATGATTTGATAAGAATCAAGTCTAGTAGGAATGATATATCCTACGATGTGGGACAAGATTATCCTAACCAAACGTTTCAGTTTCATGATAAAGGATGATTGATCCTGAAGAGAAACTATGTTTGAGTGTTCAGTTTATCAAAGAGGGTGATAATGCACTTTGACATGTTTAGATCTTGAACTTGTTCAGGGTGAGCACTTAAAAATATTGAGGTGTTTATCTTCTAGAGTCTGATTTTGATGGATGATTACTTGACCAAGAAAACTAAGAAGACAATTTAAGCACAAAACAACAAATAACAGGTGTTTATGAATACTACAAATTGATCAAGCAGAAATGACAGACGTGAAAAAGTCATGCAAAGTAGCATCTCTGGATTGATAAAAATAGAGATCCGTACGACAATAATTCATGAACCATACGACAAAAGATATAGAACCAGATGACAAATCAAAAATTTCCCTTGAAAAAGCAGAATCTTGTACAACAAAAATTTATGAACTATACGACAAAATAGTTTCTTTGTACGATAGAGAATCTGACTCGTACGACATAGAACAGGACAATGAAAAATGTGTTTGTTTTGCCAAATTTGGATTAGTGAATTTGGATGTTTTGTTTATGTTTTCCAATTTTATACGTATGATTTTTCAATTTGGGGATGAATATACAACAAAAACATGATATGATAAGTGACTCCAAGCATGCTAAACTCTAAGGAAATTGGCTGAGAATGAAAACCTAGGGTTGTGAATTAACCTTGAAGTATAATGTTTTCCTTTTGAGGGAAATGATAGATCTAATCTAAAAAATGCTTGAAATTGAACATGATACATTGATGAACCTTTCTTGAATCCTCACACAAGGTTTTAGTATGTCATGCAGAATGTTGATCATGAATGTTGTGCTTTAACTTGAATTCTCCTTCAATGCTTGATGAATGCTTGATTGCTTGTTTACTTGGAATTGAATTGATTTTATAATTAAGAGATCACTTGAATTGTAGGTAGACCCCTTCAAATGTTTGAATTTTTGGAGCCGACTGACATGAAGCTAATTTTTTTTTTTGCACACATGAGGCAAGAAATGAGGGGTTCTATTTTAGGTCCCAATAACGAGTATCGAGGCACCTAAGGCATCCTAGTCTTGTCAATGAGGACTTAAAATTGAACAGAGGTTGAGGAAGGAGTTAAAAATGCAGATTTCAAGATGATGTGAGTAGAATCAAAGTGGGCACGAAGAAAAACATGCCTAGGGGATATTTAGGATGGGACATGCTAATGTGGACATCAGTGTCTCAAGATTAGATGGACCTTAAGTGATTGTCTCCCTTGCATATGATTTGTTTGGGTGATATACTTCAGCATTCTACTCACAAGAATTTTATTAAGTCTCAAATATAGGGCGCATAACTTATTAATGATGCAGTGAAAGTCCTTCATGAAGGACTTCTACAAGTAATTTTGGATGAGTCTTTGTCAAGTGCAGGGAAAATACAATTGATGCTTAATGGATTTAAGGAACGTGCTTTCAAATTGGAAGCCAAAGTTTTGAAGGATGTAGAGAAGAAGGTGGAAGAGAAAAGACTAGAAGTTTTGGTGATTAGATGTAGTGGCAGCATACATGTTTTAAAAGAAATGGCCTAAATATACCAAGGACATTAAGGGTCACATAGATATTATATCATCACAAATTGTACAACTATCCAATACTATAGACATGAAGAATGATGTAGAAGGAAACGAAAGGCTTCAAATAGAAAACTTGTACATGCAACTAAATCCATTGACTAATCAAAAGAACAAAATTAAGAAATGGTTTGATCATCTGAGAGATGTTGCAGACTTGCAACTCACCAGCATGGTGAGACTGTTTGAAGACTCTTAGAAGCTTGATTTGGTGGTGAAGGTTTCAGATAACTGTAGGGAGGTAGAAGATATTCTTTTGAATATTTAAAGTCAATACAATATTTTGGCCTCTACATAAGAAGATTGGAAGACCTCTTGGTGGTATCAACTCAAGTTCCTTCGCAAGGGAATCATGCCCCTTGCCATGCAAGCTACTTAGTTTTTGCGAGTAAGATTTTTTTTGTTTTTGTACAAACATATGTAGATGAGTAGAAGATTTTTGGAGCACATTTTTTGTTCTCGTTTTTGTTCATACACTAAGGGGGACATGATGAAGATAGGGGAAGAAATTGTGTTGAGATTGATGGAGTTTTCACATTGATGAAGAGATGTCCTTATCTTTAATGTCAAAGGGGGAGAGATATATTGGTGTTTTCGTGGTTTCATGAGTGTTTCCATCAATGACAAAGGCGGAGATGTTTTAAATATGATTTTGCGTTGTCATTTATTTTTTTGTACTCATCGAGATAACATAATTCGATGACCTCTCTTCTTGCTGATTGATGCAAGTTATCCTCCTAGTCTCAATGGGCATTGGGATAGCTTAAAATGTGTTCCAATGATAGGCATAGAGGTTGAATACCTAGTGGATTGTATTGTGGTATAGTGAATTCAAGATTTTGAAATTATTGAGTTTTTATTTATCCCTTGCTATTTATGATTTTTTTGGTTATGGTTGTATTTTCACTATTTTATGGTTTATTGGTTTGTAATGGTAATTTAATGTTCTTTAATATTTTTGTATAGATACTTTATAATATCCTATTATGGTGATTTGTTCTATTATAGATAATGTTGTAGGTCAGACGGTTTAGCTGTCAGTACATGAAAGCATTGCATGAGTTCTACTTTTAAAAATTACATGAAACATTTTTAATTTATTTGAAAAAAAGATTATCAATGATGTTTCCTTTCTCCAAGAATTGGATCTAGGATCTTTCCATCAGATAATATGTAACATCCAATGACTAAATATTTTCTTTACAAATGCTTATTTTATTTAATTATCATCTGAGCATGAATTATAATTTATATCTGTGCGGAAGCAGAAGATACAAGCTGAAGACTCATGTGCAAGTAAATTTCGTAAAAGAAAGCAAGTAGGCATTATCTTGAATGACATGGAAACAAGCTCACCAGCTGCCTAGAAGAGAGAAATTGGAGAAAAGTAGAGGAAAGTGTTAAAGAGTGATAAATACACAGAGAGTATGCAATACAAACAAACAATGTCTGGAGTGTGATGTGATGTCTCTAATTTATGTCCAGAGGGACTAACTAGTTTTGGAATTCCTGGGAAACCTATTGGGCCACGCTTGGAGGAAATAAATGTGTTCATGTAAGGGCCACCTTTTTTTCTATTATGAGAATGATGCTTTTACATCAAAGGATATTTGGAAGGAAATATCCAAAAAATTTTATAGTGCATGGAACCAGAGTTGGTGGATTTGAAGTACATTTCGGCTTCTAGAAGACTAAAAAGTTATGTACACAATCTCCCAATAGAAGGGCGATTTTAAGAATTACCTCTCCCCCCCATGACTATTCAGGAAGCTCTTCCTCAGACAAAGGACTATTGGCCTCCATGGGATCAAAGAAAAAAATTGAAGCATAGACTCTAGACGATGTGGTGGTGTCCTTCGTGAAGAACTTTGCACTATAATTGAAAATTCATGAGGGAAACTGCAAGATAGTGAACAAAAATATATTCTTGAAAAGTGCGAAGAATGGAACTTGGTTTGGGTGTGGCCATGTCAGGTGGCTCCTCTAGAGGTTGACAAGATAGAAATTATTTTAGGATTTAAAAAAGATCACACTCCTGGAACTTCGTGTGCGACTGATCGATTGCGTTGTTTGGGTAATGCATTCCAAATAGATACAGTTGCATACCATTTATCTGTCTTGAAAGCATTTTATCCCGATGACATTAAATTAAAGTACTTTCTCTATTTTCTGGTATTGGTGGAGTAGAGGTTGCATTGCACCGACCTCAGATACATATTTTCGCAGATATAACACAACTTAAATGTATCCCAGGTCAATGCAAAGCAACCTCTTCTCCAGAGATCACCAGAAAATAGAGAAAGAACTTTAATGCCATCAGGATAAAATACTTCCAAGATAGATAAATGGTATACAACTATATCTATTTGTAATGCATTACCCAAATAGAGCAATCAATCAGTCGCACATGAAGCTCCACGAGTGTGATCTTTTTCAAATCCTAATATAATATCTATTTCGTCAACCTCTATAGGAGCCACCTGACCTGGCCCCACCCAAATCAAGTTCCATTCTTTGCACTTTTCAAGAATGTCTTTATGTTCACTATCTTGCAATTTTCCTGATGAATTTTCAATTATAGTGCAAAGTTCTTCATGAAGGACACCACCACATCATCTAGAGTCTATGCTTCAACTTTTTTCCAATAGTCCTTTGTCTAAGGAAGTGCTTCCTAAATAGTCACGGGGGGAAGAGGTAATGCTTGAAGTCGCCCTTCTATTGGGAGATTGTGTACATAACCTCTTGGTCTTCTAGAAGCCGAAAATTACTTTGACTCCACCAACTCTAGTTCCATTCACTATAGAAATTTTCAGATATTGCCTTCCAAATATCCTTCGGTGTAAAATCATCAGTCTTATAATAGAAAAAAGGTGGCCCTTTTATGAACACATTGATTTCCTACAAGCATGGCCCAATAGGTTTATGAGGAATTCCAAAACCAGTTAGTCCCTTCGGACATAAATTAGAGACGTCACATCACACACTCCAGACATTGTTTGTTTGTATTACATACTCTCTATGTATTTATCACCCTTTAACACTTTGCTCTACTTTTCTCCAATTTCTCTCTTCTAGGCAGCTGATGAGCTTGTTTCCATGTCATTCAAGATAATGCCTACTTACTTTCTTTTACGAAATTTACTTGCACACGAGACTTCAACTTGCATCTTCTTCTTCCACACAAATATAAATTATAATTCACGCTTAGATGATAATTAAATAAAATAAGCATTTGTAAAGAAAAGATTTAGTCATTGGATGTTACATATTATTTGACAGAAAGATCCTAGACAATTATTGGAGAAAGGAAACATCATTGATAATCTTTTTTTGCAAATAACACTGAATCAAATAAATTAAAAATGTTTTATGCAATTTTTAAAGTAGCTAAACTTGTGCAATGCTTTCATGCACTGACGGCCAAGCCATCTGACCCACATCATCTGATACCATCAGAATTCTTACAGAAACTAAAGAAACATCCGACAAGGATGTTGTATGTCTGACATCACGTCCTTGTCAGACAGTCGTCAATTCATGGTAGTGGGGGAGCGTCAGAATTTTGACCTTAATTCAAAGACATTTTTTGTCAGAGGAGAAAACATAGCAGCCATTGGAAGAGTTCATAACGTCGTCGAATTGTCAATGCAAATGGCATCATCGGGAAGACCGACGATGAGTTTTCAAAGGTTACATTTGTTGGAAGTCCGACGTGGTGTCATTGGACTTCCAACAATTAGCCATTGGAAATTAGGCCAGAATGTACTAGTGTCAACATTAATTCCCAAACTTGTCTTCAAAATATAACCTTCACAATACATGTATTCTTCAAATCTCTGAGCATCAATAAATACAACTAAAAAAGGAAAGCATAAATCAAAAATACCAAAAATGCTTCACATGCAAGCAACAACTCAAAATGAGAAGCTAACTTGAGGTGATGAAAATTCTCCATCTTCTGATGCTACCAACTTCCAAATTAACCTTATTCCACTTTATCCATTTGATGACTCATGTGAGTCTTTGGAGGCCTTGTCCAGTGTAGCAAATTTAGCCTTAATGTCCAATGATAACTATTTGAGGACACATTCAAACTATAACTATTTGAATATCCATTAAAAGATTCTAATTCATCATTTCAATTGTTTCAAACATAAGCATTCTAATTCATCATTTCAAACCATACTTAATAAATCTCTACCATGTTCCTTAATTACTGTAATGCACTTAAAGGATTTAATTTCTTCCTTACAGAAAACAAATAAATACACTAGACACATTTGTGAGATCTTCACAAAGACAAGCTAATCCATCCTAAACAAATAAACTCATATAATCAAAATAACACCAAATAGGAGACATTTTGGAATGATGTTCTCATTAATTTTCACTAAAGTGTTCAATACAATTCACATAACATAAAACTATAATTATATTTTTTGCAAAGATGTTTCTTGCAAACCAGCTATACTACTTGTCCCATGCAAAAATGATATTAGAACCCCCTACAAAGTAACCTTGAACTCCCTTTTATAACAACAAGATAACAACAAGCTTCGAGTTACTTTGCCACATGTCACATTTTAATTTTATTACAACAAAGTATGCCAAGAGAACCTTTATGATCCAAAACAAATGAACTAAGAGAAGGTAAATAAAAACAACCTAGTTGGTTATATTCTATTGATTAGGTCTTATTTAATTCCCTTGGTTGACACATCCATGCTAATTTGGAAAATGAACCAAACTTGACATTGAGATGGCATCTGTGGGCTGCACGAGAAGATGACATGTAGACTAAATAATATCCTTTGTTAGATAAATGATCAAGACACTAAAATCTCTTCTTCTTCTTCTATTCTTCATTTATCTTTCAAGAGAAACCTACTACAATTATCAATGTGGGCATGGTAGGCTAGATTTTCTATAGTTGCATTCTATCTATTCAAAATTCTTACACTATATTTGAGCTCATACAACCCATCTAGCTGCTTGAGCAAGTTCTCCTCTAGTTTATCAGCATCATATATAACCTTGTTGATTACATCATGTAGTATAACCTTCTCAAGCTCAACTTTCCATTCTTTCTCTATCTTATCCTCCCCATTATCTTTAACAAATGATGGTGGAGTAGTGCTTTATAGTTTATTAAACCCATTGAGAGCCTTTGATATCTATCCATGAAAATTATGGTTCTCCACCAATAGTGGATCAGATTAAGCTATTGTAACCTTCATCTCATCAATCATGCTTATCTATGGTTTCTTAGCTTCACCTTCAGTAGTTTTCAGAATAATTATGTAGGCAATGTAGAAGTTGTTGCTTTTAATCAGATATTTTATAACAAGTTTTAAATGAAGCTCCACTTTCTTTGTTTTTGAACCATTTGGACAATAATTTGATATCTTATCCACATAATTTGCAAGTATGGTAACATCTATTGAAATTTGGCTTTGATTAAATCTTGAGATATTTTGAATTTGTATTTTTTGAGCTCCTTCCTCAATGACACATTTTCTTGTTGAGCCTTGACCAATTGTCTCTCAACTTTTATTATTTTCTCCCTCCCAAGGCTAGCATCGATCTTTAATTTTTAAAGTTGTATCCTTAGCTTCCAATAAGGGGCCCTTGCTTGGAGATAGGCTTAGCAACTCCTTCAGATCATTTATCTCTTTCTTGAGCCAAGTACAATAAATTTCTCATGTTCTTCCACTTTTTCTCTATTAAACATGGTAGTATTTACATTCAATTTTGCCACTTTTTTAGTCAATATGTCCTTGCGTTTGTAAATAATGAACTGCCCTAAGATATACTATGGGTCAACTACTTTAATTGTTCCTTTACCCTCTAGATATAAACACCACAATGAAAGAGTGTTGTTTAAGGGCATAAAATCTGATCCAAAACATACTCTATCCAACCCTTCATTTGTCAATCTGCAGTCAACTCCTTCATATCTCCTTAAGTTGTCAAATGCAATACAAGATGCAACATCAAGGCTTGGGATTAGTAGACAACTAGCCTTCCTCAACATCTCTCTTCCTTTCTATACTATCATGTTATGTAATTCTTCCTTCACACCCTCCCAAAATTTCTTGACATAATCATCATGTTACTCATAGGAAACACCACCTTGCTTGTCAATTAGTTCTCTTCCCTTGTTCTTATAAACAAACATTTTAAACTCTTAGGAGTGAATAAATTCATCATCTGATAAGAATGTCTCAGAAGATTTCCTTCTAACATCTTCTATCAAATGGTCAACTATATCCATAATGTCATCATTCTATTCATTAGGAGGTTCATAAGGCGGCAATCCCACTCCTTGTGTCACCTCCTCCTCTTGCTATCCTAACTCTTCACCAATACCTTGAGATATTGTAATACTTGTAGATATGGTTGGAGACATTTGGGTCAAAGGTGTAGCCACAATTGTTCATCCAAATTCAAGTCCAGAAGGAGCGGGGACAAAGGAGAGGCAACAGAATATTCTGCCAATAGCACACTATCAATCTGTATGAACAATTCCATCCTCTTGACCCTGTCATCTTCATTTGGAAATATACTCAAGTAGAATTGGTCATCAAGCCTCCTTCTACTCTCAATATTTTTCACTTTAAAGTTAGAAGACATTCGCATTCTTACTTATTCCCAAGATTGATAGTTTCTCATTAATTCTTCCTTCAGCAGTAACTCATGAGCATAAGCTCCCAAAGTAGAAAACTTCTTAGCACAATTATAGTACCTCTCTAGATCAAACTTTCTTGCTTCTAGTCCAATTGGTAAATGAAAGGATTTCAACAACTTGATAGCCTTCTCATATCCTTTAATGGTATTAATCATAAAATCACCAATATTTAGGAACACTAGAAGAAATAATCCCTTGGAAGAATCCTTGAATGGGGCAGATTCTTCAAACATTTACTAAATAATCTTTAGAGAAACTAATCTATTAGGCACAATGAAGGGTAAACCATGACGTTGGCCATTAAATCCATATACCCTAATATAAATGTATTGCTCTACCATATACCAGTCTGCCCAATTATGATCAATACTAACCTTGAGCTCTTCTTCTTTTCTCTTTGGCCTCAATAAATTCATTACCCACTTTGTAAACCTTGAAAGTTCAATACCATAGGCATTATATATTCTCCTGACAAAAAAAATCTCAAACACTAAAGCTTAGGGATTCTCATAACCACAATCCTAAATTGAATTCCATAATTAGATTGGTTTCTTGTTTCCATTGTGGTCAAACACACTCACATGAATCTTAGTGCCCCGGGCTTTGAATTGTTGTCCTTGATACAATAACATATGCATCAACAAGGAATACGACTTAAAATTTATCTTAGAGTCATCTTGTTGAATTTTAACCAAGGCATCATGAATTGCTTCTGCTACAAACTGAGGGTAATCATATGTCCTATAATTAGTAGCACTATGGATATCACAAGTCAATACAATTAATTTTTTTAGCATATTTGGTCCTCCTTCATACCCCAATACTTGACTTACAACATAGTAGGACATTTCATAGTACTTATAAAATAATTCCACTTTGTATGGGGGCTTCTTTGTTCTCCCAAACTATTGTAGTTGAACCCTATACCTTGGTCTATGCATGGGTTACCATTTCCTTTTGCACATACATTTGGTAGCCTCATAATCTACCTTCGGGCTTGCAAGGTCAATTTTCATGGTATAATCCCTACAGTCCTCCATATCAAAAACCTCTATTAGTTTATCTATGCTAATTTACAGTAAACAACCATTTGTGGAATTAATGTATCTACCAGTGGGATTATAATATATTTCTAAGGATTTAAGCAACTAGATACATTAACAAAAATATTAGGGACAACTAGTATAGAAATTCCTAATTACCATGGATTAGACTTTGGTATCTCAAATTTAGATTTGAAGAAGAAAAACTTGAAAATGTTATGTCCCCTAATATTGGAATAACTCTCTCTAGAATTACTTTGTTACTAGCTCCTATTTTTGGCCATAAATTCTTCTCCCTTTTTTCCTTTTTGCCTTAGGTTCTCATAATTTTGAGGCTTTTGATGTAATTGACATTTTGTGGACTCTACAGAAGACCCTATTCAATTTTCTTGGATTCCCTAACCTAAGGTTTTAACTTCTTACCCTGACTCTTTTTAAAAAAACCATTGAAGAGAGTTAAGAAAAGTAGACTTACTAGTTTAATTCACTGGTTGAATATACTAGAAGTGGTTGCAGTTGATTGCAAAAACCCTTTCTCAACCTTTCTTCGCCTTGAAATTTGCTTCAATTCTTCACAATGAGTCAAATTACATAAATAATTTCTTTTATTCTTGAGTCCTTTCCTCCATTAATGCAATTTGTGTGAGCTTTGATGGTACAAATGAGTAGAAACAAAAGTTTAAATCCCACTTGTCGATTAAAAAGAATCAATGACCATTGGCGAAATTCAAATCTTTTTAAATCAAGTGTATCTTTACTAGCTTGATCTCGCAGAGAAACTCCTAAAACTTCATCAAGTGACACACATTAGTCCTCGGTTAATTCAACAATTACCTTGCATTGGTCCTTTTCACAAAATTGCTTTTACAATCCACACTCGGTGGCTCGCTTCAAAGTAGAAATAACCCCTCAACAAGCTTTAAGAAACTCTTTTTAGTTTTACACCAACTGCCACCATGGACAATCCCCAAGCTTAATTGTCTCCTTAATCTCCCTCCCAGGCACTCATTAAAACCCTTGGAAAGCTCTCAATGAGTCTTGAGAATCTTCCTGTCATCCATTTGTTATTTTCTTTGGAGCTTGTTGAAGAAAGCAATAGATCTCAATGAGTCCTAAATTGACACTTGGAACACTTTTCAACCGTAAATAAGACACTTATCGATCACCTCCTTAGAAATTTGTTGAGATAGGGAAAATATTTTAGTGAGTTCCAAGTATGCCACAAGTACCACCTTATCATTAGCTTCCCTAGATACTCGTTGAGTTAAAAAGGAAAATTCAGTGAGCTCCACGTATAAAGACATCACCACTTTCCATTAAAATTTGGGGCTCGCCAAGGGCTAAGAAACATTCCAGTGAGTTCCTGAGTATCAACCTATTGGCACTACTAGCAAAACAAAACAACTCAGAGCTTGATGAAATGTTTGATAGGTTTCACTAAGTTTCGAGTTAATTTTTATGAATGTTAGGTTACTACTTTAGATGAAAACATAGGAAATCGGTAACTTGGCAAGACACGAAAGACACTTCACGAATTTCAAGAAATTAGAACACAAGCCAACTTAAAAAAACTTAAGAACACTTTCTTGTAAGTTATGTCATTTTGGTTATCATGAGGACGGGGCCAAACACAAGACATAAAACATTAAAACATTAAAAGAGAGGTGAGACACTTTGAATCAATTAAGGATGCCAGTAATCGGTTAGAATAGAGTCATCAAAACATGGAGCTCATTAATGAACAACATAAAACCCTTGAGAAAAGTTCTTAGAACACATTAAACTAGATGAGAATGTCATCAAATAAAAAAAAAACTCACCCAAAGGTATATTTAAATGCATTTCAAGACCAAGGTAAAGCCTAAACCCTAACCCTAAGGCATTTGCAGAGTGTAGTTCTAACACCCTCCACAAAATTAGCCCCATATTTCTAGACCACAACATCCTTTGTGTGAATATTAAATGTTGTTGTCTTCCTAGAAAGAGCATCCTTCTATGAAGATTTCAGAGCTACAGAAGATGGTGATGAATTCTCAAATGAGGAATGTGAATTACACCCAACCTACCCCAAAGATTCCTACATGGAGGTAGCCATCTTTACCTTAGAGGAGTCAAATTCCTTCCCATGACTATTAGAAGGAACATCCATAATATAATATTATGGAAGAACACCAGTCCACCACAATTGATACTGAACCTTGGTCTTAGATCTAGAACACTTGTTAGGCATATGGCCAATATGAAAGCATCTTCTACATCAAAATACAAATCTTTCATAGTCCAAAGGCTATGTCCAGTAGCAATCGTTGATCATGAAAGTGATGTGCCAAAATATCTTTTGATATATCTTTATCCACAAGGACGCAAAAAAATGTAGTATGAGTGAAGTGAGAAGTATCTGAATCAATGGCCAAAAAATCACCCAAAGAGTCCCCAATAGCTTCGAAGTATCCCTCAAACCAAAACTGAATCGGTAGGATTGGGAGGTGAAACTTAACATGTTTCACCATAAAGGATTCTTTGAGAGGGTTAATGTCCATACACTAGGTTTGAGGAGAAGAAAAATTTGTCCCCAACACCATCGTTCCTAGATAACGGAATCTTGATCCTATTTTCTATCAAACACCGTGATGAAAAATCCCTTTGAATAAGGGTAAACCTACACATTTCCCTTAAGAATAGGTTGTCCGGCCCTAGTGAGCCATTTGTGTAGATATGATAACCTAGGCCATAATCCATTGAGTTGGTTGATCAAACCATTGGAAGAGTAGAATTGTTCTCCATCAAAAACCTCTTTTTTGAGATCTTTATAAAAGACTAGAATAAGAGAAGTGGAGGCTTGTTTGATGAAGGTTTTTGGGAAAATGGGGGGCCCTTGAAAATTAGAACATGAACCCCTTTCACGAGACGATCATCCCAAGTCAAAGGTCTAACCCTAGAACACTCTAACCCTTGTGTCACAATATTTTGGAAAGAGGCCCCATGATCAAGTGGTCATTTTCATTCCCTAAGAAGAAATAGGTGATATTTCTTAAGACTGTAGACTACCTAAAACCCCCTTGGAAGGAGAAGGAAATCCACACATAGAGGGACAAGTGGTCATGGACACCTTAGTAAGATTAGGGCATGACTCAAGATTGGAAAGAAGAGGCACCACGTGCTCTAGACAAACAAGAAACACCATGACCACTATCATCAAGACCAAAACCATGTTGATTTTTTATTATGCAATTCATTTGAGGGTGAGCCGAGAGAGAAGGAGAGGGTGTACAGGACTCCCAAAACCAAAATAACCTCAAAGAGCCAAGCACGTTCTGAGGACCAAAATTTTACAACCTACTTATGAACTAAGGGAAGTATAGTGGCAACAGAGAGCAGGGATCCATCTTTTGAAGATTCCATATCCCTGAGTATGAACTTTAATAAACATGAAGACATAAAATGATATAGAGCAGTCCATAAGAGAAATTCCCTAATATAACAGAAAATGGGGGGCATTTAGCATAGAGTTTACATATAATCCTAGACACTGGGATTGAGGAAAAGAAAAGACACTATACATTAGCAACAAAAAGAATAGACAAAGAAAAGTGTAGGACATACCCTAACTAGAGTGAGAAGAAAAGGGGTTGTGAGCTAGTCCTTGGGGTTATTTTCCCCCATATATTCATCACATATGTTTTCCACCTTTTTGGTATTCATGAATCAATTTTCCAACAAGGAACTTGATTCTATTAACCAAAAATTTTGATAAGAGCTTGTATAAGTTGTTAAAAAGACCAATAAGCATGAACTTTATCATTTTATTTGCCCCACTTCTCTTAGGAACCAACACAATATAGGTGTTGTTGATATCTTTGAGAATACTCATTGAGGATAGGAACTCCCTAGTATCCAAAATGACATCCTTCCCCAAAAATTCCTAGTATTCCTAAAAGAAGGGGTAAAACCATCCAAACCCAAAGATTTATACGAGCACAAGGAGAAAACCACCTCTTTAACTTCATCATCAGTAAAACCTCATTCCAAAAAAAAATGATCTTCAGGGCTTAAAATTTTTGGGATAACCAAGAGGAACTTCTTTGAAATCTCATAACACCTAAATATGAGATAGAAGGAGGGTTGGGCATGGAGAGGAAGTAATTTACCTCTTCCCTATGAATGTCTTCCTCTTTCAAGAGAAGAGTACCATTCGATGGACAATCAAATACTTAATATTGTTTCTTTTATTATATTGATAGTAGGTTGGCGAAATAATTTAGTATTCTTGTCACCTTCTTTCACCCATTGGATGTGAAATCTTTCTTACCAAAATAACTCTTTTTTTAAAATGATATTATGAAGATTAGCCAGAAGGTAATTTTTACACTTAACTCTATTGGGAGTAGCACCAAAGCATTCCATGTCCATTTGTAGCTCTTGGAGCTAGGATTTCACATCTTTCTTTTGGGGAAAAATATTACCAAAGGAGGATTTACTCCATATTCTCATGCTCTTCTTCAATAGTTTTAGTTTGAAAGTGATTATGAACATAATCATTCTCTCAAAATAGGTGTTCTACCATTGAGCTATAATGTCTTTAAACTTAGGGTGATAGCACCTCATGAGTTCAAAATGAAAAGGGTAGTACAAATAAGGTCTAGTTAGATCCCAATGAAAGAGAATAGGACAATGATCTGAACTAAAATATAGTTAGAGGAAAGATGGCATGAGTTAAAAATATCCCAAGAAGTAAAAAGTAGGCATCTATCAAGCCTAGCTTGAATGAGACCATCACTTGTATGCAAGTTGGACCAAGTGAATTTTTTGCCTTGCAATTCAAAATCAACCAGCTTACTCTTAGATAAGTAATCATGAAGGTCTTCAATACTATTAGAGAAATCAAGAGTACCTTCCATTTTCTAGAGGGGTATACAGGGGTATTAAATTCTCTCATGAACATCTAATCAGAGTTTTGAAAAACTCCATTGCAAATCAAGGAGAAACTCCCATAAAAAAATTCTCAAGACTAGGTTGTTAGGCACCTAGACAATAGTGAGGATCCACTCCACTTTATAAATACCATCCTCAAATGAAGTACTTTAAATTTTTTTGTCTTGGCTCCTAAGGGTCCCATTGAGATTACTGAGTTTCCACATAGTAGCCAAACCTCCAAAATCCTCATCAACACTCATAGCTATGGAATTAGATAAGGGCCAAAAGAAGTTGCACAGCTTTTTGAAGGCATCAAAAATCATTTTAGTTTCTTGAAGAATTAAAATATTCTATTTCAACTCTTTTGTCATATTTTTAACCAAAATTTTCTTGTGGGAACCATTTAGTCTATCAATTTTCCAAGAGAGGACAATCATTTCTTAAATTTTTGTGAGCATATCTTATCTAGGGTACTTTGGCTACTATTAGTCAAATTTCTAGCTACATTTATTTTCCTCAACTCTCTTGCAAACTTCTTTCCCAACTTTGAACCCTTTCCAACATCTATAGACTTCCTAGCACTCTTAATCAATAGAATCTGGAAGGAGGGGGATATCCTGAACCAACTAAAAGCTATCTTGTCCAAAGTTAAGTCTTGATTAGTGGGCATGTGAGGAGAAGCCACCACCAATCCATTATCCAGGGATTCCTTGTTTTGTATCAAGGGAGCCTAACCATGTAGAGGTTTGATGAGTTGAGGATAGATATAGGAGGCACTAATAGGTGAGTCAAGCTTCTTAAGGATATTTAACACCACAAAGGTAAAAATATCCAAAATAAGGAGTGGCGAGTCATATAACCTAAGATCCTCCAACAATAGGAGAATAGACAACCTCCTTCGATTTATTCTACAAAGAGAGCACTACCTCTAGGGAGACTTTGAGAGGATGATCTAACACCCCAATTTGTGGGGGTTTGTTTCTTGGATTAAGACCCAAAGAGAGTGAAGACTCAAAGCTCACCAATTTCAAGGGAATCACAAATTTAGTATCTACTTTATTCTAGGCTATTTCTAGTGCCTTAGCTCTAGAGCCAAACACCTCTTTAATCGAGGGAGAAATCATCATTTCTTTAACTTTCACCTTATAGGACACACATTTACAACAACCTTAAGCAAAATAAATATTGAGACCAACTATCGAAGAACAAATTTGACAATAGTGAGTCGAGTTTTCAAACTCAATCAGTTGAGTCCAAGATCCCATAATTTTTTTTAATTCTATTGACAAAGGTAACAATAGGATAGGCACAATACTACCACAAAACCTCACAAATACCAATTGAGACCTTTGTTTAGTAATAGAATCTAGGAAAATAAAATTCCGAAAGGAGTTTACAATAGTAGAAATGATTTCTTCATCAAAAAATTCCAATCGGAGGCTCAAGAGGTGGACCCAAGTTATAATGACACCCACCAAGTAAAACCTTAGAATCAAAGCCCAAGCACCACTTATAAAGAAGAAGTTGTTAGTTACCATAGAACAAGGGCTCAAAAGAGAAAATATGCATGAATTATTTCATGAGAGACAAAGAGAAACAAAACATAACTTTAGTAATAGCTGAGATAGATAGACTACCCTTCATTGGCCACCTAGAAACAATACACTTTTGAACCATAACAATCTTTGAGTGTCTACCCAAAAACTTGTTATTGTGAGGATCTGGTTATTACTTAGAGGAGGGGGGGGGGGGGGGTAAATCAATCATAAGGATAAATTGATACTTTTCACCAATCTACAAAATAGTTCATAGCCAATACCGGTAGCTGATTAAATAATCACTTAATGCAGATTCACCAAAAAATTACCAGTAGTAACTCAAGTGTTCATCATTAAGAAAATATAATAAAGAAATCAAATGCATAACTCAACAATCCATCCACAATATGAACATAAGGATTTTTCACATGGAAACCCAAATGGGAAAAACCACAGTGGAAATTGGTACCCACAAAATATGCACTCTTTCGGAATGTGCCATGTTAGGAGCCTAGCCTGGTTAGGAGGTTTACAACAATTCCCAGTTAAGAGTAGACCCTATTAGGAGTCACCAAGTCAAGGTATTTTACAACTTATCTCTGTTAGGAGCTTTACCCTATTAGGAGTAACCTCATTGGAGGATTTAAACCCAAATTAATGAGCCACCTGGTGAAGGGATTTACAAGATCAAGCCTCTTAGAACCTACCCTGTTAAGGGATTTTAATGTTGTTGAAACAATTAGGAAACAACAGATATATGATTTGGACTCAAAACTTCATAGCTTGCTATAACAGATCCTTGTTAGCTCCAATCTACTTCTCTCATGAAGACATCTCAATCTAGTTCGGCACACACACACACACTTCTCTGATCACCGACACACTCAACCTTGTCAAACTTGACCTAAATGCATTTTACAATTAGGTTGGTTACAAAACCCTAACCTACAATGAATCTACATCATAGATCATATTAGATCATTAAAAATCATTACAGATCATCATACAGATCATTACAACAAATTACAAGACAATTACAGTCGTTGAATGATCATAACTCATCATCGCACATCGATTTGATAAGTTGTCAAACCCTTAACACACTCTTCTAAGAACTTCACTTCTTCACAAGCAATTTGATCCTTGTACATGCCAAAACAACATCTTATCTCTTCACACAAATTCTGACACATCATCAACAACTTATGAACATGAAAAGAATCATCGCCAAACCATAAAACATCACCGGTCAAAGATCTGGATATCGGTTCTTAAACCCTAGCTGATTATACAATAGTCAATTACAAGAATGACTTCTGGTTCTCCAAACCAGATGCGGTTCATGTCATAGACTCATTATGATGTCATAAGCACACATTCCAAACTGCAACACCTGACTCAACACGGATTAGTACCGCGACCATCTCCTTCTCTATTCCTTCTTACCAGTTCACTATCACTTGGAAGTTTTTCTTTCCAACTCAAATTAATTCAATACATTTCAATCCATTACTGGTTAGACTTAACTAGTAGACTTAGATGACATACCAATCATAAACAAACATGTACAAATATAGTTTCCATCAATGAAAAAACAAATAACTGATCATCAAAAATCATATCATAATTATATCATCCCCAATAGTCCATCAATATATCATCACCAACAGTCCTTTAATATATCATCACCAACAGTTGTTTACCCGTACACCATTATCTCCATCAGTTATGCGAACAATCTCCCCATTTGGCATTGATGGCAACACCAAAATCTTATCATGAAACCTGTTATGTCTATTATACATCATTGTCTGGTCATCAATTCTTCTCCTTTTCTCTTTATTGCTCTTCTCCCCCTATCATATTTCTTCTTCCCCTTTGACATCAATACCAAAGGTGCAAAGGCATCTTCTTGTTAGGATAACTGGTAAACAACTGAGAGGGGGGGTGAATCAGTTGTTAACAAATTATGAAACTTTAAGCACACAAAACCTTTTACTAGAATAGTAGATATATCAATTAAGCACATACATAAACCATAAACCAAATACCATGCATCTACAACACATAACACCAATATTTGTACGTGGAAAACCTAGTATAGGGAAAAACCACAGTGGGAAGCCTACCCACAATCAAATGATACTTCTATAGTAAGTATGTGATTACAATAAGGGGCCTGCAAATGCAGGAAGGCCAATAGCCTAGAGCACACTTCTCATCACAAAAGGAACCTCACCGACTACAAAAGAAATCCATACTACAATCTAGAAATAAGAATGAACTACAAGAATAGCATCTCGTATGCTTGAGTACAGTTCTGGTTAAGCTCAATGCCAAAGGACTAAAACCTCTTACACAAACCCAATTCGATCAGCTACGATCGACAAAACCTTTTGCATATGATTACAACTTTATACAAACACAGATAATCCCATAACCATGACCACGATCTACAAAGAGATCTTACATCATATTTATACCAACCTAGGACCTAAACAATTAGGTTAACCACCTAAAAGATAATAGAATAAATCCATTACATAAACCTGCAAACCAATGATAAACCAAATTGGCCCAAGACTGAAACAACATTAACCAAAGAATAAATCCAACCAATAACACATCGGTATCATCCACCAACATGTTACATAAAACGGTCCATAACCTAATAGAATAACAGTAGACCTAGAATAGGTCACCATAAGCCAAATGAAATACCACCAATCAACTAGAACACGAGCACGCTAACCATCAACATCCTAAAAACCTTCTAGAAGCCTCACCAACACCACTTATTGAATTCATCAAAATATATTCAACAAAGGACTACCGATAAAACCCTTACTAATAACCAAAAGGTTTACTAGAATATATGAGAGCTTCTGGATCAACATATCCCAAACCAACTAAATGTGACATGCATCTAAACCACATGAATGACTGAACCAAACCAATTCCACCAACTAGAATATACTGGAGAAAAATCTCTTGATCATCATCAAAGTCCAACCACTCTAGTAAAATCCAATAGACAACCACATAAGTGAGTGTTGACATCAATGACAATCATCAGTGCAACACAATCAATTCCTCCAAATTGCCAACAACCTCCCCCTTTAGCATTGATGGCAACACTAGATGTGAAAAACATCCAAGTGCCAATAAATTCCAAACAAGTGTCCCCCAATGAAAGACATCCAATGAATTCATGATATATCAATGAAGTTCTGAACCAAAGACCAAACTCCCCTATGACTGATATCTCTGTTAAGCTCTGTTTTATGTTTTTCACATGAATATCTCTCCCCCTTTGACATCAATGCCATAAATTTGACATTAAAATCAAAGAAAAATAATAAAACCTCTGATCCATACAACTAGCTACTAGCCTTGAGTAGTAGCACCATCTCATCAATCTAGAATGAATAATAATTTTGATAAATGCATACCATATTGATGCCAATCAACATCACTCAAGTCTTTATTAGAGGGGTAGAGCCCCCCAATCTATCTCTAAAATACTCAAATGATTCCTTAGGCAAATGTTTAGTGAAGATATCTACAATCTTCTCTTTAGTGTTCACATAAACCAATCTGACTTCATTTGTTTCCACCTTCTCCTTCAAAAAGTTATACTTGATTGATATATGCTTTATCTTAGAATGAAATACCATATTGTAGATAGGAATCTGGAAATCATCAAAGCAATATAAACATTAGCCTAGCTCAATCATGAAAACTAAATTGCAATGATAAATCCTAATTACATTCAATAGAGAAAGGGAAATAAAACATTCAATTCCAATGCAAACCAACGCAAACGTGAATGTTTCCTCCAGAAATCTCCATTGTCGTTCTTTCTCCTTCAAATTACTTTGTTTTGTGGATCTCACCTTCAAGTGCATAAGTATAATATGAAAGCAAGATTGACAAGACGAGATGACAACATAAGGGTACTAGAAGCATGATTGATTCGGCCAGGGACTTTGATTGAAGAAATTCATCCAATTTATAGATAAATCGGAGAAAAGACAAGATTAGCATGACATTGATATTAGAGGCAATTGATTTCAAAAATGGCACAATTGAGTGGAAAGAAGAAGGTTATGACACCTTCTATGTCATGAATTATGACATATTGCCAATGCAAAGGTTAGAGGACTAGAAGCTTATGACATCTTGCTATGCCAAAAGTATGACGCATGAGAAATTCATGCTTCCACCGAAGCACAAAAATAGGGAGAAACTAGAGAGAAATTGATTAGGTGGAAATTAAAATTAGGAAATTAGAAAATGAGGAAATTAGGAATTAGAAATGATGTGGAAATTAGGAAATAAGTGAATTAGAAAATGAGGAAATTAGGAATTAGAAATGATGTGGAAATTAGGAAATAAGTGAATTAATTAACAATTTTTCATTTATCAATTCATTCAAACAAAGAGAGGGAATTAATTAGCCAATTAAATAAATATTTAATTGTGACAAGAAGACTTAGGATAAATAAATAAATTATTTAACCTAGAGGGAAAATGCCAAACAAGATTAAATGAATAAATCATAAAACCTTAGAAGATGGATTAGAAATACAAGGACGACAATTAGGTCTTGACAAAAGATAATTAATGTCGATTCGATTTGATCATGATTTTGAATTGATAAATGATTTGATTGATAAATGCACCAATTAACAAGGAACAATGACGATCGATGTCAAACCAATCGCAAAATGACAAAAATGACAATGATCGATGACAAAATAGATTGCAAAATGACAAGATTGAAAATGACCATGATCGATGACAAATTGATCACAAGATGAAAAGATTGAAAATGACAACGATCGATGACAAATCAATCACAAGATGATAAGATTGATAAGAGGACAAAACCCTAATTCAAAAGTGATAAAAATGAGGAATGCATAAGAAGGACTCGATGCTCGCAAATGATAAAGACCAAGTACGCAACATAGAAGAAATGTTAATACGATGTAAAAACCCTAAAATAAGGCAATGCGCAAATGTTAAAGTATGACTCTGCAAGCGTTGACCATTTTTAGGTGTCTACACATATTATTTAATATGTCAATAGCAACAGAGTTATCACAGTGAATAACTACCAGTTCATTACAATCTACCCTTATATCCTTCAACATTTGCTTCATCCATAGAACTTGTGTACAACTAGTAGTAGAAGCAACATATTCAACTTCAATAATAGATAAAGAAGTACATGGCTATTTCTTGTTGATACATGAAATAAGTTTCTTTCCAAGAAAAAAAGCTCCACTGGATGTGCTTTTCTGGTCATCTATATCTCCAGCCCAATCTACATTTGTATATGCACAGAGTGTAAAGTCATCATTTTTAGGATACCATAAACCATATTTAGTTGTTCCCTATAAATATCTTAAAATCCTTTTCACTGCACTCTCATGATTCTCTCTAGGATCACTCTGATATCTTGATACAATATAAATAACATTCATTATATCTGGTCTAGTCTAAGTCAAATATAAGAAACCTCCAATCATAGACTTATAACTTGTAGGATTTACAGGAGTTGATTCATCTTTCTTTGTCAATTTCTCTCTAGTAACCATAGGGGTATCAACCAGTTTGAAATTTTCCATACCAAATTTCTTCAACAACTCTCTAGCATACTTAGTTTGATAGATGAAAATACCTTTATCAATCTAAGTAATCTGCAAACATAAGAAAAATCTCATTTCTCCAATCATAGACATCTCAAATTCATTCTTCATATTATCAGAGAATTCCATACATAACTTATCCTCACCTCCAAAAATGATATCATCAACAAAGACCTCAACAATCAATATGTCATCATCGATGATCTTATAATACAAGTTACTATCAGCATTACCTTTAGTGAAACCAATCTTCAAAATATATTTGTCCAATCTATCATACCAAGCTCTTGGGTCTTGTTTCAAACCATATAAAGCTTTCCTTAATCTGCAAACCATTTTTTTATCATTTGAAAATGAAAAACCATCAGGTTGCTCAATATAAACTTCCTCTTTAGGATCTCCATTCAAAACTGCACACTTAACATCTATATGATAAACCTTGTATTTCTTATGGGCAGCATGAGCAAAAAATAATCTCACAACATCAATCCTAGCTACCATCTAGCAAAAGTTTCATCATAATCAATTCCTTCCTTTTGAGAATATCCTTTACAGACCAATCTAGCCTTGTTCCTCACAACTTGTCCATCTTCATTCAATTTATTCCTAAAGACCCATTTAGTTCCAATAACATTATTATTTTTAGGCCAGGGAACTAAAGTCCATGTGTTGTTCTTGTCTATCTGATCCAATTCCTCTTCCATAGATTTAATCCAACATTCATCTTTACATGCTTCATCTACTGATGCCAATTCAATTTGAGAAATTAAACATACCTCTTCAACTGCCAACCTTCTTCTTGTCATTACTCCTTTGTTCTAGTCTCCAATGATCTGATCTTCTGAATGATTCAACTTTATATACTGATGAGTCTTCTGACTTTCTAATTCCCTTCTTTGATCTTTAGTTACTATTGAATTTTTTGATACTACCAGAGTAACTGGTTTAGCATTCTATTTTGGTACAGGTGTTACCAGTTTAGTTATGATCATTTCCACTTATGGTTCTCTCTCATAAGTTCTGATTTGATCTATGTTCTCTTCATCCACCTTGACATTAGCACTCTCTACAATTTTCTGCAATCTTTTGTTATAACATCTATATGCTTTTCTTTGATTAGAATAACCAAGAAATATTCCTTCATCACATCTAGGATCAAACTTTCCAATGGAATGATCTCTTTTGATATAGCATTTACTACCAAAAATACTTAACTGTAGGTGTATGACTAAACCATAACTCATAAGGTGTCTTACCGATGTCTCCTTTGATATGAACTTTGTTGAATGTGTATACTATCATGCTCACAGATTCTCTCCAATAGATATGAGGAAACTTGGCTTCCATCATCATAGATCTAGCTACATCTAGGATAGTTCTGTTCTTTCTTTCCACAACACCATTCTGCTGAGGTGTCAGGGTGCAGACAACTATCTCCTTATCCCATATTTCTCACAATAACTATTAAATTCACTAGATGTGAATTCACCACCCTAATCAGATCTTAAGCATTTGATTTTCAATCATGTCTCTATCTCAACCATAGCTTTAAAGATCTTGAACTTTTCAAAGGCTTCAAATTTCTCCCTTAGAAAAGTAACCCACATCATTCTAGAATAGTCATCAATGATTAGCATGGAATATCTATCACCTTGAAAACTTCTTATTCTAGCAAGACCACACAAATCAGTATGAATAAGATCAAGAAAATCATTATATTTGTCATGTATACTCTTAAAAGAAGTTTTGACTTGCTTACCCATTTGACATTCCTTACATACCGGATTATGAGGCTTCGCAATCTTAGGTATATCTCTAATTGTCTTAGTTGAACTGATCTTTACAAAGCAATCAAAATTCACATGACACAACCTCTTATGCCATAGCCAACTATCATAAACATGTGCAATCAAGCGTATCTTATCACCAGAGTTCAAATGAAAGATGTTACCTTTAGTCTGAGTACCAGTTGCAATCTCCAATCTAGATCTGTTAATGATTTTGCATTCTCCATCCTTGAAATGTAATTGAAATCCCTTATCCACCAACTATCCTACACTCAAAAGATTATGCCTTAAACCTTCAACATAATAAACATTATCAGTGTTATGCTTACCATACAATTATATAGTTCCTCTTCCTCTGATCATGCATGCTTTGTCATCTCCAAATATGACAAGACCACCATCAAATTCTTGCAAAGATAGAAACTTCCTTTTATCTCCAATCATATGGTATGAACATCCACTGTCTATCACCCATGTATCCTTGTCTTCAACCTTAGCATCAAGATCCTTCTCTTCATTATGAATGACAGGTTCCAGAGTATCTTCCTTGATAACCAAGAATACCCATTCCTTTCCATTGCTAGATCCACTAGTTGAATCTTTTGTCGGTTCATCATCAGTTACACCTTCCTCATCCACAAAGTAGCATGATTTATCTTTGTTCCTCCTGTACTTATGTTTGTTCTGATATTCATGGTTAGGCCTAAAAGATCTTCTATCTTTGTCTTCAAATCTTGAATTTCTCCCAAGAAATATAGATGCAAAATGACCTATCTTATTACATGAAAAACATTTGAAAGGTGATTTTTCTTCATACTTACTTCCTTTCAAACCTTTAGGTACTCTTCTAGAAAATAGGGCTTCAATTTCTTCAAGCTCTTCATCTTGTTTCCTCATATTCTCTTGTTACTTTGCAGATAATTCTTTCCAATTACTCTTGTAGGTTGATGATGTAGATGCATTGAATGCAGAATCTGTCTTTGTAGCTCCTTGAGGACCAAATTCTTCAAGCTCAAAAGAAAATAACTTTCTAACCAAAGTATCCCTATTAAAAGAAGTGTTAGACATTGTTCTTATCTCATTAATTGTAGTAGCCTTCATCTTGTAAGCATATGAAAAAGCTCTTAATACTTTAGAAACAATCTCTTCACTCAGAGATCCACCACAACATTGAATTCCCAAGACAATTTCATTAACTCTTTCCATAAAAGTAGTAATTCTTTCATCTTCCTCAATTCTCAAGTTCTCATACCTTACTTGGTAACCATCAAGTTTAGCAATTTTAATAGTAGGGTAACCTTCATTTAGAGTCTCCAACTTATCCCATATAGCCTTTGCAGATGATTTTTTCATTAATCCCATTACCTACTAATCTGAAAGGGAGCACAAGAGGGCTTCTCTAGCTCTATAGTCATTTTCAATATTCTTATCCAAGTTGGTCGGAGGAGGATTTCCAGATGTCGAATCATAAGGAGTATAGCCTTTCTCAGTGATCTGCCAAATCTCCTTGCTAAGACATCTCAAATGAGTCTCCATCTGAAGCTTCCATACCCTATAATTTGTTCCTTCAAGCCTAGGGTTTTCCTTTTGATAAGAAATTGAAGTTAAATGATTACTCGCCATAGGATCTTCCTCGAGCGGTTAAGCATTTGCAGAAAAGACCAAGCTCTGATACCAATTATTAGGATAACCGGTGAACAACTGAGAGGGGGGGGTGAATCAGTTGTTAATAGATTATGAAAATTTAAGCACACAAAACCTTTTACCAGAATAACAGATTAAGTACAGACATAAACCATAAACCAAATACCATGCATCCACAACACATAGCACCAATATTTGTATGTGGAAAACCCGGTAAAGGGAAAAATCATGGCGGGAAACCTACCCACAGTCACATGATACTTCTATAGTATGTGATTACAATAAGGGACCTACACATGTAGGAGGGCCAATAGCCTAGAGTGCATTGCTCATCACAAAAGGAGCCTCATTGAATACAAAATAAATCTAGACTAAAATCCGGAAATAAGAATAAATTGCAAGAATAACATCTCTTATGGCTAAGTACAATTTTGGTTAAGCTCAATGTCAGAGGTCTAAAACCTCTTACACAAACCCAATTCAATCACCTATGATTGACCAAACCTTTTGTATATGATTACAACTTTATTCGCACACAGATAATCCCAAAACCATGACCATGATCTACGAAGAGATCTTACATCATATTTATACAAACCTGGTACCTAAGCAATTAGGTCGGCCAACTAAAAGATAATACAATAAATCCATTACATAAAATTGCAAACCAATGATAAACCAAGTCATCCTAAGACCAAAACAACATTAACCAAACAATAAATCCAACTGATAACACATGGGGAGAATCCACCAACACGTTATATAAATCGGTCCATAACCTAGTAGAATAACACCGGACCTAAAATAGGTCGCCATAAGATAAATGAAATACCACCAATCAACTAGAACACAAACACGATAACCATCAGCATCCTGAAACCTTCTAGAAGCCACACCAACACCTCTTATCGAATTCATCAAAAGATCTTCAAAAAAGCACTGCCAGTAAAACCCTTACCGGTGACCAAAAGGCTTACTAGAACATATGATAGCTTCCAGATCACCATATCCTGAAACAACTGAATGTGACATGCATCTGAACCACATGAATGACCGAACCAAACCAATTCCACCAATCAGAATATACCCGAGATAGATCTCCTGATCATCATCAAAGTCCAACTGCTCTACTGGAATCCAGTAGATAACCAAATAAGCTAGTGTTGAACATTAATGAGAAACATCAATGCAACACATAGTCAATTCCTCCAAATTGCCAACACTTTTTTCATCATCTTAGTTTCTCCCCCGAGGAGTAGCCCACTTATCATCAATCCATAGTGAAAGATATTCAATGAGTCCATTGGATTGATGCTTCTCCAACATCCTAGTTGATCCTGGGTAGGGGTATAACCCCTGACTTACCTCTGAGATATTCAAAGGTAGCCTTAGGCAATGGCTTAGTGAATATATCTACCAACTACTCTTTACTTGACACATTCTCTAATCTCACTTTCTTTTCCTACACCCTTTCTCTCAGAAAGTGATACTTCAATTCAATATGTTTATTCCTAGCATGCAGTATTAGGTTCTTAGAAATGTTTATAGCACTAGTGCTCTCATAATCTATGATCACCGGTTTGGTTATATCTTGCTTGAATCCTTCCAAGATATGTCTCATCCATATAGCTTGTGTACAATTTATGGATGCAGACACATATTTTGCTTCACTTGTAGACTGGGAAATACAAGTTTGTTTCTTACTGGTCCAAGCTACCAGTCTACCACCTATAAATAATGCACCACTAGTTGTGCTCTTCCATTCATCCACGTTTCCTACCCAATCAACATAAGTGAATACCTGCAAAGAAAATTTTCCTTTGTATGGATACCATAATCCATAATCAATTGTCACTCTAATATATCTGAATATCCTCTTCACTTCTTGTAAAGCGGAAAATCGAACCCCAGGTGTTCCCCCCACTCCAAGGAGAAAGGAGGTCTCTAGGATTGACGGTTTTCACTTAGGAGAGACTTTACATTCAAAAGAGGGGTTGAAACCCACAAGATCCAATCCCACACAATGCAAGATTGGATGCTAAATGAGTTTCAAGGGTTAAGATAGCAAGGCTACCCTCTTTTGTAAAGAATGTAGATAGAAGGGTTGAACTAGGAGTGCATGTAAAGTAAGAAAGATTCGCTTATAAAAAGAGATAGGAATAGGGGATGAAGCTGCGGACCTGGAATTAGCAGTAAAATGTCGAGACGACGCTGTCCTACAAATTTGAGCGAAAGTTGATGGGACAATGGCACCCGGCGTGCACACAGTCCTCCAAAAAATCTGCGAAATGAAGGGGGATTTGTTCATCTCTGCACAAGGTTTCCAGATCTTCAATTACAACCATGTACCTGCAACCGACACACAGAAAAGAGAGGACGATTGGGGGGTTAGGGATTAGGGGTTTGCCTTTAGGTCAAACCCCGGTTTTGGAATTAACCAAGAAATGAGAATGTTGTAAATGTAAATATTTGTAATGTAATAAAGCACTGATACCTTGTTGTAAGAATGTTTGTATTCTTACATGCAAAGGTGTAAATGTTGTATGTTGTATGTTGTATGTGATCTCCTCTTCAATGGTTGAATCCTTGTCTTGAATGCAACACTTAGCCTTGAATGGAGACTTAGAATGCTCAATTGCTTGAACGAATGCTTGAATGCTTGAATGTTTGAATGTTTGCCTATAGCTTCCGCCTATTGTACACATATGTTTTTCCTCCTCAAAATGGGAGAGGAAATGTAGTTTATATACTTGTCAATTAGGGTTGAGAGACTAATTTTTCTGACCTTAGGCCGACCTAGCAACATTATCTTCCAAATTGCAAACTTGAAGACCCGATGCCCAAAAAGAGACCGGGCCCAAAATAGGGCCAGGGACCAGGGCGCTGGGCGCCATGGTCCTGGGAGACCAGGGAGCTAGGTGCCATGGTCCTGAAGGACCAGGGTGCTAGGTGCCATGGTCCCACCTCCTGGGATAGTAGGGTGCAAGGAAGGATCAGGACATGGTGCAGAAATATGCAGTTTTTGATGTCGTAAACAGGTTTCGGGGTCTCCATTCAGGTTCAGTGTTGCGTCGCCATCGTGAGAACCCAAATGCAGTTGAAATTGCAAGTGTCGCAATTTTAGGACGCTACATTTAGCCCCCACTTTAGCGGGAGTATAAGCGTACGCCCATACTTCTGGTAAAGTACAAGGAAACAACATTGAAAGACTTTCACCACGTCAAGGAGGCAAGATACACCAAGCCCCCAGTGGACTAAGGATCTTATGACTTCGATTGACAAAGTAAAAGGGAAGATCATGAGGGAGAACCATGACTGTCAGTAGTAAGGTTCCCTCACTATGAGTCATGCAAGAAAAATACCAAAAATTTTCAAGGCAAAGCCGAGTTCGCCAAGAAATTTTCAAGTATCTTGAAGAGATATGAACGGAGTGTATGCCCCCTACGTTAAACCGATCACACACGCCTCATCGGGGGTGATAGCTTTAAGGTAGTGATACATATAAGGAATGAGAAGGGAAAGGAGCACGTTATCACAAAGATTTAGCCCCCAAGTGTGAGATAAACCCAAGGATAATAGACACAAAACACAAATTACGAGGTGATTTTGCTTTCCTTGGGGTTAGTATGTTGTATGATAATTCATGTATATCATATGTATGTATGCATAATTGTTCTTCATTCCCCAATCAAGGAAGGTCACCTAGAAGAAGGGAACACATGTGTCTTTTGAGTCAACATGAGAGAGACCAAAAGAGATCTCAATGCTTTGCATCATCCTCAAGTAGACAACACTAAGGACAACAAATAGAAGAATGAGAATAACACATAGAAGAAGTAACAAAAGAGAGGAGGAGAGAGTCTGCTATGCTAATGAACTAGTCTAGCACGTCATCTACCCCCTGATCTTGCTGATCAATATTTCGGGAAGGTAGGAAACATGCTAGAGGAGGAACATCCAACATAGCAGATGGAGCTATCACAAGATCCAAACAAGGGCTATGTTCATGTTCCAAGCCATGTTGTTCTTGTCTAGGAGCTAGGATAAGTGCTTTAGAAAATTCGTTAGATAAATGGTTATCAATATCAACAAATTCATATTCACTATCAGAAGAAAGAGGAGTAACATTTTCATCATGAATAACATTTTCATCTATATCATCATCAAGATTTATAAAAATAGGATCTTTAACTCACACAGGATCAAGACCATCATGCATCTTAGGAGATTTTGGCTCAATTTTCGGCTGAGGAGAAAATGGAATAATACTAGCTGAAGGTGTTTTTGGGGATTGCAAAGTTTGAGAAGCAGCTGCCTGAACTCTAAGATGGCGCTTTCATTGGCGTTCACGTGCAGAACGATTTCGTCTAGTCTTAGTAGGAAGTTGAGGAGATTGAGGAGGAGGAATGTTCTCATCCTTATCACTTGGGTGTTTAGGTTGTGGTCTCTTAGGTTGGACAATAGGAGAAGAGGAAGGTCTCTTCTCTCTATAAAAGGAAGGAGGAGGAACTGCTCCATATAAAGGAGGAATATTTGGTTTAGGAAGGAGACCAAGTCCATCATGACGAGGAGGTATAGGTCTACTTTAAGACAGTTTATTAGACATAGACATAGTCACATCCATAGGAATGGGTTGGGAATCTTCTTGAGGAAAGACATTAGTTTTATCTTTCAAAGGAAGAACTTCCTTCTCAAGAACGATAGGAATATCAAGTTTAGGTGTTCGAGGTTCACTTAGAGATAGGATCATATCTTTTTTCCACTTTTGATAAGATTTGAAAAGATGATCACTTCGCGGTGGAAGAGATTGGAATTGTTTAGGCCAAAAATAATCAATAGGAACGCTAGAAGTTCTTTCAGCTGGTTTAAAGAGACTATGATTGACAGTAACAACTTCACCATTATGGGAAAATTTCAAACACTTGTGAATAGGAGAAGCAATAGCTTTCATGGAAGATAGCCAAGGATAGCCTAGCTTCACACGAAATTGTTCGGATGATGGAATAATAGCAAAGCTCACATTAAGGGATTTGTTATGGACCTCAATAGGTAATGTAATAGAACCAATTGCAGGAGAAGAAAATGCATCAAATAATTTCACAACCACATTTTTTTTGTCATAGATCACTTGATTCAATTGCAAAGTAAAATTAATTCTTCAGTAATAACATTAACCATGCAAGAAGGATCAATAAGCACTCCACGGCAAGGTGTATTCTTGACTTTTGCAACTATATATAAAGGACCATTAGGTGCCCTGATAGTTTCACTAGAATCAAATGTGATGGAAGGTTCTTTAGGTATTTTCTGCTGCTCTATGGTTCTTTAGGTATTTTCTGCTGCTCTACAAAGTTAATCACATTCAGAGTCATAGACACAAGACCATCAGGTGAGAAAGAGGAATCATTAGTCTCAATCACATTAGAGGTATGAGAAGGTAATGGATCAGTAAAAATCTTAATATTTTGGTTAGGAAGAGCTACAGATGTGTTGCCTTTATCATTCACACCTGAAACAGACATAGTATTATTATCAATCAAATCTTGAATTTTACCCTTTAAAGCAAAACATTTTTCAGTATCATGCCCAGGTTGACGATGAAATTGACAAAAAGATTTGTTATCAAAATAGGGTGAATTAATCTTTGTAGGATCGATTTTCTTTATAGGAGGGAGAGTAAGCACATTTGTTACCAATAACTTATTCATAATACTATGCAATGACTCATTCAAAGGAGTAAACTTTCTTTCTTTCTTGAAAAACTTAGAAAGAGGAGGCACACCTGATGTTGCATTCACATTGTTGTTGATGATGTTTTCATTAAACTTAACAAACCCTCTGTTTGGTTTAAACTTCCCAAATGGTTGTTGACTACTATCACCCTTATCACTCGGAGCCATAGGATTTGCTTGTTCCATTTGACTCACAGTCAATTGATAATTGTGAAGAGTTGCACACAACTGTTGGAAAGAAGTAAACTCAGAAAATAGAAGCTTTTCTCTAATATCTTTTTGTAAATTAGAAATAAAGATTCTTTGAATATCATTATCAGGTACTGGAAAAGAAATTTGAGCACACAAATGCTTATATCTACTAATGAAATCAGTCACTTTTTCTTTAACACCTTGTTTACAATGCATTAAATCAATCAAAGTAACTTTAGGACTTATATTGTTTTGAAATTGTTGAATAAAAGCATTTGCAAGTTGTTGAAAAGAAGTAATAGAATAGGAAGGCAACGAGCAATACCATTGTAGGGCCTTATCTCTTAATGTTCTAGTAAACAGTTTTGCAAGCAACCTTTGGTCATGAGCAAAATCGGTACATATTGTTTGAAAGGTCTTAACATGTGTTAGAGGATCACCCTTACCATTATAAAGCTCCAACTGTGGGATTTCAACATGCTTAGGGGGGATAGCTCGAATAATGTCAAGAGAAAGTGGGCTCGCAACATCAAATGTGGGCACACTAAACTTAGATTGATTCATAGAGGCAATTTGTTGTTGTAAAGAAGAGACAGTTTGTGCAAGATTGTTAATGGTCACTTCAGTCAAAGAGTTCATATTAGACATGTTAGATTGTGATGGAGGTATTATGTTATTGAAAGAAGGTATTGATTGAGAGTAAGGTGGTGGGACACTATGATGGTTAGTCATAGGAGATGATTGGAAACAAGGAACACTACAAGGAGGAATGGAATGGTTGAATGAATTGTCCCCTTGTGTCATGTTCATTTGTGGAGATGTAATAGGGACACTCATTGAAGGAATGAATGAAGAAATCAGATTGAATGAAGGAAGAGCGTTGATTGAAGAAGAGGGATTTCCCCCATGACTGGTGATCATAGGTGGAATGTTTTGTATTGAAGTGGTCATTATGTTTGATGTGAAAGTAGGTATACTAGCAATAGAAGTTGTCAAAGGAATATAATGATTGATTTGAGTAGGAGGTTGTGTATAACCTAAAGTTTCGGCACAACTCTTCATAGGCATTACATTCGAATCCACGATGTGTGCAATACCACGCAAGATTTCAATTCCATTCTTATCACTTTGAACCATGCATTTTAGACCCTCAATTAATGAAAGAGCTTGACTATCGGGATACTCTTGAGACATCCATTGCTGAGAATCATCAAATTGGTTATCCAATTTTGAAAGTTGTTCTACAGAAACCTCATGGAGAGCTTCTTCATCATTAAGAGGATTAGAGGAATTACCCGTGTCCTCATTAAAAAGGCCATTCAAATTAGGTTCCATCTCCTCGGTAATTAAATCTTGGAAAGACTTAATTCTAAGGCTTCATCTAACAGGAATAGTGTAAGTAGGGCTTATCGTTGTAAAACTCATGCACTAGAGAGAGAGAGAATTTTGAATTTATTTTCGGATTTAGAGGTAGCAAATTTCAATAAAATCAGCCAATCTCGTAGATTTAAGCTGTTAAATGCAATCATGACAATCTCCCGAAATTTCAGAAAAAATGTCAGGGACCGTGGTGAACGGGGTGCACACGGTCCTCGCAACTTTTTTCGAAATTTTCAGGGATGAAAGTTATGATGATTTTAAAGCTAATCTGAAAAAATTGAGTGATTTTACGATCTGTAGATAGGCCAAATTAAAGTTGCAATCTCAAAATTGAACCCTACCAAGATTGTTGAAAAATGCAAAATTTGAATTGTAAAAAAGAGAGGGAAACTGAAATTTTGAATTTTATGATTTTAGAGGGAATACTGAAAGCAATGCAAGCTTTGAAATTTAAAAGTTGATTCAATTTCATGCAAAATTCAATTTTGAAAGTGGAAATCAAAGTTGTTGCAATTAAACACTTAATTTCAAAATTCACAAATTGCAAAAATTTGAATAAAGCACTGAAACTTCGAATGAATGCCAACACACTTTTCAGATTTAGGACAGTAAGAAATGCAATTTTGACATAAAATTTCAATTTCAACAATTTTTGAATGATTAGAAGCCTTAATCTAAGCAATCACTAGACCAACTTTGACTTTAATTTTGAAAGTGTTAGAATTGATGAAATCAGCCAAGATTATGGATTTTAGCAGAAAAATACAGTAAGATCTAGCTCCCGAAATTTCAAAAAAAATGTCAGGGACAGTGGCACTCGGGGTGCACACGATCCTCGCAACTTTTTTCAAAATTTTCAGGGATGAAAGATATTATGATTTTGTTGCGGAATCCAAAGTTACA
The DNA here is from genome assembly GCF_030272615.1 of Cryptomeria japonica. Classification (NCBI taxonomy): domain Eukaryota; kingdom Viridiplantae; phylum Streptophyta; class Pinopsida; order Cupressales; family Cupressaceae; genus Cryptomeria; species Cryptomeria japonica. The sequence goes on along the minus strand of NC_081405.1, from coordinate 699,297,372 downwards.
GCCAATTTGGAGATGTTTTGATCAGTGAAATTATCGGTCAAAGGTTGAATCAAGAGGGTTTTAAAAATTAGGGTTTTGACACTTAACCACTTAATTTTCAGAATTAAAGCACAAATATGAATTGACAATTTGCAATAGAAGGGTAGATCTGAAATTAGCATTAACAATTAAACATTTCACAAGCTCAATTACTAAAAGGAAAATTTAGGGTTTTTATGCAATTAATCCTCTAAAATTTGCAAAAGATCAAACATGGAAATGTAATTAAGGAAGAAATTTTTTTAGATCCAACCATGAATAATCAGAATTAGGATGTTCATGTCGGGTTCACCAAAATGTAAAGCGGAAAATCAAACCCCAGGTGTTCCCCCCACTCCAAGGAGAAAGGAGGTCACTAGGATTGACGATTTTCACTTAGGAGAGACTTTACATTCAAAAGAGGGGTTGAAACCCACAAGATCCAATCCCACACAATGCAAGATTGGATGCTAAATGAGTTTCAAGGGTTAAGACAACAAGGCTACCCTCTTTTGTAAAGAATGTAGATAGAAGGGTTGAATTAGGAGTGCATGTAAAGTAAGAAAGATTCGATTATAAATAGAGATAGGAATACGAGATGAAGCTACAGACCTGGAATTAGCAGTAAAATGTCGAGACGACACTATCCTACAAATTTGAGTGAAAGTTGATGGGACGATGGTGCCCGACGTGCACACGGTCCTCCGAAAAATCCACGAAACGAAGGGGGATCTATTCGTCTCTGCACAAGGTTTCCAGATCTTCAATTACAGCCCCGTACCTGCAACCTACACACAGAAAAGAGAGGATGATTGGGGGGTTAGGGATTAGGGGTTTGCCTTTAGGTCAAACCTCGGTTTTGGAATTAACCAAGAAATGAGAATGTTGTAAATGTAAATATTTGTAATGTAATAAAGCACTGATACCTTGTTGTAAGAATGTTTGTATTCTTACATGTGAAGGTGTAAATGTTGTATGTTGTATGTTGTATGTGATCTCCTCTTCAATGGTTGAATCCTTGTCTTGAATGCAACACTTAGCCTTGAATGGAGACTTAGAATGCTCAATTTCTTGAAGGAATGCTTGAATTCTTGAATGTTTGAATGTTTGCCTATAGCTTCCGCCTCTTGTACACATATGTTTTTCCTCCTCAAAATGGGAGAGGAAATGTAGTTTATATACTTGTCAATTAGGGTTGAGAGACTAATTTTTCTGACCTTAGGCCGACCTAGCAACATTACCTTCCAAATTGCAAACTTGAAGACCCGATGCCCAAAAAGAGACCGGGCCCAAAATAGGGCTAGGGACCAGGGCGCTGGGCGCCATGGTCCTGAAGGACCAGGGCACTAGGTGCCATGGTCCCACCTCCCGGGACAGCAGGGTGCAAGGAAGGATCAGGCCATGGTGCAGAAATATGTAGTTTTTGATGTCGTAAACAGGTTTCGGGGTCTCCATTCAGGTTCAGTGTTGCGTCGCCATCGTGAAGACCCAAATGCAGTCGAAATTGCAAGTGTCACAATTTTAGGACACTACACTGCTATCATATGTGTTTCCTTTGGGCTCTTATGAAATCTTGCTACTAAACCAAGTACATGGACAATATCTGGTCTACTATGAACAACATAGTGCAATTTTCCAATCATGGACCTATATTCCTTCTCATCCACTAAGGGTGAATCATCTTCTTTTGACAATCTGCAATAGGTAACCATAGGTGTTCCAACCGGTTTACAGTCTTCCATTCCAAAGGTCTTTAACACTACCTTCACATACTTGGACTGACTGATAAAAATTCCACCTTTCTATTGTTGGACCTGCAATCCAATAAATTTTTTTATCTCTTATAAGAGACATCTCAAATTCTTTCTTTATCTCATCTGCAAAAGTCATACTCATATCATCATTTCCTCCAAATATGATGTCATCAACAAATACTTCTGCAATCAACATCTTGTCTCCTTCAGTCTTCAAATAAATATTTCTATCATCACTAGTTCTCTGAAATCCTATCTTTATCAGATGTGCATGAAGTCTTTCAAACCATACCCTTGGTTCTTGCTTCAATCCATATAATTCTTTCTGCAGTTTGCATACCATATCCTTATCTTTTGACAATGCAAACCCATCTGGTTGTTTAATATACACCTCTTCTTCAAGAATACCATTTAGAAATGTTGACTTTACATCCATTTGATAAACTTTAAAACCCTTAAAAGCTGCAAATGCAAGTAGCATTCTAACTCTTTCAAACCTAGCAACTGGTGCAAAGGTCTCTCCATAATCTTCACCTTCTTGTGCATACCCTTTGTATACTAGTCTTTCCTTGTTTCTAACAACTTCTCCATCTTTATTCAACTTGTCTCTAAATACCCATTTTTTTACCAATCACATTTTTATCATCAGGTCTAGGAATTAGTGACCAAGTGTTGTTTTTCTCAATCTAATCAAGTTCTTCATTCATTGCATTTAACCAGTCATCATCCTTAAGAGATTCTTTAACTGTCTTCGGTTCAACTATAGAAATCAGAAAAGATCTCTCTCTAATTTTTCTTCTAGTCTGTATGTTGGTATTTTGGTATGGTTTTGTCATTGATGTCAACACCTACTATCACTTATCAACTTTGGCACTTTGAAGAATCAGAAATGTTCACCAGCAAGCAAGTGACTTATGCACAGTCATCGGTATCTGGTACACCGAAAGGATATATTGTTCACCGACACTTGGAACAACATGGAGAATACTTGGTTATGTCAAAGACATCGTTTGGATACTTTGTCTTGGAGATTTGTTCATTGGTATATTCGCAATTGCATATTTGTTGTTACCAATAAATAGGTCCAGGATAAGCACCGACAAGCTTATCTATTCTAGATTAGGACGACACATCATGGAGATGATTTATTATTGTTGTAAATGCATTCAGCCGACATGTTATCGGTTATTGCATCGGTCATTGATTTATTTGTCAATTGATTTTATTGTAATATCTTCTAGAGCCGACCTACTAAAATTGGTCTTAGGTTATGATATAAATGTAAGATCTTATTTGTAAGATCAGCAGTGTAATGCAAAGGAAGAAATAATTTAGTATATGCGAGAATAAGTAGTGATTTACACACAGACATCATTTGAAGGTTGATGGAAGGTTTTGTGAAGGCTTATTAGAACTACACCGGTACTAAATCCAGCATATTAAGATGCTATTTTGAGCAGTACATCTTTATTGGTTTTAACCATCCAATTGTAGTCAGTGTGACTCCCATTTGTGATTGAGCAGTGAGCTCTAGGCACTTGGCCTTTCTGCATGTGTAGACCCCATTTGTATACACATACTATCTATAGTAGTATCATCTGATTGTGGGTAAGGTTTCCCACCATGGTTTTTCCCCTTACAGGGTTTCCACATACAAATATTGGTGTTATATGTTGTGGATGTTATTGTCTTTCTATTTCATGCATTAATCTTTATCGGTACTGTAATTAACTGATAAAACTATCTACCGACATAAAAGTTTGGTTTACTGGTATTAAGCTTTAAAGTTGGTTAAGTTTTTTGGGTTTAAATTTATTTGACAACTGATTCACCCCCCCCCCCCTCTCAATTGTCTCCAGGACCTAACAATTGGTATCAGAGCTTAGTCCTCTTTTTGCAAAAGTTTAACAACTTGAGGAGATCCAATGTCTTCAAACTATTTCAGAAAGGACAGTCCTAAACTTGATGGAACCAACTATGGGATATGGAAGATCAGAATAGAGACACATCTGAATTGCATTGGAAAAGACATATGGTAAGTGACAAAGAATTGCTATACTGCTCCTACTCTCGGTCAGCCTAATCCACCAAATCTGACTAAAGATGAGGAAAATGATTGCAAAGCAAGAGAAGAACTTTTGAGCGCATTATCAGATCAACAAATCATGGGATTATTAGATAGGTCTACTGCTAAAGCTATTTGGGACCATTTGGAAACATTGAATGAAGGATATTCCATAGTCAAAATTGCAAAACTTGAAAGCTTCCTAGTCAAGTATGAAAATTTGAAAATGGAAGAAGATGAAAGATTTTCTACTTTTATGGAAACAGTAAATGAATTTGTTTTGGGTATTAAATATTGTGGAGGAACCTTAAGTGAAGATGAAATTGTTTCAAAAGTTTTAAGAGAATTTCTAGTGGCATACAAAATGAAAGTTACTACTATAAATGAACTGAGAACAATGCCTAATACATTAATAACTAGGGATACATTAATTGGAAAACTTTCAGCTTTTGAAATTGAGGAATTTGGTCATGTTGCTACTATAAAGACAGATTTAGCTTTTAAGGCATCAACATCATCTACACCATCATTTGACAAGTCTGATTGGAAAGCCTTTTATACAAGAGAACTTGAGGAAAGTAGGAGAGAAAATGAAGAACTTGAAGCACTATTTGCAAAGAAAATGCCTAAAGGTCCAGTTGGAAGTAAGTATGAAGGTAAAGCACCCTTTAAATGTTTTAACTGTAATAAGATTGGTCATATGGCTTCAAGATGCCCTGATAGACATGCTAGACTAAGAGAAGAAGCTAGGAGAACATACAAGCCTAACCCTGAATATCAGAGATACAGATTTAAGAAAAATAAAGATAAATCTTGTTATCTTGTTGATGAAGGAGTCATTGATGATTCTGATGAAGATCCAATAGACAATGGATAGCTTTTTGTTGCTATAAAAAAAGATCAACCGACACCTACTGTTCAATCGGTAGAATAGGCCTTGGCAGCTAAAGTTGAAGTTAAGGATGAATGGATCATTGATTCTGGATGCTCACATCACATGACTAGTGATAAAGGTAAATTCTTGAACTTTCTGGAATATAATGGAGGTCTGGTAAGATTTGGAGATGACAAAGCTTGTTTGATCAAAGGAAAAGGTACAATATCTCTTGATGGTAAGCATAATATTGACAATGTTTACTATGTAGAAGGTTTAAAACATAATCTTTTAAGTGTTGGTCAATTAGTTGAGAAAAGATTTCAGTTACAATTCAAGAATGGAAAATGCAAAATTATGAACATAACTGGTTTGGAAATTGCAACCGGTAATCAAACTAGAGGTAACATCTTTCATTTGAATAATAGTGAAAAGACATGCTTGATTGCACATATTGATGAAAGTTGCCTATGGCATAAGAGACTCTGTCATGTAAATTTTGATTGCATTGTGAAAATCAGTACTACTAAGGTGGTTAGAGATTTACCTAAGATTGTCAAACCTCACAATCCGGTATGTAAGGAATGTCAATTTGGAAAACAGGTTAGAGCATCTTTTAAAAGTATTCCAAAAAAATCAAATAATGCTCTTGACTTAATTCACACCGATTTATGTGGTCCAGCTAGAACTAAAAGCTTACAAGGTGATAGATATTTCATGCTAATCATTGATGACTATTCTAAAATGTGTTGGGTTACTTTTCTCAAAGAAAAATCAGAAGCACTTGGGAAGTTCAAACTGTTCAAAGCAATGGTAGAAAATGAAACCTGTAAGAAAATCAAATGTCTGAGATTATATCAAGTAAGTGAATTTACATCTAAGGAATTTAATACATTCTGTGAAGTGAATGGAATCAAAAGATAGTTATCAGCACCCCAGACACCACAGCAGAATGGAGTTGTAGAAAGGAAAAATAGAACTATCTTGGATGCAGCAAGGAGTATGTTATCTGAATCAAATCTACCACATGTATATTGGAAAGAGGCAGTAAGCACATCAGTCTATACATTCAACAAAGTTCACATCAAAGGTGAAACTGGTAAGACCCCTCATGAACTATGGTTTGGTATTACTCCTACTCTTAAATATTTCAGAATATTTGGAAGTAAATGCTATTGGCATTATGAGAACCGGTATGAGGACATAATGACATTGTATGTTGTCATTATGTCAATATGCTAAAGAAGAAAGAACCAGTATGTTACGAAGAACTGGTATATGTGAGAACCGGTATAACATTGTGAACCGGTATATGTGCCAAAGTGAAGCGATATGTTTGTTCAAGGTGAACCGATAAGTTGATATGAGAACTGGTACATGGAAGCTTTGTATGGCTACCAGTTGGTAGTCTCAACTTTAGGGTTTCCAGTTGAAGTGCTTCAAGCCTGTGTGACTCAATCGGTGACTTTGTGTGATGAGTTAGCCTTGTAACGAAGAACAGATCATGTTGCCACATCAGCCTTGTGCGCGTGAAGGATCTTAGATGAAGAAGATTGTTCCTATCTACCTCAGGAATGCGCGAAGTCTGTAAATGATGAAAACACATTATGGGTTATTAGCCGCCATGAAAGTGGTGGAAAATGAATGATGGAGAACGTCTTGAGATCAGTTCAAGATTGTTGCATTTAATGCAGTGTGCTCAACGACCAAGATTGAACCATTTGAATTGCTTAACCTAATAGGTTTAGGGTTTAGGGTTTATGCTATAGACTTGTCTATTTCCTATAAGGTTGATGGTGTGTCTTTTTCTGAGGTTGTTGGCAAAAGTTTTGTGTGTGTATCCAAGTGAAGTGATACGTGATTCTTGCCAGACTAGAGGAGAGAAGTGATATCTACAGAGTGAAAGTGCAGAAGGTGAAGAGGAGCTAAAGCGGATCTGCATTGGCATTGAGTGTTGTTACCAGGTCATTGTAATACCTGTTGATCTCTAACCACTTCAACAGTTGAGAAATCCCTTAATAGGGTAGCTTTAACCGACTTACTATAAATCCTTTAACAGGGTGACTCAAAACCATTGAGTTCTTGAAATCCTCTAACAAGGTAACCTTTAACCGAGTTTAACTCTTAACTGGGTATTCTAGCCATCCCTTAACCGAGTGATCCCTAAAAGGATCGGTTCCTAATAGAACCTATTGTTTCAATCTTTAATCAGACAAGGCTCCTAACAGAGTGGACTTCTAAAGAGTTGAGAACAACTTGTGGGTATTCATCCCCATCGTGGTTTTTCCCAGTTGGGTTTCCATGTGAAAAATCTGTGTGTCATGTGTGATGTTTTCATGTGATGGTTCAGTGTCTTATGTCTGACTATAAATCATGTTGATCTAGCTGTTCATATGTTTTTTATGATTGATTACCTATTCATGCACTAGGGTGAAATGGAAATGAAGCATTAGATTGTATGAAAAGAAAAGTGTCAACTGGTTTATGCTTGTCTCAGTTATTCTGGGTTTTTCTGATTGTACTTTGTTTAAGACCGGTGTTACTATTTGTTTGTCAAAGCATAGTGTCTGCTGACAAACTAGTTTTAGGAATGTGTTTTTGTCTGTATTGATTTACCCCCCACCTCTTAGTACCAGTTTGGTATCATCCATCATTGAAAAGTTGACAGCCTATGAGCTAAATTGTTTTGATGGTAGTGTTCAAAAGACTGAATCAGCTTTTAAAGCTTCTGCTGTACTATCTAGAAAAGGAAAAGAAGCAAAGACCAGTGATGAACCAAGATAGAGCAGAGTAATGGATGATAAGGAGTTTCTGATGGAATTTGAAGCTCTTCTTGCTATGAAACTTCCTAATGGAATTGGTAAATATAGAGGTAAGCTCCCTTTGAAATACTTTTCTTGCAACCAGATAGGGTATATTGTTGTAAACTGTCCTAATGGTGACAACAAGGACAAACCGGAAAGGTTCAAGAAATTCAAAGGAGGAAATCGAAGAAACTATTTTGTGACAGTTGATGAAGGTGTCACAGACAAGGAATTAGAAGATGAAGAAAATGAAGATATTGTGTTTGTTGCTATCAAGAAAGATGTGTCAGACAAGAAGGCTCTTGTCTCCCACTTTGATAATTCCAATGAGTGGATTATTGATCATGGTTTTTCTCACCATATGACTAGTGACCAGAGCAAGTTTTTATCCTTGGAAGAATATGATGGTGGTGTGGTTCACTTTGGTAATAATGCACCATGTATGGTCAAAGGAAGAGAGTCCATCTCTCTAAATGGAAAGAGCAGTGCTGACAATGTGTATTGGGTTGATGGTCTCAGACACAACCTTCTAAGTGTTGCCTAGCTGAATGATAGTGGTCTCACTCTGGAATTCAAGAATGGAATGTGCAGAATCAAAGGAAAGAATGGTGAAATGGTGGCCACCGACATGCAGACCAAAGGTAACCTATTTCAGTTGAATGCAAATATCAGTACATGTCTTATGGCCAAGTTTGATGACAGCTAGATATGGCATAGGAGGCTCTGCCATGTAAACTTTGACAACATTGTAAAGGCCAATAAGATCAAGGCAGTTAGAGGGTTGCCGGTGTTGAGAAAACTGGAAAATACCTTGTGTAGAGAATGTCAACTAGGGAAAATGTCTTCCTCAACCTTTAAAGGTAAACCTTTCACTGCTGACAATCTACTTAATCTTGTGCATACTGATTTGTGTGGTCCTATGAAAACTAGGAGTGTGCAGGGTGATAGGTACTTCATGATTCTCACTGATGACTGCTCAAGAATGATGTGGGTCACATTCTTGAAGGATAAGTCTGAAGCTTTTGGGAAGTTCAAAGCTTTCAAAGCATTAGTGGAGAAGGAAAGCGGTAAAAGGATCAAGTGCCTTAGAACTGATCAAGGAGGGGAATTCACTTCTGGTGAATTCAACAAGTATTGTGAAGAACATGGCATCAAGAGGCAATTGTCTGCCCCGCGGACTCCACAACAAAATGGCCTAGCAGAGAGGAATAACTAGATAGCAGTTGAAGTAGCAAGAACAATGCTAATTCAAGGAAAGGTCGCTCACACCTTTTGGAGAGAAGCGGTGAGCACAACAGTCTACACAAAGAATCGGGTACTCATTAAGAAAGGTAAGGATAAAACTCCTTATGAGTATTGGACTGGTAAGACACCTATGGTTAGTTACTTTAGAGTGTTTGGTAGCAAATGTTACATTAAGAGGAGCGAACACTAGAGAAAATTTGATGTGAAATGTGATGAGGGAATATTCCTAGGGTATTCCACCAAAAGCAAAGCTCTCAAGTGTTTCAATAATAGGACTCATAGAATTATGGAAAGCATCAATGTGAGAGTTGATGAAACCTCTGAGAAAATTGAGGAAACCAGTAGTAAGCAAGCGGTAAATGAACTAGTTGTAACTTTCTGGGAACCGGTTGCCAGTCAGCCAAGTACCATTAATAGTGTTCCTACACTGGTAGATGTAGATGTTGATACTGATGGAGAAGAGGATGAAGAAGAAAAGAAAGAGGAATCTGTTAAGACCATTCCTTAGTATGTCAAGCTGAATCATGATCCTAAGCAGATTATAGGAGATAAGGATGTAGGAATCCTTACAAGAAGAAAGGTCAGAGAAAACTCATGTATGATTTTTGAATTTGAGCCTAAATCATTCAAAGAGGCACATAAAGATGAATACTAGATCAAGGCAATGGAAGAGGAACTTGACCAGATAGAGAAAAATGGTACATGGTCTTTGGTACCCAGACCGGAGCATAAAAATGTCATCGGTAACAAATGGGTTTTCATAAATAAGCCGAATGAGGATGGCACAATGATTAGAAACAAATCCAAACTGGTGTGTAAGGGATATGCCCAAGAAGAAGGAGAAGACTATGGAGAAACCTTTGCTCCTGTAGCTAGATTGGAAGGAGTTTGTATGCTTCTTGCATATGCAACTTTTAAAGGATTCAAAGTATATCAAATAGATGTAAAATCTACATTCCTAAATGATGTACTTGAAGAGGAGGTGTATATAGAGAAACCACATGGTTTTTCCCTGTCTGAAGACAGTGACATGGTGTGTAGGCTACATAAAGCCTTATATGGTCTAAAGCAGGCACCTAGAGCATGGTATGAACGTCTGCACTCCCATCTTGTGAAAATTGGATTTGAAAGAACAAGTGAAGATAGCAATATCTACTTGAAATCTAAAGGAGATCAGATCTTGATCTGTGAGGTATTTTTTGATGACATTATCTTTGGTGGAGATGACAAGATGAGTCATGAGTTTGTAGATGAGATGAAGAAAGAGTTTGATATGCCACTCATTGGGGAGATTAAGTTCTTCATTGGACTAGAGATTCAACAAATGAAAGATGGAATCTTTATCACTAAGTCCAAGTATGTCAAAGAGGTGTTGAAGACCTTTGACATGGAAGATAGCAAACTGGTTGGTACACCGATGGTGACCGGTTGTAAACTATCCAAAGAGGATGACTCAACATTGGTTAATGAGAAGGAATACTAATCAATGATTCGTAAGTTGCATTATGTAGTGCATAGCAGATTGGATATTGCACATGCAGTTGGCATTACTACAAGGTTCCAGAAAAGTCTAAGAGAATCCCACTTGGTTGCAGTCAAGCAGATTCTTAGGTATCTGAAGGGAACAGTTGACTATGGATTGTGGTATCCATATAGCAATGATTTCAACTTGAAAGTATTCATAGATGCTGACTGGGCAGGTAATGTGGATGACCAGAAGAGCACAATCGGTGGTGCATTCTTTCTCAGTGGTAGACTGGTCTCATGGATGAGTAAGAAGCATAGTTGTATCTCTTAGTCTACAGTGGAAGTGAAGTATGTTACAGCCTTCATGAACTGCACTCAGACAATCTGGATGAAACATGTATTAAATGGCTTCAAAGTTCCTGTATCTGAACTAGTAAGTATATTTTGTTACAATACTAGTGCAATTAACATCTCCAAGAATCCGGTTTTGCATTCTAGAACCAAGCACTTTGAGCTTAAGTATCATTTCTTGAGGGAAAAGGTTCAGAACAAAGAGATTGCATTGGAACATGTTTCTAGTAAGGAGTAGTTAGTAGACATATTCACCAAGCCTCTCCCAAAGGTTACATTTATGTACTTAAGAGGTGAATTAGAGGTGTTGCCCCTTCAGGAGGTGAACTAAAGGTATTTGCTCCACATTAGTCCGATATTGCATAGTCAATTTTTTTTTAGGATTGATGTGTTGAAGGATGCTACTCCTCAAGGGGAGCAACATAATGGAATAGGGAAGCTTGTGCCTCCACTTTGGCATTGTTGTCAAAGGGGGAGAAGAAGTAAAGCAGAGAAGATATCTGCATAAGTGAAGCGAAGAGATATCTTTGTATATTGCCATCAATGCCAAAGGGGGAGATTGTTGGCATTATGAGAACCGATATGAGGAAATAATGACATTGTATGTTGTCATTGATGTCAGTATGCTAAAGAAGAAAGAACTGGTATGTTACCAACAGCTGGTATATGTGAGAACTAGTATAACATTGTGAATCAGTATATGTGCCAAAGTGAAGCGGTATGTTTTTTCAAGGTGAACTGACAAGTTGATATGAGAACCGGTACATGGAAGCTTTGTATGACTACCAGTTGGTAGTCTCAACTTCAGGGTTTTCGGTTGAAGTGCTTCAAGCCTGTGTGACTCAACCGGTGACTTTGTGTGATGAGTTAGCCTTGTAATGAAGAATAGATCATGTTGCCATGTCAGCCTTGTGCACATGAAGGATCTTGTATGAAGAAGATTGTTCCTATCTACCTCGAGAATGTGCAAAGTCTGTAAATGACAAAAATGCATGATGGGTTATCAACCGCCATGAAAGTGGTGGAAAACGAATGATGGAGAACGTCTTGAGATCAGTTCAAGACTATTGCATTTAATGCAATGTGCTCAATGATCAGGATTGAATCGTTTGAATTGCTTAACCTAACAGGTTTAGGGTTTAGGGTTTATGCTACCGACTTGTCTATTTCCTATAAGGTTGATGGTGTGTCTTTTTCTAAGGTTGTTGGCAAAAGTTGTGTGTGTGTATCCAAGTGAAGTGATACGTGATTCTTGCTAGACCAAACAAGAGAAGTGATATCTGCAGAGTGAAAGTACAAAAGGTGAAGAGGAGCTAAAGTGGATCTGCATTGGCATTGAGTGTTGTTACTAGGTCATTGTAATACCTGTTGATCTCTAACCACTTCAATAGTTGAGAAATCCCTTAATAGGGTAGCTTTAACCGACTTACTGTAAATCCTTTAACAGGGTGACTCAAAACCATTGAGTTGTTGAAATCCTCTAACAAGGTAACCTTTAATCAGGTTTAACTCTTAACCGGGTATTCTAGCCATCCCTTAATCAGGTGATCCCTAACAGGATCGGTTCCTAACAGAACCTATTGTATCAATCTTTAACCGAACAAGGCTCTCAACAGAGCAAACTTCTAAAGAGTTCAGAACAGCTTGTGGGTATTCATCCCCATCGTGGTTTTTCTTAGTTGGGTTTCCACGTGAAAAATTTGTGTGTCATGTGTGATGTTTTCATGTGATGGTTTAGTGTCTTATGTCTGACTGTAAATCATGTTGATCTAGCTGTTCATATATTTTTGATGATTGATTATCTATTCATGCACTAGGGTGAAATAGAAATGAAGTATTATATTGTATGAAAAGATAAGTGTCAACCAGTTTATGCTTGTCTTAGTTATTCTAGGTTTTGTCAGTTGTACTCTGTTTAAGACCGGTGTTATTATTTGTTTGTCAAAGCGCAGTGTCTATTGACAAACCAATTTTAGGAATGTGTTTTTGTATGTACTGATTCACCCCCCCCTCTCAATACCAGTTTGGTATCATCCATTCATCATTGAGTTATCAAATGCTATATTAGAAGAGATGAGTATATTGGCAAATTTGATCCTAGAAGTGATGAAGGAATATTTCTTGGTTATTCATCTAAGAGCAAGGCATATATTTGTTTTAACAAGAGATTGTAGAAAATTATTGAGAGTACAAATGTGAAGATTGGTGAACAATTCAGTGGAACTTCAAGGTATATAGACTCTGAACCGGCAACAGAGATTCTAACAAATGAATGTACATTGAACCCACCGGTACCGAATGAAGATCTAGTTACATCGGTATCATATGAAAAGTCCACTGTAACTGAGGAACAACAACAAACAAAGACACCTCGATATGTAAGGCTAAATCACTCTGAAGATCAGATAATTGGAAACAAACATAAAGGAGTTACGACAAGAGGAAGACTGGAAAATGAAGAGGTATGTCTTATTTATCAAATTGAACCATCATCTATTAATGAGCCATGTGAAGATAAACATTGGATTGAAGCTATGGAAGAGGAACTAGAACAAATTGAGAAAAATAACACATGGACATTAGTTCCCTGGCCTAAAGACAAAAATGTAATTGGAACAAAATGGGTATTCAGAAATAAACTTAATGAAGATGGTAAGGTAATAAAAACTAAAGCAAGACTAGTCTATAAGGGATATTCACAAAAAGAAGGAATTGATTATAATGAAACCTTTGCATCGATAGCTAGAATTGAGGTAGTTAGATTATTCTTGGCTTTTGTAGCACACAAGAACTACAAAGTATATCAAATGGATATTAAATGTGCATTTCTGAATGGAGATCTTGAAGAAGTTTACATTGAACAACCTGATGGATTTTCTTTGACAGATAACAAAGATATGGTTTGCAGATTAAGGAAAGCTTTGTATGGGTTGAAGCAAGCTCCAAGAGCTTGGTATGCAAGATTGGATAAGTATCTTTTGAAGATTGGTTTTTCTAAAGGTAATGTTGACAGCAACTTATACTACAAAGTAACTAATGATGACATCTTGGTTATAGAAGTTTTTGTTGATGATATAATCTTTGGAGGAGAAGATGGATTATGTAAAGACTTTTTTATTGAAATGCAGCAAGAATTTGAAATGTCTATGATTGGAGAAATAAAATTCTTTTTAGGATTGCAGATTTCACAGACTAATAAAGGTATATTCTTGAGTCAATCCAAGTACTTGAAGGAGTTATTAAAGAAATTTGGCATGGAGAACTCTAAACTGGTAAGCACACCTATGACTACAAATGACAAATTATCACTAAGGGATGAATCAACACCTGTTAATCAGACTAGGTACAAATCTATGATAGGAGGGCTACTGTATTTGACACAAACAAGACCTGATATTATGAATGCAACATGTATTGTCTCAAGATTTCAGAGTAATCCTAGAGAAAATCATGAATCAACAGTAAAAAGGATTTTCCAGTACTTACAAGGCACTACAAATATTGGTTTATGGTACCCCAGAGATGAAAAGTTTGAATTATATGCATACACAGATGCAAATTGGGCAGGAGATGTGGATGATAGAAAAAGCACAACTGGAGGAGCATTTTTCCTTGGTAGCAGATTAATTTCTTGGTTGAGTAAGAAACAAAGTTGCACATCTTTATCAATAGCAGAATTAAAATATGTTGTAGCAGCAACTAACTATACACAGGTGTTATGGCTTAAGCAAATGTGGAAGGACATAAAGGTAAAATGCAAGGAACCCATAACTATCTATTGTGACAACACTTTAGCAATTGATATATCTAAAAATCCAGTATTACATTCTAAAACCAAACATGTTTCTATCAAACTAAATTTTTTGAAAGAGAATGTTGAAGCAAAAGAAGTAAAACTGGTTTATGTGAATACTAAAGAGCAGATTGCAGATATTTTCGCTAAACCTCTGCCTAAGGAGACCTTTGAATATCTCAGAGACCAGCTTGGGGTCATACCCCCATCGATAGAGACTTAGACAGTTGATGTTTTTCATCAACTAACAGAACTAACAGAGAAATCTTTTACTCCGATTTTTTATGAGGAAGCTACTTCTTAGGGGGAGTAGTTGGTATACTGAATTGGTTGGTATTTTTGTATTTGGATCTGGTTTTATATTGGCTTTGGCATATGATGTCAAAGGGGGAGAGAGTGATATGGAAAAACACATTATCTCTTGGGGAGAGATTGTTATTTTGAGAGAAACTGATTACTCTTTGTATCTGTATTTTGATTTCTGGTTGTGATCTCTTTTTGGGAGATTATTGGTTTTTGGTATTTGGCATTTCTATTTTGGCACTTTGATGGTTTTTCCATCTTGTCTTACCATCAATGCCAAAGGGGGAGATTGTTGGTATTTTGGTATGGTTTTGTCATTGATATCAACACCTACTATCACTTATCAACTCTGGCACTTTGAAGAATCAGATATGTTCATCGGCAAGCAAGTGACTTATGCACAGTTACCGGTATCTAGTACACTGACATGATATATTGTTCATCGACACTTGGAGTAACATGGAGAATACTTGGTTATGTCAAAGACATCATTTGGACACTTTGTCTTGGAGATTTTTTCATTGGTATATTCATAATTGCATATTTGTTGTTACCAACAAATAGGTCCAGGATAAGCACCGACAGGCTTATCTATTCCAGATTAGTATGGCACATCATGGAGATGATTTATTATTGTTGTAAATGCATTTAGCCAACATATTATCGATTATTGCATCGATCATTGTTTTATTTGTCAATTGATTTTATTGTAATATCTTCTAGAGCCGACCTACTAAAATTGGTCTTAGGTTATGATATAAATGTAAGATCTTATTTGTAAGATCAGCAGTGTAATGCAAAGGAAGAAATAATTTAGTATATGCGAGAATAAGTAGTGATTTACACACAGACATCATTTGAAGGTTGATGGAAGGTTTTGTGAAGGCTTATTAGAACTACACCAGTACTAAATCCAGCATATTAAGATGCTATTTTGAGCAGTACATCTTTATTGGATTTAACCATCCAATTGTAGTCAGTGTGACTCCCATTTGTGATTGAGCAGTGAGCTCTAGGTGCTTACCCTATCTGCATGTGCAGACTCCATTTGTATACACATACTATCTGCAGTAGTATCATCTGATTGTGGGTAAGGTTCCCCACTGTGGTTTTTCCCATTACAGGGTTTCCACATACAAATATTGGTGTTATGTGTTGTGGATGTTATTGTCTTTCTATTTCATGCATTAATCTTTACAGGTACTGTAATTAACTGATAAAACTGTCTATCGACATAAAAGCTTGGTTTACCAGTATTAAGCTTTAAAGTTGGTTAAGTTGTTTTGGTTTGAATTTATTTGACAACTGATTCACCCCTCCCCATCCTCTCAGCTATCTCTGGGACCTAACACTGTACTCTAGTGTTCTCGTCACCTATTATGAAGCAGTCACCGGTGAGGAGGGACCTCAAGGAGATCAGTCCAGACCGGTCAACAAGAGTAAACACAGTGTAAACACATAGATATGATGGAGGCAATGCAGAACAGATAATTTTATTACATGAAATTTGATTACATCCAATTGATAACAATTGGGTTACAACATACTAGCACATAGGCCAGGTACAATAGGTCACAACCGGGACCTTGAATCAAAAGATCTATCTTCTAGGCATAGTCTATCTATCTGATACTCAAACTAATTCTAAATTGATTACATTCTAGAGCATGATTACAAATATATATATATATTGATCCAAAGGATCCAGTCGGCCCAAAAGGGATCAAAACCCAAAGAACAAGACCTAATGTGCAAAATAAACAAGGTCAACCTCTGCCAAGAGATTCCTCTAGAAAATCCAAAGGATAAAACATAGAAGGTCAGCCACATGCCAAGAAACATTTTAGATCAATGCTCAAGGCTCCACAAGCTTTGGAATGGGTTCTAGTAGATCACTAGAATAGGTCTCAGGCAACCGGTAACAAGAAACTATCATGGAAACTGTTGGTGATATCTTGCCAGAAAATGATCCAAATGAGATGCGGTTTGAAAGAAAGAAAGATGAGCAATTATTCAAGTAGAATCTAACTCCATAGGATCTAGTGAGCTAAAACTAGGACACATAGAAAGAAAACTCAAACTGCAAACAAAACAGAAAGGAAAATGTTTTTTGGTTGATGCAAGATTGCAGTGAACTGGGGATGCTCCTGCATTAGACATTTGGGGTTATTGAAAAAGTGAGCTTCTCACTTTGCTAGGGTCAAAGAAAACCCAAGGCGGTGTACCTCTGCTTGAGAAATTCAAGATGAATCTTCAATTGGTCTTCTCTTCCACTTCACAAGATATTCTTTGTACCGACTATTTCGGGTACTACGCCCAATCAATTGTCCAAAATTTCTTCAATCTGATCCGGTTCTTTCTAGGGCAATTGTTTCTCAAGGTCTGCAACACTGTCCTTATTTAATTATGGTTCATGATACTCATGAAGATCTGCAATGTTGAATATAGGTGAAATACGTAGACTATCCGGTAGCTCCACTTCATATGCATTTCTTGAAATGAACTTTCTCAAAATCTTGCAGGGTCCAAACTTCTTCATCTGCAACTTATTATAAGTTCCAACCAGGAATCTCTCTTTTCTCAAATATAACATCACTTCATCACCAAATTCAAATTCCTTATGTCTCCTCTTCTCATTTGCCTTCTCCTTATATTTGTTGTTCACGTCTTCCAAATGTTGTTTAACCTGAATATGCAATGCTACCATGTGATCTATAAAATCTTCTTCTTTTGAACTCTTTCGGTCTTCACTACTAATGTCTCTCAATTCTACTATTCCTCTAGGATGCACTCTCGTAACAATCTCAAATTTTTTTTTCCAGTACTTCTATCCATTGAATTATTTTAGACAAATTCTTCTTGTACAAGGATCAAATCCCAACTTCCGGTTTTATCTCCCACTAAACATCTCAACAAGTTTCCCAAACTTTGGTTAACAACTTCTATCTGTCCATCAGTCTGTGGATGAAAAGTTGAACTAAACTTCAAATCTATCTTCATCTTCTTCCAAAGTGTTCTCCAAAAATAGCCAACAAACTTAGTGTCTCTATCTGAAACTATGTTCTTAGGTAATCCATGCAATCTCACCACTTCATTGAAAAATAGATCTGCTACATGTAATGCATCTGATGTCTTCTTACAAGGTATGAAATGAGTCATCTTTGAAAATCTATCCACTACCACAAATATAGAATCATTCCCTCTCGGTGTCTTAGGCAATCCAAGTACAAAATCTATGCTTATATCCTCCCAAGGTCATACCAGTACTATCAAAGGTTTATACTATCCCACATTCTGACTACTACCTTTTGCAACTTGACAAACTCTACAACTTTGCACATATCTCTTAACATCCTTATGAATTTGGGGCCAAAAGTACTTCTCACTCACCAATGCAACTGTTTTGTCAATGCCAAAATGTCCAACTAAACCTCCACTATGTTTCTCTTTTATTAGGTTCTCTCTCATGGAACTCTTAGGTATGCACAACTGAACTTCCTTGAATAAAATCCCATCCTAAATAAAATAATCCAACCATTTTTTCTTATCAACCATAACCAGTTCTCTACATGCTTTCCAAGGTTCTGTAAAATTTGGGTCTTCATCATATAAGGTCTTCAAATTTTCAAAACCTGATATTGTCACTCTCATCTCTGTCAGCAAATTCCTTCTCCTACTCAATGCATCAACAACTTTGTTAGATTTCCCACTTCTATGCTTCAACACAAAGGTGTAACTCTATAAGAATTCTATCCATCTCATATGTCTTTGATTCAACTTACTCTAACTATTCAAATATTGCAAAGCTTGATGATCTGTATACAACACAAACTCCTTAGGCAACAAGTAGTGTCTCTATTTCTTCAAGGCTTGAACTATGGCATAAAATTTCTGATCATATACTAAATATCTCTTCCAAGCGTCATTTAATTTCTCGCTTAAATAGGCTACTGCTCTCCCTTCTTGACTCAAAACTGCTCCTATTGTTGTTCCACTTGCATCACAATCCACTTGAAATACCTCATTGAAATCTAGTAAAGCTAACACAGGTTGCTCAGTCACTTTATGCTTCAACAATTCAAAAGTTTTGTTTTCTCCAGTTGTCCACTTTAATTCCTTCTGATCTCCTCTCATGGTCTTATTCATAGGTGTACAAACTGAACTAAAATTTCTGATAAACTTTTGGTAAAAACTAGCCAATCCATGAAATGATCTTACCTTTCCAATCCTTTCTAGTGTAGGCCACTCAACAATCGCTTTCACTTTCTCAGGGCCCATCTTCAAACCATCCTCTGATATCACAAAGCCCAAATAGACTAACTCATCCTTCATGAAAGTACACTTCTTGATATCGATCAACAATTTTTCTTCTCTCAACCTCTGTAAAACTTGTCTGAACTGCAACAAATGCTCCTCTTTTGTTTTACTAAAAAGAAGAATCTCATCCAAATACACAATAAAAAACTTACCTAATAATTTCTTCAATACCTCTTTCATCAACCTCATGAAAGTACTCAGTGCATTATTCAATCCAAAAGGCATCACCAACCATTCATATAGTCCTTCATTTGTCTTAAATATTGTCTTCCACTCATCACCTTCTTTGATCCTGATATGATGATATCCGCTCTTCAAATCTATCTTTGTAAAGTATTTTGCTCCACTCAAACAGTCCATTATGTCATCCATCCTAGGCAAAGGAAATCGGTATTTTACTGTGATCTTGTTTATTGCTCTTGAATCGGTACACATCCTCCATTCTCCATTCACTGGGGCTCTGAAGAAAATTAGTACTCGCTCAACCATTCCTAGTTCCTCTTCACGCCATTTATTCATGCTAGTCCTCTACAATCTTCCACCCCACAATAAAAATTCAGGACATGAAAACTCCAGAACAAAACTTTGCTCTAATACCACTTGAAACAGTCACTGGTGAGGAGGGACCTCAAGGAGATCAATCCGGACCAGTTAGCAAGAGTAAACACAACGGAAACACACAAATATGATGGAGGCAATGTATAACAAATAATTTTATTGCATGAAATTTGATTACATCCAACTGGTAACAACCGGATTACAACATACTGGCACACAGACCAGGTAGAATAGGTCACAACCAAGACCTTGAATTGAAAGATCTATCTTCTAGGCACAATATATCTATCTGATACTCAGATTGATTTTAAATTGATTACATTCTAGAGCACTATTACAAATATATATATTGATCCAAAGGATCCAGTTGGCCCAAAAGGGATCAAAACCCGAAGAACAAGACCCAACGTGCAAAATGAACAAGGTCAACCTCCGCCAAGAGATTCCTTGAAAAATCCAAAGGATGAAAAGTAGAAGGTTGGCCAGACACCAAGAAACATAGAGATCAATGCTCAAGGCTCCACAAGATTCAGAATGGGTTTCAGTAGATCACCATAATAGGTCTCAGGCAACTGGTAACAAAGGAACAACCGGTAACAAGAAACTATCATGGAAACTGATGGTGATATCTTGTCAAAAAATGATCCAAATGAGATGCGATTTGAAAGCAAGAAAGATGATCAACTCTTTAAATAGAGTCCAACTCCACAGGATCTAGTGAGCCTAAACTAGGACACACAAAAAGAAAACTGAAACTAGAAACAAAACAGAAAGGAAAATGTTTTTTGGTTGATGCAAGATTATTGTGAACCATAGATGCTCCTACATCATATTATCTGGTCTTCAAAATGATTTAACCTTACATACCTGGGTACTACCTGTTTCGATGCAATAAACTCTTCTTCTTATTCTACCGGTTGAGCATCTTCATATGCACTATTCTACTCAACATCTTTCTGCACTTCCAGTTCAATAAACACAAGTTTTTGTCCATCATCTGCTGGTATCATCAGATTAATCAGAAAAATCATCAACTTTTACATTCACACTCTCCACAATCTTCTTTGTCCTTTTGTTGTAACACTTGAAAGCTTTTCTCTTAGTGGAGTAGCCAAGAAATGTTCCTTCATCACTCTTAGCATCAAATTTACTAGTATAATTATCTCTTTTTATAAAACATTTGCTACCAAAAACTTTGAAGTAACTAACACTAGGAGTTTTACCATACCATAACTCATAGGGTGTTTTATCATTACCTTTTTTTACTAGTACCTAGTTCAATGTGTAAACAATAGTGTTGAGTGTTTCTCTCCAAAATATCTTTGGTACATCTCTCTGTATTAGCATAGTCCTTGCTACTTCAACAATGGTTTTGTTTCTTCTTTCTACAATTACATTCTATTGTGGTGTCCTGAGAGTAGATAGTTGCCTCTTTATTCTATTTTCATCACAATATCTCATAAACTCATCTGATGTAATCTCTCCACCCCAGTTAGATCTCAGGCACTTAAGATTCTTACCGATTTCCTTTTCTACTAAGGCCTTGAATGCCTTGAACTTACTAAAAGCTTTTGAATATTCCTTCTAAAAATTAACCACCCACATAATTCTTGAAAAATCATCAGTAAATATCATAAAATTCTTGTCACCATAAAAAATTCTAGTCCTCATAGGACCACATAAGTCAATGTGCACCAAATCTAGAATATGCTCAGACGAAAAAGATTTGCTCTTAAAAGAAGATGTAGTCATCTTACCCAACTTACATTCTTTACACAACACATTGTTTGGTTTAACAAGTTGTGTCATACCTCTCACCATACTAGATTTGCTAACCTTAACCACATTATCAAAGTTCATGACAAAACCTTCTATGCCATAACCAGCTATCTTCAACCTTAGCAACCAAACAATGTTTACACTAGCATTCAGATGGAATAAGTTACCTTTAGTTTTCTTACTAGTAGAAATGAATTAGTACAAACATAAATACAGTCCAAAACCAGTTTGATAGAAAATACTCCAAATGACTGGCAAACAGAGATATTGGTTGAGACAGAGTGCAACTGGTAACTCCCAGAACAACTCGAACAATCATAAACCAGTCACTCACTAAGCTTTCCTCTTATCTCAATACTATAGTACCATTACACTCTCATGCATGAACAGGTAAACTAACATTAGATCTTCATAACAGTTAGTTCAATATGTTTTATAGACAGACATGAAACATAGAACCATCATATGCTCAACAGGTAATAACAAAGCATCACAAGATAAAAGCATTACACATGACACACATATTTTTCACGTGGAAACCCAACTAGGAAAAACCACGGTGGGGATGAATACCCACAAGTTGCTTTTGAACTCTTTAGAAGTCCGCTCTGTTAGGAGCCTTGTCCGGTTAAAGACATTACAATAGGTTCTGCTAGGAACCGATCATGTTAGGGATCACCCGATTAAGGGATGGCCATAATACCCGGTTAAGGGTTAAACCTGGTTAGGGTTACCTTGTTAGAGGATTTCAAGAACTCAATAGATAAAGGATCTCCAGAGCTCTATAGCTTCTCAAAACTCATTAACTTCGAGTTACCCTGTTAAGGGATTTGAAACAAGCTGGTTAAAGCTACCCTGTTAAGGGATTTGTATCAAGCCTAGTTAAGGCTACCCTGTTAAGGGATTTCACAACTGTTGAAGTGGTTAAAGATCGACAGGAATTACAATGATCTGGTAACAACACTCAATGCTAATGTAGATCTGTTTTGGCTCCTTTTCACCTTCTGCACATTCACTTTGTAGGTATCTCTTCTCTCCTTTGATCTAGCAAGAATCATGTATCACTTCCCTTGGATACACACTCACAACTTTTTCCAACAACCTTACAAAGAAACACAACATCGACCTTATAAGAAACAAATAGGTCAGTAGAAAAAACCCTAAACCCTAAACCTATTAGGTTAATCAATTCAAGCAGTTCAATCCTGACCGTTGAATCATACTACATTAAATGCAACAATCTTGAATCGATCTCAAGACATTCTCCATCATCCATTATCAACTGATTTCATGGCGGCTAATAACCCATCACGCATTATCACTGTTTGACAAACTTTGCACATTCCCGAGGTAGATAGGAATAGTCTTCTTCATGCAAGATCCTTCATGCACATAGAGCTTACGTGGCAACATGACCCATTCTCCGTTATACTACTAACTCATCACACAAAGATCACCAATTGAGTCACACAGGCTTGAGGTACTCCAACCAGAAATCCTGAAGTGGAAACTACCTATCAACTGGTAGTCACACAATGCTTCCATGTGCCAGTTCCCATAACTACATGCCGGTTCATCTTGAACAAATATGCCGCTTCACTTTGGCATATATACCAGTTCTCTCTTTTCACCTATCACATGTGTCGGTTCACATCATGTCTCATATTGACATCAATGACAACATACAATATCATTATGTCTTCATACCGGTTCACATAATGCCAACAATCTCCCCCTTCAGCATTGATGGCAATATACAAAGATATCTCTCTGCTTCACATCTTCTCCCTCATTTGCTGCAGATATCTTTTCCGCTCTACTCCTTCTCCCCCTTTGACAACAATGCCAAAGTGGAGGCACAAGCATCTCTATTCCATTATGTTGCTCCCCCTAAGGAGTATCATCCTTCAACACATTAGTCAACAAAAAAAAATTGACTATGCAATACTTGACTGATGTGGAACAAATACTTTTAGTTCACCTCCTGAAGGGGCAGTACCCCCAATTCACCTCTTAAATGCACAAATGTAGTCTTTGGGAGAGGCTTGGTGAATATGTCTGCTAACTGCTCCTTACTAGAAACATGTTCCAGTGCAATCTCTTTATTCTGAACCTTTTCCCTCAAGAAATGATACTTAAGCTCAAAATGCTTGGTTCTAGAATGTAAAACTGGATTCTTTGAGATATTGATAGCACTTGTGTTATCATAAAATATACTCACTGGTTTAGATACAGGGATTTTGAAGCCTTCCAATACATGCTTCATCCAAATTGTCTGAGTGCAGTTCATGAAAGCTGCAACATACTCCGCTTCCGCTGTAGACTGAGAGATACAACTCTTCTTTTTACTCATCCATGAGACCAGTCTACCACTGAGAAAGAATGCACCACCAGTTGTGCTTTTTTGGTCATCCACATTACTTGCCCAATCAACATCTGTGAACACTTTCAGATTGAAATCATTGCTGTATGGGTACCACAATCCATAGTCAATTGTTCCCTTTAGATACCTAAGAATTTGCTTGACTACAATCAAGTGGGATTCTCTTGGACTTTTCTGGAACCTTGCAATAATGCCAACTGCATACATGCAATATATAGTCTGCTATGCACTACATAATGCAACTTACCAATCATTGATCTGTATTCCTTCTCATCAACCAGTGCAGAATCATCCTCTTTTGTTAATTTGCAACTGGTCACCATCGGTGTACCAACCGGTTTGCTATCTTCCATGCCAAAGGTCTTCAACACCTCTTTGACATATTTGGACTAAGTGATAAAGATTCCATCTTTCATTTGCTGGATCTATAGTCCAATGAAGAACTTAATCTCCCTTATAAGTGACATCTCAAACTCTTTCTTCATCTCATCAGCAAACGCATGACTCATCTTGTCATCTCCTCTAAAGATAATGTCATCAAAAAAATTCTCACAAATCAGGATCTGATCTCCTTCAGACTTCAAGTAGATATTGCTATCTTCACTTATTCTATCAAATCCAATCTTCACAAGATGGGAATGTAGGCGCTCATACCATGCCCTAGGTGCTTGCTTTAGACCATATAAGGCTTTATGTAGCCTGCACACCATATCATTGTCTTCAGATAGGGAAAACTCATCTGGTTGCTCTATATATGCCTCCTCTTCAAGTACACCATTTAGGAATGCAGATTTTACATCCATTTGATATACTTTGAACCCTTTAAAAGCTGCATATGCAAGAAGCATACAAACTCCTTCCAATCTGGCTATAGGAGCAAAGGTTTCTCCATAGTCTTCTCCTTCTTCTTGAGCATATCCTTTGCACACCAATCTAGCTTTATTCCTAATCACTATGCCATCCTCATTCAGCTTGTTTCTGAACACCCATTTGGTGCCAATGACATTTTTATGCTCTAGTCTGGGTACCAAGGACCATGTACCATTTTTTTCTATTTGATTGAGTTCCTCTTCCATTGCCTTGATCCAGTCTTCATCTTTATGAGCCTCTTTGAATGATTTAGGCTCAAATCTAGAGATCATATATGAGTTTTCTCTGATCTTTCTTCTTGTAAGGATTCTTGCATCCTTATCTCCTATGATCTGCTTAGGATCATGATTTAGCTTGACATACTGAGGAATGGTCTTAACTGGTTCTTCTTGCTTTTCCCCTTCATCCTCATCTTCATCAGTATCAACATTCACCGATTCAGGAACACGGTTACTGGTACTTGGTTGACTAACAATTGGTTCCCAGAAGGTTGCAACCAGTTCATTTACAACTTGCTCACTGCCAGTTTCCTCAGTTTTCTCAGAGGATTCATCAATTCTTACATTGATACTTTCCATAATTCTTCGAGTCCTATTGTTGTAACACTTGAAAGCTTTACTCTTGGTGGAATATCCTAGGAATATTCCCTCATCACATTTAGCTTCAAATTTGCCCTAATGTTCACTCCTCTTGATGTAACATTTGCTATCAAATACCCTAAAGTAGCTGACCACAGGTGTCTTACCGGTCTAGTACTCATAAAGATTTTTGTCCTTACCTTTCTTGATGAGTACCCGATTCATAGTGTAGACTACAGTGCTCACTGCTTCTCTCCAAAAGGTGTGAGCAACCTTTCCTTGAATCAACATGGTTCTAGCTACTTCAACCACAGTCCGGGGAGCAGACAGTTGCCTCTTGATGCCAAATTCTTCACAATACTTGTTGAATTCACTGGAAGTGAATTCCCCTCCTTGATCAGTTCTGAGACACTTGATCCTTTTACTGCTTTCCTTCTCCACTAATGCTCTAAAAGATTTGAATTTCACAAAAGCTTCAGACTTGTCTTTCAAGAATGTGACCCACATCATTCTTGAACAGTCATTAGTGAGAATCATGAAGTACCTATCACCTTGCACACTTCTAGTTTTCATAGGACCACACAAATCAGTATGCACAAAATCAAGCAAGTTGTCAACAGTGAAAGATTTACCTTTAAAGTTTGAGGAAGACATTTTCCCCAATTAACACTCTCTACACAAGGTATTATCTGGTTTGCTTAGCACCGGCAACCCTCTAATTGCCTTGATCTTACTAGCCTTCATAATGTTATCAAAGTTTACATGGCAGGGTCTCCTATGCCTTATCCAGCTATCATCAAGCTTAGCCATAAGACATGTACTTATATTGGCATTTAGATGAAATAGGTTACCTTTGGTCTGCATGCCGGTGGCCACCAATTTACCATCTTTTCCTTTGATTTTGCAAACTCCATTCTTGAATTCTAGAGTGAGACCACTATCATTTAGCTAGGCAACACTTAGAAGGTTGTGTCTGAGACCATCAACCCGGTACACATTGTCAGCACTACTCTTTCCATTCAGAGATATGAACCCTCTGCCTTTGACCATGCATGGTACATCATTGCCAAAGTGAACCACACCACCATCATACTCCTCCAAGGATAAAAACTTGCTCTGGTCACAAGTCATATGGTGAGAACAACCACTGTCAATGATCCACTCATTGGAATTATCAAATCGAGAGACAAGAGCCTTCTTGTCTACCACATCTTCCTTTACAACAACAAACACAATGTCTTCATTCTCTTCATCTTTTGATTCCTCATCTGTGACACCTTCATCAACTACTACAAAATAGTTTCTCTGGTTTCCTCCTTTGAATTTCTTGAACCTTTCTAGTTTGTCCTTGTTATCACCATTAGGATAGTTTATAGCAATATGTCCTATCCGGTTACAAGAAAAGCATTTCAAAGGGAGCTTACCTTTGTATTTATCGGTTCCTTTTGGAAATTTCCTGGCAAGAAGGGCTTCAAATTCCATCAGAAACTCCTCATCATCCATTGTTCACAACTGTCTTGTTTCATCACTGGTGCTTACTTCTTTTCCTTTTCTAGATGATATAGCAGAGGCTTTAAATGCCGATTCAGTCTTTTGAACACTACCATCAAAACTATTCAGCTCATAGGCTATCAACTTGGCTATGATGGAGTCCAAGGACACCTTAGACTTGTCTATTGATCTCAACTCCTGAATAGCAGCAACCCTTATTGCATAGACCGACAACAGGGATCTCAGGACTTTTCTTACCACAGTGGAATCTTCTATTTTACCACCTGCACTTTTAATTTCTCCAACAACTATCTTGATTCTTATTCCATACTGCTGAATGGTCTCACCTTCAACCATCCGCATATCTTCAAACTTGCCTCTCAGAATTTCTTCCTTAGCCTGTTTTACATGTTCATCACCACCATAGACATTTTCAAGAGCATCCCATACCTCTTTGGGATTTACCTTGTCCTGAACATCAATAAATTCAATGTCAGAAAGACTACTAATAAGGGCTTCCATGACTTGTCCATTTTCTTATATCTCTCTCTTTTGGTCATTGGTGAGAGTACCGGTAGGGACAACATAGGCATTCTCAACATAACTCCAGTGTTGAGCACCCATGCTTTTGATGAATATCTTCATCCTATCTTTCCATATACTAAAATTTTCCTTGTTAAACTTTGGACCTTCCCTCTTCATCATTTGACTGGGATCTTTACCTCAAGCGGTTAAGCTTACAACACAGAGGACTTAGAGTGCTCTGATACCAATTGATAGCTCAATGATGAACTAATAGTACCAAACCGGTACTGAGAGGGGGGCTGATGAATCAGTACAAACACAAATACCGTCCAAAACCGGTTTGACAACAAATACTCCAAATGACCGGCAAATAGAGATACTAGTTGAGACAGAGTGCAACTGGTAACTCCTAGAATAAATCAAACAATCATAAACCAGTCACTCACTAAGCTTTCCTCTTAGCTCAATACTATAGTACCATTACACTCTCATGCATGAACAGGTAAACTAACATCAGATCTTCATAACCGTTAGTTCAATATGTTTTATAGATAGACATGAAACATAGAACCATCATATGCTCAATAGGTAATAACAAAGCATCACAAGCTAAAAGCATTACACATGACACACATATTTTTCACATGGAAACCCAACTGGGAAAAACCACGGTGGGGATGAATACCCACAAGTTGCTTTTGAACTCTTTAGATGTCCGCTCTGTTAGGAGCCTTGTCCGGTTAAAGACATTGCAATAGGTTTTGCTAGGAACCGATCCTATTAGGGATCACTTAGTTAAGGGGTGGCTATAATACTCGGTTAAGGGTTAAACCCGGTTAGGGTTACCTTGTTAGAGGATTTCAAGAACTCAATAGCTAAAGGATCTCCAGAGCTCTATAGCTTCTTAGAACTCATTAACTTTGAGTTACCTTGTTAAGGGATTTGAATCAAGCCAGTTAAAGCTACCCTGTTAAGGGATTTGTATCAAGCCCAGTTAAGGCTACCTTGTTAAGGGATTTCACAACTATTGAAGTGGTTAAAGATCAACAGGAATTACAATGATCTGGTAACAACATTCAATGCTAATGCAGATCTGTTTTGGCTCCTTTTCACCTTCTGCACATTCACCTTGTAGGTATCTCTTCTCTCCTTTGGTTTGGCAAGAATCACGTATCACTTCCCTTGGATATACACTCACAACTTTTGCCAACAACCTTACAAAGAAACACAACATCGACCTTATAGGAAACAGACAGGTTGGTAGCAAAAACCCTAAACCCTAAACTTGTTAGGTTAAGCAATTCAAGCGGTTCAATCTTGACCATTGAATCATACTGCATTAAATGCAATAATCTTGAATCAATCTCAAAACATTCTCCATCATCCATTATCCACCGATTTCATGGCGGCTGATAACCCATCATGCATTATCATCATTTGACAAACTTCGCACATTCCCGAGGTAGATAGGAATAGCCTTCTTCATGCAAGATCCTTCATGCACACAGAGATTACGTGGCAACATGACCCGTTCTCTGTTATACTGCTAACTCATCACATAAAGATCACCGATTGAGTCACACAGGCTTGAGGTACTCCAACCAAAAATCTTGAAGTGGAAACTACCTATCAACTGGTAGTCACACAATGCTTCCATGTGCCGATTCCCATAACTACATGTCGGTTCCCACAACTACATGCTGGTTCATCTTGAACAAATATGCCGCTTCACTTTGGCATATATACTGGTTCATACATATGTCGATTCTCTCTTTTCACCTATCACATGTGCCGGTTCACATCATGTCACATATTGACATCAATGACAACATACAATATCATTATGTCTTCATACCGGTTCACATAATGCCAACAGTGAGCAACCACTGTCAATAATCCATTCATCACTGTTGTCAATACGAGATACTAAAGCATTCTTATCAGACAGATCTTCCTTAACAACAACAAAAACAATCTCCTCATTGTCTTTATCCTTAGATTCCTCATCAGTAGCACCTTCATCAACTGCAACATAACACTGTTTCTTTCCTTTTCCCTTATATTTTCTAAACTTTTACTTTTGATCATTATTAGGACAGTGTGTAGCAATATGTCCTATCTTGTTACAAGAGAAATATTTGAGAGGCAACTTACCTTTGTACTGACCAATGCCTCTAGGAAGTCTTTTAGCCAATAGAGCTTCAAATTCCATCATATTACCTTCATCATCCACATCATCTTTACCACTGCCAAGGTGACTTGACCTACATTCATGACTTTGACAAACATCTTTTCCTTTTCTCACTGGTACACTAGATATAGATGCTCTAAAAGAAGATTTTGTCTTAGGTACACTGTTATCAAAACTATTTAACTCAAAAGAAGTGAGCTTACCAATCAAAGAATCAATAGTTACTTTATCCTTAGTAACTGACCTCAACTCTTGAATAGAAAACACTCTAATAGCATAGGCAGACAATAGAGTTCTAAGCATCTTACTCACAACAATGTCTTCTTATATAGTACCACCAACATTTTTTATTCTACTGACAACCTCTTTAATCCTCTGTCCATACTGAGTAATATTTTATCCTTCCATCATTCTCATATCATCAAACTTTCCTTGAAGACTCTCTTCTTTAGCCTTTTGAACATTATTATCACCACCATAGATTAATTCTAACTTATCCCGAACTTCAAAAGCAGTCTCTAAACTATGGACATCAATATATTTAGTATCAGCCAATGTACTTACTATGGCTTCTAGTTGTTGATTTTTTTCTTGCTGCTCCTTCAACTAATCTACAGTTAGAGGATCGGTAGGAGGTGGATGAACTCACAATACTAGTTCCACTTTTTGGTACATCTTGATTTTTGCTGAAATCATACTTTTTAAAAAAAATATAATGATTTAAGCTTTAAGAGGTCCCATTTGAAGTAATTAATTGAAGAGAGTTAGATCAAAGGCTCTTAGATCAAAATTTCTTGGATAGAACCTCTCTACTTCTAAATCATACTTGCAATGGAGTCTCCTTTGCATCTATCGAATGTTGATAAAAAACCAATTTTACATTAGCTTTTGGGGGGCCAAATGAATTCATTTAAAAGTTCAATTTTTTTAAGTATTTGGTCCTTATTATAAGCTTCCCAAATAGTATAATTTTCAATATATTTAATTTCATTAATATATTTTTACTTTATTTCTTATGAATGTAGGTTTTTCATCGAACATGAACTTCTTTGTTCAATGCATTAGGAAAAATAGTAAACTAATTCAAAAAAATTTTGAAAAATATATATGCCCTAGGTATTGATGTGTTATTTCTAACAAAAAAAATAAAATTGAATTTTTATATATATAGAGAAAGTTAGGTGTTCAAATGTACACCTATCTCTAAATTATAATTAGTCAGACTTCAAAACTAAATAAAAATAAATATTCAACATACCACTATCAAACCAACTACATGCCCTGGGTATTGATGTTACAAACCAAAATTCAAAAGAATTAAGTTCTTATCATTTATAGAAAAAAACGTTATGCATTTAAGGATGCACATCACTCTTAAAAAATGTTGTCTGCTGTAAAAAAATTATTTTCGGGGAGATGGAAAAATCAATAAATTCTATTAAAAAAAATTTGAAAAAACTATATTTAGAATCTACAAACAAGATGTTACAAATCACTAGTTTAAATCATCTTCAAATTCTTAACGGTTTAAAAATTTATAGGTGTTGGAAAGTAAAGGTTTTTTTCAAAATGTTCATCTAAGTGTAAAAGTTGGTCAAAAAGTGGGAACCAGTATTGTGAGTTCACCCAGGTACATACTGAGTAATAAAATGCTGCCAAAACTGAGCACCCATACCTTTGATATATATCTTCATTCTATCACTCCATATTCTGTAGTTGTCCTTAATGAATTTGGGACCCTCCTTCTTCATCATCTTGCTCAGATCTTTTCCTCAAGCAGTTAAGCTTCTGCACAAATAGGACCTAATGCTCTGATGCCAATTGTTATTGTGAGGATCCAGTTATTACTGAGAGGGGGGGTGAACCAATAATAAGAATAAATTGATACTTTTCACCAATCTGCAAAATACTTCACAAAATAGTTCATAACTAGTACTGGTAGTTGATTAAACAATCACTTAATGCAGATTCACCAAAACATTACTAGTAGCAACTCAAGTATTCATCATTAACCAAATATAGTAAAGACATCAAATGCATAACTCAGCAATCCATCCATAATATGAACACAAGTATTTTCCACGTGGAAACCCAAATGGGAAAAACCACGATGGGAATTGGTACCCACAAAATATGCACTCTTTTGGAATGCACCCTTTTAGGAGCCTAGCCTGGTTAGGAGCTTTACAACAATGCCCAGTTAAGAGAAGACCTTGTTAAGAGTCACCTGGTCAAGGGATTTTACAAATTAGCTCTATTAGGAGCTTTACGATGTTAGGAGTAATGTCATTGGAGGATTTAAACCCAAATTAATGAGCCACTCGGTGAAGGGATTTACAAGATCAGGCCTGTTAGGACCTACCCGGTTAAGGGATTTTAATGTTGTTGCAATTGTTAGGAAACAATAGATATATGATCTGGATTCAACACTTCAGAGCTTGCTAAAATAGATACTTGTTAGCTCCAATCTGCTTCTCTCATGCAGATATGTTAATCTTGTTTGGCACACACACACTTCTTTGATCACCGACACACTCAACCTTCTCAAACTTGACCTAAATACATTGTACAATTAGGTCGGTTACAAAACCCTAACCTGTAATGAATCTACATCATACATCATATCATATCATTACAAATCATTATAGATCATCATACAGATCATTACAA
Organism: Cryptomeria japonica; assembly: GCF_030272615.1. Lineage (NCBI taxonomy): Eukaryota > Viridiplantae > Streptophyta > Pinopsida > Cupressales > Cupressaceae > Cryptomeria > Cryptomeria japonica. The sequence goes on along the minus strand of NC_081405.1, from coordinate 699,265,336 downwards.
TAAATTACAAGACAATTATAGCCGTCGAATGATCATAACTCATCACCACATATCAATTTGATAAGCTGTCAAACCCTTAACACACTCTGCTAAGCACTTCGCTGCTTCCCAAGAAATTTGATCCTTGTACGCACCAAAACAACATCTTATCTCTCAACATGGATTCTAACACATCATCATCAACTTATGAACATGAAAAAATCACCACCAAACCATAAAACATCATCGTTCAAAGATCTTGATACTAGTTCTCAAACCCTAGCTGATTATACAACAGTCAATTACAAACATGACTTCCGGTTCTCCAAACCAGATGCAGTTCATGTCATAGACTCATTATGTTGTCATAAGAACACAATCCAAACCACAACACCTGACTCAACATGGATCACTTCCACAACCATCTCCTTCTTTGTTCCTACTTATCAATTGATTGTCACTTGGCAGTTTTTCTTTCCAACTCAATCCAATTTAATCCATTACCTATTAGAATTAACCAGTAGACTTAGATGACATACCAAGCAATAACAAACATGGACAAATATGGTTGCCATTAGTGACAACACAAATAACTGATCCTCAAGCATCATATCACAATTATATCATCATCAAGAGTCCATCAATATATCATCACCAACAGTCCTTTAATATATCATCACCAATAGTCATTTACGGGTACACCATCATCTCCATCAGTAATGCCAACAATCTCCCCCTTTGGCATTGATGGCAACACCAAAATCTTATCATGAAACCTATTATGTCTGTTGTACATCACTGTCTGGTCATCAGTTCTTCTCCTTTTCTCTTTATTGCTCTTCTCCCCCTATCATATTTCTTCTCCCCTTTTGACAACAAATCCAAAGGTGAAAAGGCATCTTCTTGTTAGGATAAATGGTGAACAACTGAGGGGGGGGGGGGGGGGGTGGTGAATCAGTTGTTAACAAATTAGGAAACTTTAAGCATACAAAACATTTTACCGGAATAGCAGATATATGAATTAAGCACATACATAAACCATAAACCAAATACCATGCATCCACAACACATAACACCAAGATTTGTACATGGAAAACCCAGTAAAGGGAAAAACCATGGTGGGAAGCCTACCCACAGTCAGATGATACTTCTGCAATAAGTATGTGATTACAATAAGGGGCTTGCACATGCAGGAGGGCCAACAACCAAGAGCGCACTACTCTTCACAAAAAAGAGCCTCATTGACTACAAAAGAAATCCAGACTACAATCCAGAAATAAGAATGAACTGCAAGAATAACATCTTCTATGCTTGAGTATAGTTTCAATTAAGCTCAATGTCGGAGGTCTAAACCCTCTTACACAAACCCAATTCGATCACTTATAATGAACCAAACCTTTTACATATGATTACAACTTTATTCACACACAGATAATCCCATAACCACGACCATGATCTACAAAGAGATCTTACATCATATTTATACCAACCCAAGACCTAAACAATTAGGTCGCCCACCTAAAAGATAATACAATAAATCCATTTCATAAACCCATAAACCAATGATAAACCAAGTCGGCCTAAGATCGAAACAATATTAAGGAAACAATAAATCCAACCGATAACGCATCGGGAGCATCCACCAACATGTTACATAAACCGGTCCATAACCTAGCAGAATAACACTGGACCTAAAATAGGTAGCCATAAGCCAAATAAAATACCACCAATCAACTGGAACATGAACATGATAACCATCAGCTTCCTAAAAATCTTCTAGAAGCTGCACCAACACCACTTATCAAATTCATCAAAAGATCTTCAACAAAGCACTGTCGGTAAAACTCTTACCGATAACCAAAAGGCTTACTAGAACATATGATAGCTTCTGAATCACCATATGCATCTGAACCACATGAATGACCAAACCAAACCAATTCCACCAATTAGAATATATCAAAGACAAATCTCTTGATCATCATCAAAGTCCAACCATTCTATCGGAATCCGGTAGACAACCAAATCAGCTAGTGTTGACATCAATGACAAACATTAATGCAACACATAATCAATTCCTCCAAATTGCCAACAATCTCCCACTTTGGCATTGATGGCTACACTAGATGTGAAAAGCATCCAAGTGCCAAGAAATGCCAAACAAGTCTCCCCCAATGGAAGACATCCAACAAATGATATATCAATGAAGTTCTAAACCAAAGACCAAACTTCCCCTATGACTGATATCTCTGTTAAGCTTTATTTTTTATTTTTCACATGAATATCTCTCTCCCTTTGACATCAATGCTAGAAATCTGACATAAACATCAAAGAAAATTCATAAAACCTCTGACTACTCCCCCTGAGTAGTAGCACCATCTCATCAATCTAGAATGAATAATAATTCTGATAAAGGAATGAAAGCTTCCTTAGACATAATTTTTTTCATTTAGAATTTGGACTTATGGAGATACATGTTTGAGAGAAATAAGTAGTTTCACAGTCAATTTTATTTTCATTTTTTCTTTTCCTAAGTTATATTTCTAGGCAAGTTATGGTAGTGTAACCTTTGGAAAATGGCATGTACAAAAACATTTTAGTTTCAATATAGAATAAATTTTAACTTAATTGTACCATTTAAAACATTTAGAAATGAATTTTTTAAAATATTTAATTAGCATCATAAGTGTTGGTTTTAAGTCTACTTTTATAAGTAGTTATGGAAAGAAATTAAAATATGAGAAGGGGTTGGTGAACTAGTAGTATGAAATGGTTGATCTCTCCTAACCACATAAAGAATCAAGGAATCATTTTACAATTTAGGATTAATTTAAAGTGGGTACAAAGTTGTGACACTTGCCTAACATTATCATCCATCAGGAGGAGGCTACACAGATTAATTAAATGATTCCCATTGGATTTGTTGAGTTCTTGAGTTTGAATTTGCATTATTTGTGTTGATTGAGGCATCAATGTGACCCATGTAATTTATTATTTGAATGAACATTTTGGTATGGATAATTGTAGTTCCTTGGTTTATTTTAATGATATTGGATTGGTGGGGAAATAAAATAGTTGAACACCTATCATAGTAGTGTCTATGCTAAGGGATTTGTGAATGGACATAAAAAATAGAATTTAATTATTTTGTCATGGATTTCTCCCAATCTTGATAAAATATTGATTGTCCCATGTTTTGTGTCCTAACACAAGTGTTGTAAAGATGTTCACTTTCTTGTAGAATTTTCTCCCATTTGTTAGAGGTTTAATTTGAAGAAATTGTTACTTTCATCGACGAATTTCAACATTGTAGATTCATGTTCACTACTTTGGACATTTTCCTCCTAAGTAAGTGTAATATAAGTAGGAAATTTGTGATCTTGTTGGTATTGGTGAAAGTTGATAACAATCAATGTAAGATCGAGGTTTGTTTCAAATAAAGGAGATTATTGTGTGTATCCTATTAGACATCATAGAGACATTGCATTATGAGAATGCATTTTAATAATTTCAAAGGAAAATAAATAGCGAAAGATTGAAAATTTTCACAATTTGATCTAAAGAAGACATTTAAATTAAAACTTGAAAATGAGACGTGTGGAAACCTAATCAAAAGTAGATAACATTCACTAAAAATATGTTGAATTCAAAATATATCTCTTCAATATTTTTATTTTTTAAATAGAAAAAAACATAAAAGTCCATTCTATTTCTAACAAAATTTATGTATATTGATCTACAAAGACATCTGATATTGTAAAGAAGAGTTATTTATAAGATAAATGTCACTTTGTAGTAAAGAAAAGCTATAGAAATTAAAGCTCCATTACTTAGTAAACAGGATGGACGAATGGTGACCTAAGCATATCACGTCTATTATTTAGTACCACTGGACCAATACAGACTAATGAAGAAATTGCATGAAATGCGGAGATGCCGATAATAGGGACAGATGAATGACGAAATGCTTCCATGGCTACGCCTTTGTAACAGAAGCTGAATTGCAAAGTTGTTTCATATCATCAATAAACCTGTTCAAGTTGAGAAAAGAAGAACCTCCCTCCCCAATCGCTTAAGTGCCGCTTGCTTCAACTCCTTCCCTCTTTTTCTTAGCTCCTCCGCTTCCATCAGTCTCCTCACGCCTCTCTCTATCTCCTCCCTTTTAACTACCAGATTTTTATGAACGTCCACGCCCTCCAAGTCTATGTCGATCTACCACACATCCTTGCAGAAGTGGTGGCAGTCCAGAAACTGGTGAAGGAAATGGGGCAATCACAAAGTCAGAAAGATTGAAGAGAGGAGGTGAGCCAAATTCACAAGTGGATTGGTACCATGACTGCGTGGAGGCCACTCCTCTTCTTGCCTTGCAATTGCTTGGGATCAGTAGGGTCCGTCCTGGTATATAAAAAAAAATAGACTAGATAGGATATGGATTCAACTGAACAATAAACTATATGAATAGAAAGGTGGAAGGCTAGTTAAATGCATTTGTACATCCACAAATGATTGAACATTTGGTCGTCGTGGAGAGTTTGTATTTACTAGATAATTAAATGTTTTTTTGTATAAATTCCTTTACATACGGGATATTATTGTTTGCTCTTTTATATAACAGAGACTTACTATTCATGAGTCAAGTCATCATCGACTAATTTTTATCATAGATTGCTATATTGGGAATCAAAATATAATAAAAAATAATATAAATATCATGGATGGTTCACGTTTTGGATTTGATTCAAAATAATTTAAGCTCGAATGACCCAGCATTTCCCTCTCTGCACGCCCCGGCCATCCCACATGCGTAATAGGTGGGGCCGTGGGAAGACAAAAACTGTTTTCACCATTATCTGTTCATTGCACCTTTCAGACTTTTTGATAACCAAGGCCGGGTAAGCAAGATTGTAAACTTCTACTCTTCTCTTGCCAACTTACATTTTAAAGATTCGAAGAGATGGAGGAAATCTAGTTCACATAGGCTTTCTTCAATGAGTAGTTATAGAGTTTTATGAGGATTTTTATTAGTTTGTGTGAGATTTTGCCAAGATCAAGAGTACAATGAAAAGTATAAAAGAGAGACAAAAGAATGATACTTGAACAAACTGTATTCTCATCAATATGCAAATGATCAACTGGATTAACCAATATAATGAATATAGGCTTGCTTATATTGGCAAGGCCATATGGATGTGCGAGCACACAATCATGACATGTGGCTCAATGAGAAACAAGGGTAGGTAAGAAATACTAGGGGTAGGTAGGAGAAATAATATAATATTTCACAAGAGGTGGATGACCCACCAAATGTGGAGTGTCACAGCAAAATAAGACCACAAAAGGTGGAATTTCTCCTACAAGCTATATCCCTATGTGCACACTTCTCTAAGTGTCTCAAGTCCAAACTACGAAGAGATGCATAATCCTAAGTTAACTTAAGTAAAGTGTAATAATATCCATAATGAATATTTATTTACACCAACACCCCCTCTTAAGTGCAACTTAGGGGAATGAAGACTCAAGTCAACAATGCAAGATGGGTCTCGGCTACTGAGCCATGATAGGTACCCATGTACAATATGCAAATGCAAGCAAAACTATGTAATGCAATCTCTCACAAACGAAGAAAAGGAGAAAACCCAGTGGGAAAAAACTCCCCCCAAAAGAGAGATGAATATACAAAAGACTCTCAAAAAAGAAGGACAAAATCTCAAAGAGGAAAAAGTTCCCCCCATAAGAGAGGAAGGAGAAATCAGCTAACCCCCCTAATGAGACATCCCGCACCCCCAAGAGAGCTCGCAACTACTGGAACTTACTCTCAGTGAAAGGTTTGGTGAATATGTCTGCAACCTGCTCCACTGTAGGACAATACAACAAATCAATGACTTTCTCCTGAATCAGCTCTCGGATATAGTGCATATAGATCTCGATGTGTTTGGTCCACTGGTACTGGACCGGGTTCTTTGAGATTGCAATAGCACTCTGATTGTCACAATGTAGAACTGTCGGTCGTGGAGTGGTGAACCCAAACTCTGTGAGAATCTGTTGAAGCCAAATGGTCTTAGTCACTGTGTTAATGGCTCCTCGATACTCAGCCTCAGTCGAAGAGAGAGCAATAACATACTGCTTCTTGCTCTGCCAACAAATGGGGCCTGAACCAAGGTGAAAACTATAACCTGAAGTAGACTTACGATCATCAAGATCGCCAGCCTAATCAGAGTCTGTGTAACCAACCAAGCGAAGTCCTGTGCCTACTGCATAGTGAATCCCATAGTGATGTGTACCCTGGATGTAATGAAGGATGAGTTTGGTGGCTTTCCAATGAAGCTCATGTGGTTCCTGCATGAAGCAGGAAACCATACAAACTACAAATGAAATATCTGGGCATGTGTGAGTCAAGTAGATGAGACTACCCACAAGCTGACGATACAATGTGGCATCAACTGGTGGAGAAGAACACTGAGCCTCAAGCTTGACTCCTAAAAGAAAGGGAGTCAGGGCATGCTTACAATCAGTCATATGAAAGCGTGCAAGTAGATCAAAAGTATACTTGGGCTGCGATAGTGTAATCCCGGAAGGTGACTGTGAAATATCTATCCTGAGAAAGTAGTGTTACTACTTATCAAGTTGCCATTAGTTTTTATATATTCAAAGTCATACTATATATTCTAGTCGTTTAGCACTACCGAATCATGCAGTCAGTATAAGTAGAGAAGTCGGTATGCACAATCTAGTCGATTATAGAAGAAAGCAGTCATAGAACATAGTATACACCGAAGCTATCTACTGAGTATCTTTTTATGGCTACCGAGCAGTAAAGTTAACACACCGAGTTGATATTCACTGAGTGAAACGTGTTACTAGATACATTGAACCTAGACATGCATATAAAAACATGTTACAAGATCGAGGCACATCTAACCGTTATTACATTGGAAATTGCACTAGAAGATTGTGTATCATTACAAGGTCAATCCAACCAATGAAATATTTTGTTTAGTTATTGATTCGAGGAATCTTGTTTGTAAGATCGAAGCAATGAATTGGATCACCGTTTTAAGAGATCTATTTATACAGCATGAATTAAGAGCAAGGTGTGTGCATATATGTATGAAGGAAGATTGTTATAGAGACACAGAGGTCACCAAGAAGGTTTTCAGAGAATAGTCGAAAAACAGAGTAAACATAAGGGTTTACCAAGTTACTATATGAGTTACCGAGTTATGCTATAAGCAAGGTAATCTTATCCTGAGCACATAGAATCTGCTATAACATTTTAGATGTAAAGTTGCAGATGTTTGTAATGATTTTATTGTAATATTGTGAAAAAGAAACCTTTAATAAGGTAAAAGACTCTAACCAAGTCTATAAATTGTAAAGCCTCTAACCAGGTGCAGCATTCAGAATAAATCTTGTGAAATCCTTAAGCAAGGTAGATCTAACAGATCTTGTTACTCCTAACAGGGTAAGCTATCAGAAATAGCTAAACATGCAGCTCTAACCAAGCATCTTTATTATTGCAGTAGTGAAGTTGTGGGTGCCATCCCCACCACAGTTTTTCTCTCTAACCAAGAGTTTCTGCATAACCAAAATATATGTGTTATGGAGTGAATCATGTATGATTGTTATCTATTTGTTTTAACTTTATTTTATGTTATTGCACTATTCTATTTATTCATAACAGTAAGGTTATTATTAAAGAAAAGTTTTGGAGTACTGATTCACCCCTCCCCTCTCAGTACATTAGCTTTCCATATTGGGCCTAACAAGTAGTGCAAAAGACCCAGGTCAGTCATAGGAAATCTATCATGCAAAGCAGATTTGACCCTGCTAATGATGGATGTGGTGCTCCTTGTAATGATCAAATCATCAACATAGAGCACAAGTATCAAGTGAAAGTCATCTTATCGCAAAATGTAGACATTCGGATCAAAATGACATTTAGTGAACCCTGCTGAGAGAAGAAAGGAATCCATCTTGACATACCAAGCCCTGGGGGCCTGCTTAAGGCCATAGAGAGATTTCCTTAGTGTGCAAACCAAGGAAGTATCTTGGATGAAACCCTATGGCTATTCCATATAAATCTCTTCATCAAGATCCCTATGAAGAAAAGCACTCTTCACATCCATCTGATGTATAGCCCAACCATGAGCTACGACAATAGCAAGTGTCAAGCGAATGGAGTTCATCTGGGCTATGGGCACAAAGGTCTCAGTATAGTCAACACCTCGAACCTAAGAGAAACCTTTCACAACAAGCCGAGCCTTATACTTATCTACACTACCATCCACTGCGAACTTGGTTCGATAGATCCACTTACATCGAACCATCTTTCTCTCCTTAGGGAAATGGACTAAATCCCATGTGTTGTTACTCATCAAGGAACTATACTCTTCCTCCATAGTGTGGTCCCACTCAGGAACCCCTAATGCTTCCTGAAATGTTTGTGGATCAGAAGCCGCAGAAATGAATGAATGTGGAAGATCCTGATGCTGTGATCGAGTCCTCTATGTATTTGTAGGATCCCCAATAAGAGAACCTGCAGACTCAAGTGTCTGTCGAGACCAATGAGGTCTAGGTGGAGCTGGAGAACGAGGCTCCTCAACTGCAAGTGGACCCTATGGAGGTGTAACCCTGCGAGTCAGAGTTGAAGGAGTCTCATCATCTAAATCAGTAGCATCACTATCCACAATGGAGGAAGGTGGAGGAGGTAGGGAGGCTAAGCTAGGAGATCTTTCCTCAAAGTGAACACTCCTCTCAATAAAAACCTCATGTGTCTCAGGATCCATCAATCTATATGCCTTAACACCCTCAGGATATCCAACAAATATGCAAGGCTGACTCTGATGTTCCAATGCCTTGCATTTCTGTGGAGGTATGCGAGCCCATGCTAGACACCCAAAGACTCTGAAATGTTTCACAATCGGTTTCCTACCAGCCCAAGCCTCAAAAAGAGTAATACCTTGCAAAGCCTTGTGAGGAACCCAATTCTGGATGTGTGTGGCATAACTGATAGCCTCTGCCCAAAAGGCAGGATCAAGAGAACATGCATGAATCATACAACTAGCCATTTCTTTGAGAGTTCTATTCTTGTGCTCTGCAACTCCATTCTACTATGGAGTGTATGCAATAGAATGTTGAAGATCAATCCCCTCAAATGTACAAAAATCCTCAAGTCTCTTGTTCACATATTCCCTTCCATTATCTGTATGAAGAATCTTGACCACTTTCCCATATTGCTTCTCCACACGAGTCTTGAAGTCCTAAAATATGTCAAATACTTCACTCTTATGAATAAGTAGACCCAAGTGAAGTGGGAGTAGTCATCAATGAAAGTGAGGACATAGCGGGCCTTGCTAAATGAAGGTGCTAGAAATGGACCTTCTACATCGTTGTGAACAAGTTGGAGAACTTCCAAAGCTCTCCAAGCTTTCCCCTTGTCAAACTTATCCTCAGGATGCTTACCCATGGAACAACTTGAACATACACCTTCTGAAAAATTGATTCGAGGTAGACCTGTGACCATGTCTTTTGTGTTGAGCTGCTAAAGATAGAGGTAGTTGAGGTGACCAAACCTCTCATGCCATAACTTACTTTTTGAATTTGAAGGTGTAAGCAAGGCCCTAGAAGGAGAACTTGGCACAAAGTGGGAGAATGAATGAAGTCTTGATTTGTCATTGACTTGCCATTGACTTGTCCCACTGCTACCAAGGCATCATCAACAAGTTCCTTTACCACAACTGAATCAGGTGTAAACTCAACCCTTTTCCCATTCCCATAGTGAGTGATTTGGTAGATAGAGAGAAGGTTGGTAGACAAGTTAGGAACATAAAGAACATTCTCAAATTTTCCATCATCCATGTCAACTGAACCTTTCCCTTCAACCTCTACTTGTGTATCACCGATGTAAATTTGAGGTACCTTAGGTTGCTCCAATGAAGAAAACTGCTCCTTTGTAGAACCCATGTGATAAGAGGCACCCGAGTCAAGTATCCACTACTGTGAAGAACCTGTTGTAACCACAAATACTTGCCCTTTTCCCTTAGACTGTGAGGAAGATGAAGGAGATGAATCCTTCTTTGTGTAGGCTGATGGCAAGTTGATGTTGTTTTTCTTAAGAATATTTGTTAACTCATCAACTTGCTTGGTGTGGCATCGATGCTCATCATGACCATACTTGTTGTAATATGTACAAGTTGGTTTATCCTTCTTAGGTGGAGTCCCCTTCTTGAAAGAGGATGAAAAATCTCCTTGTGATGAGAGGATGATTGTCCTTTTTCCTATTGTGGTTTTGACTTAGATTGTTTCTTCTTCTTGTTGGAATCTTTGCCTTGACTCCCTTGACTCCCTTGATTAGCCACCAAAGCCTTGGACTTTGAAGACATGAGAAGCCCCATGTTCAACAACTTAGATTGTTCCAATATCAACATTTTTGTGAAAGCATCAAATGAAGGCATGATGTAGGAGCTCCCCACTGTCAAATGATGAGTTTGGAAGCTAGACACAAATGTTGCATATTCTGGTGCAAGCTTGTCCAACAAGTTGAATATCAACTGAGCATCCTTTTTGTCAATTCCACAATCCTTAAGCTTTTCTCTTAACTCATTTGCTTTGGTGACATAATCTTGGATTATATAAAAAATTTTGGGATCCAAGTTGGTGAGCTCATTGTCAATCTTGTAACCTCTAATTTCATCAACTTGACCATACAATTTTTGAAACGTATCCCAAGCCTCTTTGATTGTTGTACACTTCTCAATGTGAAAAATGAGGTCATCTGATACATACTTACGCAAAGTTCAAAGAGCCATGCAATTCTTAGTGAGCCATTCTAACTAAGCATTAGGATCAGGTGGTGCTGCTATTGTTCCATCTATGTAATGCATGAGACTTTTTTCCATTAATCTGCTCCATACTTTAATTTTTCATGATGCATAATAATGTGGAGTTAAAGGTGGAAATTTATGAGGACTCATGGCAAAAAAAATGAAAGAGCACAAGGAAAGAGAAACACAATCAAACAAGACACCCCCTCAAATTCACTCAATCAAAGAACTACCCCCCCCCAAAAAAAATGATGATTTGACACTTTATACTTAGTGCGTATACAATGGGCCACTTGCAAAAAATGGAAAAGTGGACTTCCGATTTCAACTTTACAACTGTCTTAATAAGGCCAAAAGAGACTCAAACTAATAATGCAAGAGATCTAAACTAAGATCCAAGCAAATTACAAGTACCAATTAGGCCAAATAAGACCAATATCTAAAAGTATAATTTCCACTCAAAATCTCTGAAAATCGATCACATATTGTGAAAGTAGACGAAAAAAAATACACTTACTAAAAAAATGGCACCTAAAAAGGAGGTCGTATGAGCTCAAATGAATCCTTTGAATGTGCAAAATTGAGGATTGGACAGGTATAGCTGAGAGAATCCAAAATTTCCAAAAAATATGTGCGCCAAAATCAGAAAATAACTACACCACTATGAAGAGCATGCAAAATTAGCCCAAATCAAAAAACATTGCACCAAAAAAGGAGCAAAATTGAGCAAGATATGGGCCTCCAAAGTTGACCCAAAAATCCAAACTGCTCAATGGAGAGGAGTCTAATTTTTTTTTCAAAAAATGCTAACTGAGCAGAAAGTATGAGCCCACAAAAAAAATTTTTTTTTTTTTCAAAACTAGAAAAAAAAAATTTCAGAATATTCTTTTTTGAGATCCGATAATTCCGTACCGTACCCCCCGAATTGGGCAAAAAAGTTCCTCCAACACCCAAAATTTGATTTTCGCCAAAATAGGTCGAGTTTATACTTGATTTTTATGGAAATAGCCTCCTAGACGCAATGGTGAGATCAAAAACACTCTAAGATGCCTCCAAAAAATGTTGTCCCTCAGATCCGAAAATAGAAGCCTTCCAAGATGTCTCCTAAAACCAATCAATGAAGCCCCAATAGCTTTGATACCATGTGAGATTTTGCCAAGATCAAGGGCACAATGAAAAGTATAAAAGAGAGACAAAAGAATGATAAGAACAAACTATATTCTCATCAATATGCAAATGATCAACTAGATTAACCAATACAATGAATATAGGCGTTCTTATATAGGCAAGGCCATATGGATGTACAAGCACACAATCATGACATGTGGCTCAATGAGAAACAAGGGTAGGTAAGAAATACTAGGGGTAGGTAGGAGAAATAATATAATATTCCACAAGAGGTGGATGACTCACTGAATGTGGACTGTAACAGCAAAATAAGACCACAAAAGGTGAAATTTCTCCTACAGGCTATATCCCTATGTGCACACTTCCCTAAGTGTCTCAAATCCAAACTACGAAGAGATGCATAATCCTAAGTTAACTTAAATAAAGTGTAATAATATCTATAATGAATATTTATTTACACCAATAGTTTGGAGTGACCCTGAGAATCTCCTGATCTTTTGGGTATTATTAAGGATGTCATAGTGGATCTGTTCAGAATTTCTAAATGGAGTTTTTTGGAAATGAATTAAGTTGATGTCAACATTTGGTCCATTAAAGGCAAAGTGGATTCTTTGGAGTAGGGTGATGATCAGGCTATTTCTGGAGCTCATGTTGACAATTTGATCTCTGATAAGAAAAAAAACTAGAATGCTCTATATCCTAGCAAATGTGGGTAAAGATGTTGCTCTCCCAAAGATAGATTATGAAGGTAGGTTGGGGTTCTCGAAGCCAAGATAGAGAGAATTGATGATAAATTTACTAATTTGGTTAACATGAGCTATAGAACCATTCACACTAGTATAAAAGGGATTAGAACCCTTGTGAATCATTGGCAGAAAGTGTAGGCTTTGAAGTTTGGGGGCGACATTGTTATTAGTCTCAACTATTGGCATGTTGACATAACTAATAGAGATGATGATGTACTGGTAAAGGATGATGATGATATATTGATGGACTGTTGATGATAATATATTGATGGACTATTGGTGATGATATAATTGTGATATGATGTTTTATGATCAGTTATTTGTGTTGTCATTGATGGAAACCATGTCAGTTTATGTTTCGTATATCATCTAAGTTATCTGAGTATAGCCTAACCGGTAATGGATTGAGTTGGACAACAAAAATGCTAAGTTGCAGTCAACTAGTAAGCAAGAACAGAGAAGTAGATGGTTGCAGTAGAGATCCGTGTTGAGTTAGGTGTTGTGGTTTGGAATGTATGCTTATGACATTATAATGAGTCTATAATAGGAACTATATCATGTTTGGAGATCCGGAAGTCATGTTTGCAATTGATTGTTGTATATTCATTATAGGGTTTGAGAATCAGTGATGTTCTATGGTTTGGCAGTGGATCTTTTCATGATCTTATCTTAGTGGTGATGTGTTAGAATCTATGTGAATGGATAATTTGTTGTTTGAGTGTGATCAAGGGGTGAATTTCTTGGGAAACAATGAAGTGCCTAGAAGAATGTTTTAAGGGTTTGACAACTTATCGGATCGATGTGTGGTGACATGTTATGATCATTCAATGGTTGTAATTGTCTTGAAATTTGTTGTAATGATTTGTAATGATATGATATGATCTATGATGTAAATTCATTGTTAATTAGGGTTATGTAACCGATTGAATTGAAAAATGTATTTAGGTCATTTTTTAGAAGGTTTATTGTGTCGGTGATCAGAGAAGGAGAGTGTGTCGAACCAGATTGAGATGTATGCATGTGAGAAGAAGATTGGAGCTGAAATGGATCTGTATTAGAAAGCAGAGAGTGTTATGATCAAATCATTTACCTGTTGTTCCCTAATAGTTACAACAGTATAAAAATCCCTTAACTGGGTAGGTCCTAACAGGCCTGATATTGTAAATCCCTTCACCGGGTGGCTCATTAACTTTAGTTTAAATCCTTTAGCAAGGATACTCCTAACAGGCTAAATCTCCTAATATAGATAAAGTTAAAATCCCTTCACCGGATGACTCCTAACAAGGTCTTCTCTTAACCGGGCAATATTGTAAAGCTCCTAACCGAGCTAGGCCTTTAATAGGGTGCATTCCGAAAGAGTACAAATTTTGTGGGTACCAGTTCTCATCATGGTTTTTCCCATTTGTTTTTTCATGTGAAAAATATCAGTGTAAATATGGTGGTTGATTTGTTTATGTGTGGATTTGATATTATTTCATTGCTTACATGTTGATGAACAAATAATGAGTAGTTTGGTAAATCTGCTTTAAGTGATTGATTGAGTAGTTACCGGTACTATTTATAAACTATTTTTTAGAAGTGTATTCAGATTGATAAAAGATTTTAGTTTAAGCAAGCAAAGTTTGAGTTGCAATATCTGACAAAAGTGGCTAAAGATCATATGGAAGTTGAGGTAGATGAAGCACTAAAGAATCTGTGTTAGTGTGAGGCCTCACCTCGACTTAGTCTGACATTCAGTTGACTTAGAAAAAAAAAATTGTTCCGTTTTTGCCCTAAATTTTGGGCATGAAATTTTGGTATCAGAGCGAGGTTTCCACACTAGGAACCTTACTCACTTACGTTTCGCCTTAGAATATTTAAAATTATTTTGTTAAATTGATTTTTGAATTTAATTAAATTTATTCTAAAAGAAATAAATTAATTGTTTTGCCTTATTTTCCTCTTAGGGTGCCTCCGATGACGCAACAAGCTCGCAAGCGCGGATGGGGTCCTAGACGTGTGTGCATAGCACACGAAGAGGTAGAGAGGGAGGCATCAGTTCCAGAGGAGAACCTAGAAGCACCTCCCGAATAGCCAAATGAGCCTAATCGAGACCTCTTAGCAGCCATTCAGAATCTCATTGGCATTGTTCAGGAAAGGATCCCAGCAGAAAACCCTCAGGTTAGGAGTCATGACTCTGGGAGTCATAGATCTGTTGATAGAGAGCGAAGCAGGAGCCCAGCTCTGATTCCTATAGAGAGTCAGGGTGGAAATAAGCTAGAGTCAGTGCATATGCCAGGACCACCTCCAGCGGTGGAACCAATTTATTTTGAGAGAGGTCGTCGAGATCCAGGGGATCTCATCAAGGAGGTCATGCACCTCCAACCACCATCCTTCAGAGGTTCTACAGATGGAGTAGAGGCCGAGGCATGGCTTTTGAGTCTTGAGAGGTTCTTTGCGTTGCATTCTTATGAGAGCAACTTGAAAGCACGTGTTGCAGTTCATCTTCTGAGAGGGACAGCCTCCACTTGGTGGAGACAGGAAGAGTAAAAAATGTAGATTAGTTCTTGATACACTCACTTGGGAGATATTCACAGAAAGGTTCCATGAGAGGTACCTATCAGAACACTTCAGGCAGTGTCGTATAGACGAATTTCATGATCTCCAACAAAAAGGCTTGTCAGTAACCCAGTATGAGAGTAAATTCTTTGAGTTGTTGCCTTATGTAGATTATCTAAAGGATGAGAAACTTCTTGTAAACCGCTTCATCAGGGGATTAAATGCCGGTATAGCCAGGCCTATTAGGATGTCTGCCCCAGAGAGCCTTCGGGTTGCTATAGAGAAGGCACTGATTGCCGAGGAAATTCAGGTTAGACCACAGGACAATAGGGATTGGTTTCAGAACTGAAATCCCGCACCTCAAACTTATGGATTCCAAAAACCACATTGGAAAGGGAACAACTGAAATTCTCAGGGGTTCTCCAAACCCCCTCCTCCACAACAAACACCACAGAACCAGAGGTAGAAGCCTCCACAGTATCAGCAAGGCTCCAAGCCCAAACAGTGGTAGACTCAGGGACAGAAACGTGATCAGAGAGCACAGGGGCAGTACACACAGCCGACGGGGACTCAGCAGTCCTCCAGGGGTGGGTACAACGGATCCAGTAGGACAGGAGGTCAGGCATTCTCTAGGCCTCAGGGTGCCCAGTTCCAGGCACGGGGTGCTTGCTTTACGTGTGGAGCCATGGGGCATATGGCGAGGGATTGCCCTAAGGGACAGGTTGCAAGGAGTCAGCGGATGGCCGCTTCAGAGCTGATAGTTGGTGATATGGGCAGGTCCCATAGAGTATTCGCAGTAGTTGACAACCGCCAGGCTGAGCATCAGGCCACGGTTATCGAATCCACAGGTATAATCAAAGGTAACAATGTATCTATTTTGTTTGATTCAGGAGCTCCTGACTCCTTTATATCTCCATTGGTTGTGGAGCGTTGCGGGCTAGTGGCAACTAGACAGGGTGTCAGTTGGGAAGTGGAATTAGCTTCAGGGGCTAGAGTGTCAGTGGAATCAGAGGTTAGGGCATGTCAGCTGCAGATTGGCAAGACCACCACTTTAGTAGACCTTAGAGTGACTCCACTTGGATCTTACAGAATCATACTTGGCATGGATTGGCTTTATGCCCACAGAGCCAAGATGGATTGCTGCCTGAAAAAGATCGAGTGTGAGGATGATCATGGTTCACCCATAGTTATCACCGAGATTCAGAGGCCCGTGTCTCTTCATATGATCTTCGCAATGCAGCTTAAGTAGAGCATGCGGAAGGGATGTCAGCTTTTTGCTATCACTATCAGTGACAGAGGGGAAGAGGAGGAAAAAGAAACATCACTTGATGACCATCCTATCCTTAAGGGATATTCAGATGTATTTCCTTCAGAGTTACCAGGAATGCCTCCCTGCAGAGAGATTGATTTTCATATAGACATAGTACCAGGAGCCGAGCCAGTTTCCAGAGCACCTTATAGGATGACCACAAATGAGCTAAATGAACTTAAAATATAGCTTGAGAAATTCCTTGAGAAGGGTCATATTCGTCCTAGCGTATCCCCTTGGGGTGCACCAGTCATCTTCGTTAAGAAGAAGGATGGATCTCTCCGTTTATGTATGGATTATCGACAGCTAAATAAAGTAACCATCAAGAACTGATATCCTTTGCCCAGAATTGATGATTTATTCGACCAGCTTCAGGGTGCCAAAGTCTTTTCCAAAATAGATTTGAAGTCAGGATACCATCAGTTGAGAATAGTGGAAAGTGATATCCACAAGACCACATTTCGCACTTGGTATGGTCACTATGAGTTTACCGTAGTCCCCTTTGGACTTACGAATGCCCCAGCAGTTTTTATTAGCCTCATGAATGGGGTGTTCCATACCTTTCTGGACCATTTTGTCATTATGTTCCTCGATGATATACTGATATATTCTCAGAATGAGAAGGAGCATGAGGAGCACCTGAAACAGGTATTGCAGTGTTTGTGGGATAATTAGTTGTTTGGCAGTTTGTCCAAGTGTGCTTTCTTTCGGTCTGAGGTTAAGTACCTTGGGCACATTATTTCCAATGATGGGATCTCAGTTGACACATCAAAGATTAGGGCTATTATAGATTGGCCAGCACCTACCAGTGTGACAGAGGTCAGGAGTTTCATGGGCTTAGCAAGGTATTACTGATGTTTCGTCGAGGGATTCTCTAGAGTCGCACACCCTATTACTTCTCTTCAGCATAAAGGGAAGAAATTTGAGTGGACAGAGAAGTGCGAGAAGGCTTTTCAGAAACTCAAGAAGGCACTTACTAGCGCTCCTATCCTTGTTGTACCAGATCCTTCAGCTGACTTCATGGTTTGTACAGATGCTTCACTAGAGGGTTTAGGGGCAGTTCTTATGCAGGATGGTAGGGCCATAGCTTTCGAGTCTAGGAAACTTAAGACTCATGAACTTAATTATCCCACTCATGACCTTGAGCTCGCAGCAGTAGTGCATGCACTTGTGAGGTGGAGACACTTCGTTTTAGGTCATCACTTTGAGTTGCATTTAGATCATCAGAGCCTTTAGTACATCTTCACTCAGCCAAACCTTAATGCACGTCAGAGGAGATGGATGCAGTTCTTGTGCGAATATGATTTTGACGTTCACTACATCAAGGGAAAGGAAAATGTAGTTGCAGATGCCTTGAGTAGGAGACATCACGAGTTTTACACCATATCCATGGGCATGGACTTGAGAGACCGTATACTACAGCACTTGCCAGAGGATGGATGGTATGCAGAGGTTGGTCAGGTAATACGATCTTAGGTTATTCTAGAAGGGAAATATGTGGATTATTCTTTGGAGCCCAATGGACTGTTACGCCATAGAGGGTGCATTTATGTACCTTCCTCCGAAGGATTGCGAGAGTTCATTGTCACAGAGGCTCATAGAGCTCCTTATGCAGCGCATCCCAGGGTTAAGAAGTTGCATGCTAACTTGAGGCAGTTGTATCATTGGTCGGGAATGTGGTAACTCATTGCTGAGATAGTAGCTCGATGCCTCGAGTGTCAGAGAGTAAAGGCAGAGCACCGCCATTCCAGTGGGTTGCTCCAGTCTCATGCCATACCAGAGTGGAAGTGGGATACTATATCCATGGATTTCATCATTGGTCTTCCTATGTCTTCTCATCGCCATGATGCTATCTTGGTGATAGTTGACAAGTTGACCAAAGTAGCTCACTTTTCACCAGTTCGTACTACATTCACAGCTCCAGCAGTAGCACAGGTGTTCTTACGGGACATTGTTAGACTTCATGGCGTGCCTCGCAAGATTATATCTGACAGGGATTCTCTTTTCACTTCTTCCTTTTGGAAGTCATTGCAAGCAGCTATGGGCACTAAGCTCAATTTCAGTACAGCCTATCACCCAGAGATAGATGGTCAGATAGAGAGGGTCAATCAGGTGTTAGAGGATATGCTTCGCATGTATGTCATGGATCATCAGACCCGGTGGGAGGAGTATCTTCCCTTAGTGGAGTTTGCCTATAACAATGGGCATCATACTTCTTTGGGGATGCCACCCTATCAGGCATTATACGGCAGGCCTTGCAGGATGCCCTTGAGTTGGGATCGCATAGAGGATAGAGTTGCTATTGGTCCTGAGTTAGTTCGGGATATGGAACAGCAGGTGGATTTGATTAGGCAGCGTCTCAGAGAGGCTCAGGATAGACAAAAGAAATATGTCGATGCAAAGAGGATAGATCATAGCTACTTGGTTGGAGATAGAGTTTTCTTGAGAGTGCGACCGCATAAGAGTCCAATCCATTACGGAAAGGGTTCTAAGCTCGCACCTCGCTTTGTAGGACCTTTTGAGATTCTGGAGAGGATAGGCGCAATTGCCTACCATTTAGCTTTGCCACCTAGCCTGTCACGCATCCACGATGTGTTTCATGTTTCAGTTTTGAGAAAATATATCTATGATGAGTCTCACATTTTAGATTGGGATGCCTTGCAAGTGGAGTCGGATGGGTAGCTAGCTTTGGAGCCCATTCGCATTTTGGCACGCCGAACATTGGCCCTTCGAGGTCGAGAGCTGGACCAGGTTAGGGTCCAGTGGGATTGTTATGATGAGGTTACGGCTTCATGGGAGGACGCAACACGTATGAGATTAGAGTACCCCCACCTCTTTGATGAACTCCAGGAGGAAGTTCATGCCTAGAGGGGGAGGATGTGAGGCCTCACCTCGACTTAGTCTGACATTCAGTGGATTTTATTTTTAGACTATTATGGATACCTTATTTTGATGCATTTTGAGACTTAGAACTTATATGATTTCAGGATTTGGATAACATTGCTATGATTTGGTGATTCACTTATATGCTTTATGAGATAGAACACTACATGATTGTTAGATAGGATGATATTGCAATGATAGATGTCATTATTGAATTTGTAGGACTTTACTCTGAATATAGAAATATGATGTATGTTTAGTTTATGTGAATTGGGATGAAATTGCTTATGTGAATTTGCTTGATAAAAGATGTATTCAATCTGTGCAGATGAAAATTGTATGCAAGTAATGATGTGTATTGTTATATTATTGAATTATATTATATATGGATATTTGGAAGTACTAATGTGTAAATTGAGATGCGCAGGAAATTTACCATGTGACCATGGAAATTTACAGAGAACCAAACCTAGACTTATGTATGTTCGTAAGCCAGGGGTTGTCTATTTGGAGAGACAACACCCCGTTTGTGTTGTATTTTATTCGTAACAGTATATGCTACATGAGTGTTAAGTGTTATTTAAATTTAATGTGTAAAAAACCACAAGAGACAATTTCATGTTTTATTTTTGTAAAAGTGTTTTATTTGTGTCACTTGACACATGTGTGGATTTAAATTTAAATATTTTATTTTGTCTCTTGGTGGAAAAGTGTTTAATTATAGTTCTTCTTAAATAAAATAATGTGTTGTCATAAATACTTTGGGAATATAATATTTGGGGTGGTCAACATATGTTTGACCCGAAAATAAACTTCAGAGGGGTTTAAAATGGGTAAAATGAACACCTAGGGGTAGTTTAATAGGGTTTCCTAAAGCCCATAAGGTATACCTAGGGGTTAGGGGTAATTTTAGGCAAGTTTCTACTTTTAAATGATCTTTTTGACGCTTTAAAAATTGGTTTTTTTGAGTTGTCCGAAAATTGAAAATTAGAAGTTAAATCTAATTTAGATTTTTCTTATTCGAATGGGAGTCTTTTTGCATTTTGCTTTTCTTTCCTTTTTGGTTTTTAGAAACTTGTGAGAACTCAGAGAATGAGCTTCTTAAGCAAGATTTTGAGATTTTGAGGGTAATCACCCACTCTCCATTTTTGGAGACGAGAAATTTTGAAAAGAAAATAATGTTATGGAATAGAAAAATTGACTAAGGGTAGAAGGAAAAAGATTCATGGATTGGGCAGCTCTTCCTCAAATATCAAATTTACCATTGGGCAGAATAAGGTTGGTTTGTTTATTCTTTTAAATGGTTATTTTCTTGCATGTGATTGAGTGTATGATTTGGTGAAAGAAAACTGTGTTTTTGTGTATGTCTTGTTTTAGAATTTCATTTGAAAATCCTTCATTATGCTTGTTGTGTTTTGGGAGTTTCTCAAGACCTCTTACTCTTGGGAGAGAAGAGGATCTTGTGGGTGGTAGCAGTGACAACCCTCGAGTGAGAGACTCTCTTTTGAGAGCGATCACAAGGGATCTTTGTGTGACCCTTGCTGCATGGCCTGTTTGTGTAATGGGGGTCATAAGGAGGGATATAAGGCTAGAATGCCTTTGGGGGGCATAAGGAATAAGGGGTTGAGATTCTTGATATAATTATTGTGTCATGAGGTGGCTTCTTGTTTATTTCATACTTGCAGTTCTCCTCAGGGTATTGGTCCACTACCACCCTTTGAAAAAGTTCATCACCAAAGTGTGGTGCTGTGAAGCCAAGTTGGGAGTGTGTTTGGAAAATCTGTATGTATTTGCCTTCTATGTGTTTGCCTATTTGTTACCTGTCTAGGAATTCGTTCTCCGAGCTCAGGGGTGGCTACCAGTTAGCCTAGGCTGGGAGGTGAGCACTCTGTGGTCATATTTGTGTTTCTATTATGCAGGAATGCTAGGAGAAAAGACTAGGAAAAGTGAAAGGTTGCAGAAGAATATTGTTGGAAGAATTTCAAATTTATTTGTAGTTATTAGTTTTAAAATTTGATAGGAGAAATACATCCTCATTCATAGAAATAAGAGGCAAGTTGTAATTTTGAAAATAGACATGAGATTGTTGTAGTTAAATAAAGAAACATCTTGTAAATTTGCAGAATATCATTAGAGTTGTAAAAAGCTAGATATGCTTCTATTTTCTATAAAAAAAAAAGAATTGCTTTTTGATTTGCATGCAATAGTTGTTTTTTTTGCAATATAAAAATCAGTTTATTTAAATCTGAGTCCTTCTTTTTAGCTAAAAATCTATCTCCATTTTAATTGCAGAAAATCATGAATTGTACTTGCTGTTAACATGTAAATAAAATTAGTTTTTTTATTAGTTGAGAAATCAATAAATGCATTTGTTTCAGAAAAGTATAATGTTTTCCTAAAATAGTATTCCTTAAGTTTTAAAAAAAAAAAAAGTAAATCTTAGAATTCTGTTTCCTGCATACCCATAGATTACAATTTATAGATTTCGATATAGTTTTGGAAATATATATTTATCCATTAAAACAGACGTAATCCATATTTCCTTTCCTATAATGGTATATCAAAATCTTTCATGATTACGATGTTAGTTTAAGAAAAAGAATTAAAACTATTAGTCATAAATAAATATTTATATATATCTAAATGCATGTAGAAATCATGGGTATATTTATATATATTTTTATACAAAGCATGTCATATAAATACCCTACAAAACAAATGAAAATGGAAGCCTAAGTTTATTTACCATATATATATATATATATTAATTTAGCATAATGAGATTACTTTGTTATTTTTTTTTTGTCCCTTTTAAAAAAATTTGCATGTAAAATTAGCATTGAGAAATATATATAAATGTATATATTTATATTTATATATATATATATATATAAATATATATATGTTATATTATATATAAATAAATAAATAAATTTAAAAAAAAATTTAACAAAAAAAAGCGGACCGAAGCACTGTGCATCGCACAGTGAACGATGAAGCCGCGCACTGTGCAAAGCACAGTGGACGGCGGCGCCGCACACTGTGCAGTGGACAGTGAAAGGCGGGGCCGCGCACTGTGCGCTGCATAGTGGGCGGCAAGGCCGAACACTTTGCAGTGCACAGTGGGCGGCCATGGCCGAGCCGCCATCAGTAAGCCCCCGCCTTTCCTTGTGTTCGCCCTTCGCCGTACTCTCTCTCTCAGTTCGGCCTTGCAATGCGGGGTTTGAACAAAACCAAATATATATATATATATATATATATATATATATATCAAACCCTAGCCCGGGTAGGGCTAGGGTATTAAAAATAAAATAGATTGTTTAACTCTTGTTTATAAATAAAAAAAAAATCCCTAATTAGGGATTACATTAAAATTGTTTTTTTTAAAGTTGTGAAAAAAAAAATATATATTTAAAATTAGTTAGGGTTTCAATTTAGATAGACATGGGAGTTTTAATTCCAATTAATTATTTTTAGAATTATTTGTGAAACCTTGATTAAATAAAGAAAAAAAAAGGGGAAAATTAATTCCTTGAAAACTAAATTTGGTTTTGGAAAGATAATTTTCCTCATCGAATAATGTCATTTAGAAATTAATTTGACACTTTAATCCATTAAAGTAATTAATGATTTAAAATGAAATTTAAACAGTATGGCTTAATTGGAGATCAATTGTTATCTACGTCTACCTTTTAAACGAGTTTAATAAATTAAACTAACGACTTTATTTGATGAGAAAATAAATTAAAACATTTAGTTTCCACAAATGAATTTTAATTAAGTTTCGATACTTAGTTAGTATCAAGAGTTAGTTTGAACTTTGTTATGACCAACATGTTAACACCTGTCGTGAAAGCAAACTTTGTTAAGTAACTAGTTGTTTTTTAAAAAAAAAATCATTCCGTTTTTGCCCTAAATTTTGGGCATCACAGTTAGGTTTTATGTTGTCTGTTGTTGGCCTGTTGTTTTAGGTGTCCATCTTCTAGTATTTTTTATTGTGGTGGAGTTGTCAGTTGGTTGCATGTTTTCTATTTGTAGCTCTTTGTACTCAAGGTTTCGAGGTCCCTTAAAAACCTATTTTTCCCTTATTAAAAAATGTCACCACTTAACCAACATATAATGTGAGGAATATTTTGAGCAACAAAATTATTGTTTATAATTACTTTTTCTAATTATAATTTTAAAAACATATATTTGCCTTTTTCTCTATTAGTGCAAGCTAAGAATTGTCATTGTAAAAATGAAACTATTATTTACCTTTAATATAAATTACATCCAATGAATTCAATCTTTTAGATCATTTGTTGACTCAATTAATCATATGAATATTATTAACACTATTATGTACATCCTAAGAAAATTACACTTTTGACTTTAACATTATGTTGTCTCCTTCTATGAGATTTTTTATGTCATTCAAATCTATACAATTAAATATATAATCTCTTAAAAAATCATTAGATATTATGTAACGAAAAAATACCTCCCTATTTTATTTATTATCTATCTAGCAATACTTTGATCATATTTAATTTCTTAGATTAAATATCATCTCTATTAATGAAATGAGTCACATGAGCATATTATATACATCATAATAAATTGAGTTGTTGACTTTAAAATAAGTTTTTCTCTTTGAATGATATTTTTATATCAATGAAATCTAAACATTAGATATGAAAAAATGACATATGGTATTATCTTAGATAATAACTATATTTCCTAATATTTTCAAGAAGTTGAAAAATTAAATTTGCTTTGATAGGATTTTGTAATATATTCCTTGCAAACTTTTCTCCTAAAATTTATTAGTCTTGGATGTTAGAGTTCACTGACTCTATGAATCTATGCTCATAAATATCACAACATACTTTGCAAATATTTATTGTGTTCAGGTGTAACTGACTAATCTAACTACAATCATCAACAACTCTACCTTGTATGCAACAACTATAGGCAAGAACATGATGCAATGCATCTCTTATTTTTAATTTATTTTTAAAGTATATAGTTTAAATAATGTATGTTTCTAAGTGATTTCTTAAAAAAATTATCTAATAACAACAATATATGTAGATTTCTAGGTGACTTTTTAAAATTTTTATCTAATAACAACAATATATGTATATTTCTAGGTGACTTTTTAAAAAATTTATCTAATAACAACAATATAGTAGATGAATCAATTCATCAATTTTAAGAATATTTAGATAATGTTTCTTTCAATATCATATTTGTAATTATTCTTATCATAATAATTTTTATTTATGATTCACAAAGATATTTTTTAGTGACAATTGTCATCAATTGATGAATTTTTATTTCTAAGGTCTCGAAAATGGTGAACACAATACTTTTGGAAACATAGGCTATGCCCAAATTTGATATTTTTCTCCATGCATGTAGCATTAGATGACCGTATTGTTGGGATTAAGGTGTCTCAACATTTGCAAATCATATCATTGATTATTATTTATTTGTTTATTATTTTTTGATTACTTAATTGCCTAAAATTGTCTAGTCATCTAGTGGGACCCAAAGTCCAGGTGGCATCCTACTTTGCAATGACTGTATGACGCATCTTGCACATATGGATGTAGGCATAAGACTTTGAGGATCTTGACAAATGTCATTCTATAATAAATTTTATGACGAATTGGACAAGTGGTAGGAGATACCTTTTGCATGGAGAATGTGGATGCCCAAATTGGGTTATGATGAGGTGTAAGAGAATGTGCTAATAATAGTTAGCTATGATGGATTCTCTTACAATTTTAAGTACTATAAATTATAACAATATTGATGAGATTCTTATGACAACTATAAGATGCATAAGAGCATTTGTCATACCTCCAAATACTAAATTTTAGGTGCCCAACTTAGGAGGTTTGAATGGGGAGTAATTTGGAGACGTACATGTGTCATTTGTGTGCTTTTCATTGATTGAAAAATAGGGCCAAATTCTTTGCACAATCACATATTAATACTTCATCTAGAAGCATCTTCTTGAGTTGTATTTCTCTATAAAAGGTAGACTTAGAGAGTTTTAGTCATGTTATTATTTTTAGATGAAATGTTATGTTGTTGGAATTAATCCAGATTGTGGGTTGATAGTTGTAGACTCTTGTTAAAGAAGCTAAGGGCTAATATTTTATTGTAAGAATTTTTTTACTAAAATACATAATATTGTTCTTTTGGAGTGTGACGTTTTTCACCCGAAAGGGTTTTCCACATGATATATCTTGTGTTTGTTGTGTTTATCTTTATGCATCTTCATTATCTCCTTATGAATTTGTTTCTTATTATATAATAGTTAAGATTTGTAAGGAAAATTTGTACTCTCCCCCACTATATTATTGTTAGGAAGCATTTTCTACACCTTATCTTCCTTTCAATTGGTATCAAAGCCTAGCCAGTTTTGGTTTCATTGTTGGGTAGTGGGTTTTTTTTACTAATCTCAATTTGAGTAGGAGCTTTTGCAGTGTATTTTCAAAATCTTATTGCAAGAAGAAGATGGCAACCACATCTGCAAAAGTTGATGTGGAGAAGTTTAATGGTAGAAATTTTAACTTTGGAAGTTGAAAATGGAGGAAATTCTTGTGGATAGAGATATATGGGCTATAATATTTAGAACAAAAACTTAGAATATAATACAAGATGTTTGGGATACAATGTATCATAAAGCTAAGGGTCTCATAAGGCTTTATTTGGAAGACTCTGTATTATTGAATGTCCAAGAAGAGAAGACTACAAAATATCTTTGGAAGAAGCTTGGATTTCTTTATCAACTAAATCCCTAGTAAACAAGAGTTTTTAAGAAAGAAGATGTACTCTTTGAAGATGAAAGATAGAGGATCTATTGTTCATCATCTCACTTCATTCAACATGATTGTTTCTCAATTAATTTATGTTTGTGACAAGATTGAGGAGGCAGATTGTTGCATGATTCTATTATATTCTTTCCTTAATTCTTGGGACCATATGTATCGTTATGTCTATTGGGATTAAAACCACCATGTCCAGGATTGATGAGGTGGTATCATCGTTACTTTCTAAAGAGATGCAAAGGGAAACTTTTGATAAAGAGAAAGGAAAGAAGAGGGACAATAAAGATGAAAGAGGTAGATTCAAATACCATGAGAGATTTAAGTCTCCTAAGAAGTTTAAGGAAAAATATTGGAACTATGGAAAAAATAGTCATTTTAGTAAATATTGTAAGGAGGAGGAAAAAAAGAAGAAGAGACCCACTAATTTAGATTTAAAAAATCCTCTCAAGATGATGGAGAAGCATTTTTTATAGCCTTGGAAAGCATGTGTCAGAAGATGCATGTTTGATATATTTTGATGCATCTTTTCACATGACCTCACATCAGGGCTAGTTTTCAAAGTATGAAGAATATGGTCGTGGGAAGGTGTATCTCAGTGATGACTCTCATTTGAAGGTTGTTGGTTATGGAAGAGTCAAGATTTTATTCCCTAATGGTAGAGTGAAGGGGATCGATGGTGTAATGCACATCCTAAGTGTCATAACCCTCCTTTATCACTTTTGGATTTAAAATACAAGCTCTATTAAGCTATTTAAATGATTGAATGAATATTATAAAAGGATAAAATGATAAAACTCACACACACACATGGAAAATATACATTTTTCTTATTTATTTATTTAGCTTTCCACATCCAATTATAGCACATGTTGTAGGAAGAATAAGAAGCTTCTAGAGGATTCTCACCACCTTGCATGTAACTCCTCCCACTAAGTCTAATCAATTTGCATCAAGTCCAAAATTGGGAAAGAATCTCTTTTTTTAATTCAATTTTCAAGATAGTGGAATGGAGTGATTTTTCTTATAAATGATATGCAAGTTTCAAAGAAGGGAGTTGATTTTGTTTTAAAGGAAATTTTCCCAAGTTTTTTTTTGGTAGTCTCATTTTGTTGCAAGAATTTTTAAGATTGTTGGAAGATCTCTCTCCAGTTGCAAGGAAGGATCAAGGATAGCTAGAGGATTCAACATCAAGCTTCAGCAAACTAGGTTCTCTCCTTTGTTCATATGAGAAATTTATATTATCAAAAAAAAAAATAGCTTCTAGATCTTCTTTCAAAAGTTTTATTAGAGTGTAAGTCTTTTTCTTCTATTTAGAAGCAATTATTGATAAGTTCTTCCACATAATGCAAGTAAAAGATAGTTCTATTAATTTTATTTTCCTTAAGAAATATGCTCATAATCTTGCCCTTTTGTTTTTTCTCCAAAGATTTTACATCTATGCATTTGAATCTTAATCTTTACTTCTTCCCTCTAATTCATTTCTCTGGAAATCCGAATCTCATTCTTAAAATGAATCTCTCTATGAATATTAGTTATTTTAAATCTCTGAGATTATTTTAAACCTCTACGATTATTTCCTCTATGGTTATTCTAAATCTCTAGGGTTATTTTAAATCACTGTAGTTATTTTAAATCTCTGGGATTATTTTAAATCGCTGTAGTTATTTTAAATTTCTAGGATTATTTTAAATCTCTGTAGTTATTTTAAATCTCTAGGATTATTTTGAATCTCTATAGTTATTTTAAATCTCTGTAGTTACTTTAAATCTCTGGGGTTATTTTAAATCGTTGTAGTTATTTTAAATCTCTGGGATTATTTTGAATCTTTGTAGTTATTTTAAATCTCTGTAGTTATTTTAAATCTCTGGGATTATTTTTAAATCGTTGTAGTTATTTTAAATCTCTAGGATTATTTTAAATCTCTGTAGTTATTTTTAAATCTCTGTGATTATTTTGAATCTCCCTGTGAGTTGGTCAAGACCTCTCTATGAATATCAGTTGAATAAATCCTCTTGTGAATACTAGAAACGAATCCTGGAAATAAACAATTTCCCCTGTGAAGTCTGGAAATAAACTCCCTCCCTGTGAATGCTGGATAAAGCTCTCTCTCTCTCTCTCTCTCTCTCTCTCTCTCTCTCTCTCTCTCTCTCTCTCTCTCTCTCTCTCTCTCTCTCTTTCTCTCTCTCTCTCTCTCTCTCTCTCTCTCTCTCTCTGTGATAATCAATCAAAAAAAAAAAACAATTATTTGATCATCTATTTTTGTTCTTACTTTCATAAATAAATCTCTTTTGTTTTTTTTTAAGTAAGAAATATGAAACCATATATATAAACAAAAATCTCCGCTTAAATTATATTTCTTTCTTAGTTAGTTTTTTTATATATATATTTAAAAATTTGCAATTTAGAATTTTAATAATTACTTCGGATTAAATTTTAAGTTAAATTTTAATAATTGTTTTAGTTAAATATTAAGTTAATTCTTAATAATTGTTTTTCGATAAATTTCAAGTTAATTGGTAATAAGTATTTTTGTTTAAATTTTAAGTTAAATTATGAAATATTAATTATTTCCTTAGTATAAATTTTAAGTTGTTGAATTTAAATATTAGGGATTTTTGTGTAGTGAATTCACGATTAAATTATCCCTAGTAAATTTTATACTCATAAATTATATTATATCAAATTCTTTTAATTAGAGTTACTCGTTCCATTTAAGATCCATTGGGCACTTAGTTGGACCTTAGCAATTAATTCACGTTAATATGATTGAATAAAACACAATGATTAAATTTAACACACAAAAAAAAGAATGGCCAATTTTGTTAAGTTAATTATGGTGGGTTACTACACTAAGTTTGGCATAGAATTTACTCTCTATAAGTAAGTTGAGTGATGCGGGTGTGTAGGTTATTTTCTTAGAAGGTGGATAATGTTGCATGGTGTGTTCCCTTGGTCTCCTTGTGTCATGTAGTGTAGTGCTCGGGTTTGTGACATGGCTTCACTGCCTCCTATGGATTCTATAAGTCTAGTGGTTGTATCGAGCATTAACAAGTCAATATTTTGGTGCAATGACAACCACACATGTAAGAAGTGGTATCAAATCTTGGTCACAGGTTCAAACCCCTTGCTTGAGCTAGGGGGATTGTTGCAAGGTGTGCTCCCTTGGTATCCTTGTGTTGTGCAGTGTAGTGCTCAGGTTTGTGACATGGCTTAACCACCTCCTGTGGATTATATAAGTCTAGTGGTTGTCAGGCATTAACAAGTTAATCTTTTGGTGCAACATCAATTGCACTTGTAATAGATAATAGATGACTAGAGGTTATATGGTGCTTGCTAAGGGTTTTCCAATAGGTACCTTTTATAAGCTAGATGCATGCAATGTACTATGAAATAGTGCTTCTATGTAGTCATAAAAGAGGGCTCTAGATTCTTCATCCTTACAATTAGATTGAGCTATGATGAGGATTGTTGCTTCTACATCTAATTGTCGTGCTTTCTGGGTAGCTAAGGGTGCCAATGCTTTGGAGATGAAACTCCTATTAGAGAAGACAATGTAATGGCACCAAAGGCTTGGTCACATTAGTGAGAAGGGTCTCAAAACCCTAAAAAATAAATGTCTCATAGAGGGGATTGATGATGGCAATCTTGAGTTTTATTTCTACAAATACTGCATTTATGGTAAAGAAAATCATGTTTAGTTTTACTCTATTTATAACAAATCTTTTGGGTTGTTGGACTGATACATTTTGATGTTTTTTCTCCTATTAATGTTCCATTGACTTCAAAATCTATGTATTTCATATCATTCATTGATGACTATAGTAGAAGGACATTTCTTTATTTTCTTAGAAATAAATCTTAAGTCTTTAGTCATTTTAAGGAGTTTAAGGCTCTTGTTGAGAATCAAAACAATAGAAAGATTAAGTGTTTCAGGACTAATAATGGTGGAGATTTTTATTTGATATATTTTGATAGGTTCTATAAGGACCATGGGATTGACAAGAATAAGACAATTTCATACACCCCTCAACAAAATGGAGTTGTAGAGAGGATGAATAGGACATTGATGGAGAGAGCTAGGACTATACTTAATATTGTTGGCCTCAAAGAGATTTTTTGGATTGAAAGTATAGCCACTACCTGCTATCTGGTAAGTATATTTCCTACATCAACACTTGTTGAGAAGTCACCTACGGAGGTGTGGTTAGGAAAGAAGCCCTTGATGAGACATCTTAGAGTATTTGGTTGTGAAGCTTATGCTCATGTTTTGAGTGAAAAGAGATCTAAGTTGGAGAACAAGGTAGTTAAGTATATCCTTATTAGGTATGGTGTCAGTGTAAAAAGATACAAGCTTTCCAATCTAGTTATCAAATATTATTATTGACTCCTTCTAAATTATATAATGCAATGTTTATATAGCTATAGAATAGCTATAAATGAGGAACTCACAAGTTCCATACAAAACTAACATGTAAAGCGGAAAATCGAACCCTAGGTGTTCCCCCACTCCAAGGAGAGAGAAAGGAGGTCACTAGGATTGACAGTTTTCACTT
Source organism: Cryptomeria japonica (assembly GCF_030272615.1). Taxonomy (NCBI): domain Eukaryota; kingdom Viridiplantae; phylum Streptophyta; class Pinopsida; order Cupressales; family Cupressaceae; genus Cryptomeria; species Cryptomeria japonica. Next base: position 699,234,553 of record NC_081405.1, on the reverse strand, counting down.
AGGAGAGACTTTACATTCAAAAGAGGGGTTGAAACTCACAAGATCCAATCCCACATAATGCAAGATTGAATTCTAAATGAGTTTCAAGGGTTGAGATAGCAAGGATACCCTCTTTTGTAAAGAATGTAGATAGAAGGATTGAACTAGGAGTGTATGTAAAAGTAGGAAAGATTCGCTTGTAGACAGAGATAGAGACATGGGATGAAGCTATGGACCTGAAATTAGCAGTAAAATGTCAAGATGATGTTGTCTTGCAGGTTTGAGCGAAATTTGATGGGACGATGGCGCCCGGAGTGCACACGGTCCTCTGAAAAATCTGCGAAACGAAGGGGGATCTGTTCGTCTTTGCACAAGGATTCCAAATCTTCAATTACAGCCACGTACCTGCAACCTACACATAGAAAAGATAGGACAATTAGGGGGTTAGGGATTAGGGGTTTGCCTTTAGGTCAAACCCTGATTTTGGAATTAACCAAGAAATGAGAATGTTGTAAATGTAAATGTTTGTAATGTAATCAAGTACTGATACCTTGTTGTAAGAATGTTTGTATTCTTACATGCGAAGGTGTAATGATGTTGTATGTTGTATGTTGTGTGTTGTAGGTGATCTCCTCTTCAATGGTTGAATCCTTGTCTTGAATGCAACACCTAGCCTTGAATGGAAACCTAGAATGCTCAATTGCTTGAAGGAATGCTTGAACGTTTGAATGTCTTAATGTTTGCCTATCGCTTCCACCTCTTGCACACATATGTTTTTCCTCCTCCTTTTCTAGGAGGGGAAATGTAGTTTATTTACTTGTCAATTAGGGTTAGGAGACTAATTTTTCTGACCTTAGGCTGACCTAGGAGCATTATTTTCCAAATTGCAAACTTGAAGACCCAATGCCCAACAAGAGACCGGGCCCAAAATAGGGCCAGGGACCAGGGCGCTGGGCACCATGGTCCTGAGGGACCAGGGCGCTAGGTGCCATGGTCCTGAAGGACTAGGGTGTTGGGCGCCATGGTCCCACCTCCCAGGATAGCAGGGTGCAAGGAGGATCAGGCCAAGGTGTAGAAAGATGCAGTTTTTGATGTCGTAAATAGGTTTCGGGGTCTCCATTCAGGTTCAATGTTGCGCCGCCACCGAGAAGACCCAAATGCAGTTGAAATTGCAAGTGTCACAATTTTATGATGCTACATTTACCCCCCACTTTAGTGAGAGTATAAGCGTACGCCCATACTTCTGGTAAAGTACAAGGAAACAACATTGAAAGACTTTCACCACGTCAAGGAGGCAAGATACACCAAGCCCCTAGTGGACTAAGGATCTTACGACTTCGATTGACAAAGTAAAAGGGAAGATCACAAGGGAGAACCATGATTGATAGTAGTAAGGTTCCCTCACTATGAGTCATGCAAGAAAAATACCAAAAATTTTCAAGGCAAAGCCGAGTTCGCCAAGAAATTTTCAAGTATCTTGAAGAGATATGAACGGAGTGTATGCCCCCTACGTTAAAGCGATCACACATGCCTCATCGGGGGTGATAGCTTTAAGGTAGTGATACATATAAGGAATGAGAAGGGAAAGGAGCACGTTATCACAAAGATTTAGCCCCCAAGTGTGAGATAAACCCAAGGATAATAGACACAAAACACAAATTACGAGGTGATTTTACTTTCCTTGGGGTTAGTATGCTGTATGATAATTCATGTATATCATATGTATGTATGCATAATTGTTCTTCATTCCCCAATCAAGGAAGGTCACCTAGAAGAAGGGAACACATGTGTCTTTTGAGTCAACATGAGAGAGACCAAAAGAGATCTCAATGCTTTGCATCATCCTCAAGTAGACAACACTAAGGACAACAAATAGAAGAATGAGAATAACACATAGAAGAAGTAACAAAAGAGATCAAGAGAGGAGGAGAGAGTCTGCTGTGCTAATGAACTAGTCTAGTACGTCATCCACCCCCCGATCTCGCTGATCAATATTTTGGGAAGGCAGGAAACATGCTAGAGGAGGAACATCCAACACAGCAGATGGAGCTATCACAAGATCCAAACAAGGGCTATGTTCATGTTCCAAGCCACGTTGTTCTTGTCTAGGAGCTAAGATAAGTGCTTTAGAAAATTCGTTAGATAAATGGTTATCAATATCAACATATTCATATTCACTATCAGAAGCAAGAGAAGTAACATTTTCATCATGAATAACATTTTCATCTATATCATCATCAAGATTTATAAAAATAGGATCTTTAACTTGCACAGGATCAAAACTATCATGCATCTTATGCTTAGGAGATTTTGGCTCAATTTTTGGCTGAGGAGAAAATGGAATAATACTAGCTGAAGGTGTTTTTGGGGATTGTAAAGTTTGAGAAGCAGGTGCACGAGCTCTAAGATGATGCTTTTTTCGGCGTTCACGCATAGAACGATTTCGTCTAGTCTTAGTACGAAGTTGAGAAGATTGAGGAGGAGGAATGTTCTCATCCTTATCACTTGGGTGTTTAGGTTGTGGTTTCTTAGGTTGGATAATAGGAGAAGAGGAAGGTCTCTTCTCTTTATAAGAGGAAGGAGGAGGAACTACTCCATATAAAGGAGGAATATTTGATTTAGGAAGGAGACCAAGTCCATCATGATGAGGAGGTATAGGTCTACTTTTAGAAAGTTTATTAGACATAGACATAGTCACATCCATAAGAATGGGTTGGGAATCTTCTTGAGGAAAGACATCAGTTTTATCTTTCAAAGGAAGAACTTCCTTCTCAAGAACAATAGGAATATCAAATTTGGGTGTTCGAGGTTCACTTAGAGATAGGATCATATCTTTTTTCCACTTTTGATAAGATTTGAAAAGATGATCACTTCACGATGGAAGAGATTGGAATTGTTTAGGCCAAAAATAATCAATAGGAATGCTAGAAATTCTTTCAGCTGGTTTAAAGAGACTATGATTGACAGTAACAACTTCACCATTATGGGGAAATTTCAAACACCTGTGAATAGGAGAAGCAATAGCTTTCATGGAAGATAGCCAAGGATAGCCTAGCTTCACAGGAAATTGTTCGGATGATGGAATAATAGCAAAGCTTACATCAAGGGATTTGTTATGGACCTCAATAGGTAATGTAATAGAACCAATTGCAGGAGAAGAAAATGCATCAAATAATTTCACAACCACATTTGTTTTGTCATAGATCACTTGATTCAATTGCAAAGTAAAAAGAAATTCTTCAGTAATAACATTAACCATGCAAGAAGGATCAATAAGCACTCCATGGCAAGGTGTATTCTTGACTTTTGCAACTATATATAAAGGACCATCAGGTGCCCTGATAGTTTCACTATAATCAAATGTGATGGAAGGTTCTTTAGGGATTTTCTGCTGCTCTACAAAGTTAATCACATTCGGAGTCATAGACACAAGACCATCAGGTGAGAAAGAAGAACCATTAGTCTCAATCACATTAGAGGTATGAGAAGGTAATGGATCAGTAAAAATCTCAAGATTTTGGTTAGGAAGAGCTATAGATGTGTTGCCTTTATCATTCACACCTAAAACAGAGATAGTATTATCAATCAAATCTTGAATTTTACCCTTTAAAGAAAAACATTTTTCAGTATCATGCCCAGGTTGACGATGAAATTGACAAAAAGATTTGTTATCAAAATAGGGTGAATTAATCTTTGCAGGATCTATTTGCTTTATAGGAGGGAGAGTAAGCACATTTTGTTCCAATAACTTATTCATAATACTATGCAATGATTCATTCAAATGAGTAAACTCTCTTTCCTTCTTGAAAAAATTAGAAATAGGAGGCACACCTGATGTTACATTCACATTGTTGTTGGTGATGTTTTCATTGAACTTAACGAACCCTATGTTTGGTTTAAACTTCCCAAATGGTTGTTGACTACTATCACCCTTATCACTCAAAGCCATAGGATTTGCTTGTTCCATTTGACTCACAGTCAGTTGATAATTGTGAAGAGTTGCACACAACTATTGGAAAGAAGTAAACTCAGAAAACAAAAGTTTTTCTCTAATATCTTTTTGTAAATTAGAAATAAATATTCTTTGAATATCATTGTCAGGTACTGGAAAAGAAATTTGAGCACACAAATGCTTATATCTACCAATGAAATCAATCACTTTTTCTTTAACACCTTGTTTACAATGCATTAAATCAATCAAAGTAACTTTAGGAATTATATTGTTTTGAAATTGTTGAATAAAAGCATTTGCAAGTTGTTGGAAAGAAGTAATAGAATAGGAAGGCAATGAGCAATACCATTGTAGAACCTTATCTCTTAATGTTCTAGTAAACAATTTTGCAAGCAACCTTGGGTCATGAGCAAAATCGGTACATATTGTTTGAAAGGTCTTAACATGTGTTAGAGGATCACCTTTACCATTATAAAGCTCCAATTGTGGGAATTCAACATGCTTAGGGGGGATAGCTCGAACAATGTCAAGAGAAAGTGGGCTTGAAACATCAAATGTGGGCACACTAAACTTAGATTGATTCATAGAGGCAATTTGTTGCTGTAACGAAGAGACAGTTTGTGCAAGATTGTTAATGGTCACTTCAGTTGAAGAGTTCATATTAGACATGTTAGATTGTGATGGAGGTATTATGTTATTGAAAGAAGGTATTGATTGAGAGTAAGGTGGTGGGACACTATGATAGTTAGTCATAAGAGATGATTGGAAAAAAGGAGCACTACAAGGAGGAATGGAATGGTTGAATGAATTGCCCCCTTGCATCATGTTCATTTGTGGAGATGTAATAGGGACACTCATTGAAGGAATGAATGAAGAAGTTGGATTGAATGAAGGAAGAGGGTTGATTGAAGAGGACGGATTGCCCCCATGACTAGTGATCATAGGTGGAATGTTTTGTATTGAAGTAGTCATTATGTTTGATGTAAAAGTAGGTATACTAGCAATAGAAGTTGTCAAAGGGATAGAATGATTGACTTGAGTAGGAAGTTGTGTATAACCTAAAGTTTCGGCACAACTCTTCATAGGCATCACATTCGAATCCACGATGTCTGCAATACTATGCAAAATATCAGTTCCATTCTTATCACTTTGAACCATACGTTTTAGACCCTCAATTAATGAAAGGGCTTGACTATCAGGGTATTCTTGAGACATCCATTGCTGAAAATCATCAAATTGGTTATCCAATTTCGAAAGTCATTCTATAGAAACCTCATGGAGAGCTTCTTCATCATTAAGAGGATTAGAGGAATTACCCGTGTCCTCGTTAAAAAGGCCATTCAAATTAGGTTCCATCTCCTCGGTAATTAAACCTTGGAAAGACTTAATTCTAAGGCTTTGTCTAACGGGAATAGTGTAAGTAGGGCTTATTGTTGTAAAACTCATGCACTAGAGAGAGAGAGAGAAGATTTTGAATTTTGAAAATAAAGTTGGCAAAATTGAACAATGAGATAATGATTATCCAATTTGAACTTTGTGAAAGAAGAGGGAAACACAACTTCCAAGAAAGGTAGGCACAATTGAAAAATTAGGGCCAAGGGGGGTAGCTCTTAATTTTAATTGTTATCTTGAAAATTGAAATCTTGAATTTTGAATTTATTTTCAAATTTAGAGGTAGCAAATTTCAATAAAATCAGCCAATCTCCTAGATTTAAGCTGTTAAATGCAATCATGACAATCTCCCGAAATTTCAAAAAAAATGTCGAGGACCGTGGCAAACGGAGTGCACACGGTCCTTGCAACTTTTTTCAAAATTTTAAGGGGTGAAGGTTATGATGATTTTAAAGCTAATCTGAAAAAATTGAGTGATTTTACGATTTGTAGATAGGCCAAATTAAAGTTGCAATCTCAAAATTGAATCCTACCAAGATTGTTGAAAAATGCAAAATTTGAATTTTGAAAAAGAGAGGGAAACTGAAATTTTGAATTTTATGATTTTAGAGGGAATACTAAATGCAATGCAAGCTTTGAAATTTAAAAGTTGACTCAATTTCATGCAAAATTCAATTTTGAAAGCAGAAATCAAAGTTGTTGCAATCAAACACTTAATTTCAAAAGTCACAAATTGCAAAAATTTGAATAAAGCATTGAAACTTTGAATGAATGCCAACACACTTTTCAGATTTAGGACAGTAAGAAACACAATTTTGACACAAAATTTCAATTTCAACAATTTTTGAATGATTAGAAGCCTTAATCCAAGCAATCACTAGACCAACTTTGACTTTAATTTTGAAAGTGTTAGAATTGATGAAATCAACCAAGATTCTGGATTCTAGCAGAAAAATACAGTAAGATCTAGCTCTTGAAATTTCAGAAAAAATGTCAGGAACAATGGCGCTCGGGGTGCACACGGTCCTCGCAACTTTTTTCAAAATTTTCAGGGATGAAAGATATTATGATTTTGTTGCGGAATCCAAAGTTACAGCAGATTTGGAGGTGTTCTGATTAGTGAAATCATTGGTCAAAGGTTGAATCAAGAGGGTTTTAAAAATTAGGGTTTTGACACTTAACCACCTAACTTTCAGAATTAAAGCACAAATATGAATTGATAATTTGCAATAGAAGGGTAGATCTGAAACAAGCATTAACAATTAAACATTTCACAAGCTCAATTACTAAAAAGAAAATTTAGGGTTTTTATGCAATTAACCTCTAAAATTTGCAAAAGATCAAACATGGAAATGTAATTAAGGAAGCAAAATTTTTCAGATCTAACCATGAATAACCAAATTAGGATGTTCACATCAGGTTCACCAAAATGTAAAGTGGAAAATTGAACCCTAGGTGTTCCCCCACTCCAAGGAGAGAGAAAGGAGGTCACTAGGATTGACGGTTTTCACTTAGGAGAGACTTTACATTCAAAAGAGGGGTTGAAACTCACAAGATCCAATCCCACATAATGCAAGATTGAATTCTAAATGAGTTTCAAGGGTTGAGACAGCAAGGATACCCTCTTTTGTAAAGAATGTAGATAGAAGGATTGAACTAGGAGTGTATGTAAAAGTAGGAAAGATTCGCTTGTAGATGGAGATAGAGACACGGGATGAAGCTACGGACCTGAAATTAGTAGTAAAATGTTGAGACGATGTTGTCCTGCAATTTTGAGTGAAAGTTGACGGGACGATGACGCCCGGAGTGCACACGGTCCTCCGAAAAATCCGCGAAACGAAGGGGGATCTGTTCGTCTCTGCACAAGGATTCCAGATCTTCAATTATAGCCGCGTACCTACAACCTACACACAGAAAAGAGAGGATGATTGGGGGGTTAGGGATTAGGGGTTTGCCTTCAGGTCAAACCCTAGTTTTGGAATTAACCAAGAAATGAGAATGTTGTAAATGTAAATGTTTGTAATGTAATCAAGTACTGATACCTTGTTGTAAGAATGTTTGTATTCTTACATGCGAAGGTGTAATGATGTTGTATGTTGTATGTTGTGTGTTGTAGGTGATCTCCTCTTCAATGGTTGAATCCTTGTCTTGAATGCAACACCTAGCCTTGAATGGAGACCTAGAATGCTCAATTGCTTGAAGGAATGCTTGAACATTTGAATGTTTGAATGTCTTAATGTTTGCCTATCGCTTCCGCCTCTTGCACACATATGTTTTTCCTCCTCCTTTTCTAGGAGGGGAAATGTAGTTTATATACTTGTCAATTAGGGTTAGGAGACTAATTTTTCTGACCTTAGGCTGACCTAGGAGCATTATTTTCCAAATTGCAAACTTGAAGACCCGATGCCCAACAAGAGACTAGGCCCAAAATAAGGCCAGGGACCAGGGTGCTAGGCGCCATGGTCCTGAGGGACCAGGGCGCTGGGCACCATGGTCCCACCTCTCGGGATAGCAGGGTGCAAGGAGGATCATGCTAAGGTGCAGAAAGATGCAGTTTTTGATGTCGTAAATAGGTTTCGGGGTCTCCATTCAGGTTCAACATTGTGCCACCATCGTGAAGACCCAAATGCAGTCGAAATTGCAAGTGTCGCAATTTTATGACGCTACATAACAAATAATAAAAATTACCTAAAATAGAATAACAACCTAAACTAATTACTAACAAACAAACCGTACGAGTGATAATGATGGAATATCTAACATTTCCCCCTTATTACATCATTTCTTTAGAGAACTAATAAGAGACCCCTAAAAAACTTTCAAACTTCACATGTGCAAATGGCTTGGTGAAGATACCAACACATTTTTCTTGTGTGGAGTAGAATTGTAGTTGAATGTTATTTTTTTGTACATGTTCTCTTATGAAGTGATAGTCAACTTCAATATTCTTGGTCCATTCATGAAACACTGGATTATGAATGAGCTTGAGAACACTTTGATTATTACAATAGAGGACTGTAGGCTGATTTTGAGGTACCCCCAATCCTTCTATTATACAATATAGCCAAACTGCTTCACATATTGCTACACTTGTTGCAGGATATTCTTCTTCTATTGAGAAATGAGCAATTGTTTCTTGCTTCTTACTTCCCCAAGAAATTGGTCCTAAACCTAGGAAGAAAAAAAATTGAGATGTGGATTTCCTATCATCAACTAAACCTACATAGTTTGCATTTGTGTACCTTGTCAAGAAGAATTGATAAAACCTTTTATATTCCAAACCATGGTTCATTGTACCTTGGATATACCTTAGTACCCTTTTGCTACTTTCCAATGACATGTTTTTGGTTCTTGCATGGATCTTGATAGATAATTTATAGTAAAACTAGTATCCAGTCTGGTGTAAGTCAAGTAAATCAAAACTCTAATAATTTGTCGATAGAGAGTTGCATTCACCTAAGGAGATGTATTAGATGTAGATAGATGCAATCATGATTCCATAGGTGTAGACATGGGTTTCGAATCCATAATTATGAATTTCTCAAGAAGTATCTTAGCATATTTTATTTGTGATACAAAGATATGGTGATTAGTTTGCCATACCCCTATGCCTATAAAATAGTTCAGTAGCCCGAGATCTATCATATCAAATGCCTTCTTAAGATCATTTTCCACTTGGGTCATTCCCTCTCACTCGACCTTATTGGCTACTTGGGAGGAAGGCCCTTCTACCTAAAAAGTAAAAAGCGAGTGTCACTAACACTTTTTTCTTGCACCCAGGACCTCAAAATTCAGGGGAGAAGATAGTGTGTGTTAGCAGTAGGACCACTCTACATGCACAAGCATGCTAGACATGAAAGATAGAGGTTCATTTCCTTATGAAATTGAAATGTTTTCAAACTATAAGAAGACACATGATTCATTTCAATGGAAAACATTTTTGGCAATTGCACCCCTCTTTGGCGGTCTTGCAACAAACACGTTTGTGTTTCAAGCGCTTGGGGTCTTCTATTAGCAAAACTGCATTGAATATTAGCCAAAAACTAGAAAAATAGAAGTAGATTAGTGAGTTAGAAATAAACTGAGAAAATTTTAATTTGAGAAAATGACAAAAAATAAAACATAGAGCGATCCTATCATTTCATAGAGAAATCCCGCTATTTTAACTAGCAATCCTACTATTTTACTAGAAAATAAATGTTTGACAGAAAACATTAAAAACACAAATACACAGATAAGCGATCTTGTCACTTATTAAGTCAATCTCGCTACTTTACCTAGCAATCTCACTACTTATGTTAAAAAAAAATCGACCAGATGCAAAAATGAAATACAAAATTTCGGACTCAAAAAATTAAACCTTCTCAAGACAGCGGGAACGTGTTCCCACTGTTTTGCCAAGAATTCCTTCTATTTCTTCAATCAATCCCACCATTTTAAAAATTTGGATTTTCAAAAAATTAGACCTCCGCTGAGGCAAAAATACACTTAAATTATCACATTTTTACCTACAAGTACTAAAAATATGTCAAAAAACACAATGAAACAACAATAAACCTTAGATTGGATCTATGAAGTGAGGTCCCACCAGGCGTACCAAAATTGTGTGCAGAAAATTGTGAATGTAAGCTATTGAAGGGTATGTACAGGATCATGGTGGGCCAAACTGGCTCTTAAATGGCAATGAAAATTAGAAAACAAAGTTACGAAACTTGATGTAAAAATTTGAATAAGTTAACAACATTATTTCAAAAATATGTAAGAATAGAATCTGTAGAAAATTGAATGTTGTTTCTAAGATACAAGTTTTTGTTTTGACAAAAATAAATCTATTTGACAAAAAATTGAAATTTCAATGTAGTAGTACTAAAATTTCAGGAAAAAGATAACAAGCAAGTGTCTATCTGACCACCCTAATCACAATCAAATGATAATAATATTTTATAAGATTTTAGATATAAGTAGAAGACTCATGTCCAGATGTGACCCATATTTTTCTATATTTTTCTTTGAAATAAATAATTAATTATGATTTTTTACTGCAACTTTATAAAAATATAAAAAACTCGTATGTATGACCACCATAACTTGATCAAAACTTTATGAAATTCAATTTTTGTTTTTTTAATCCTATAGTATACAAAGCATAGAATATTTTTCAATCAATCTATCAATCAGAACTTTAGTCAGAATATTGCCACTTTTTGGCCCCTCATGACCCTACACATACCCTAAAAAGATAAACTAAGGAATTGATAGACACATATTTCAACCACACTCAAGACTAGGATGTTAAGAAGAAAGAAAACTAGATAAACAACATAAAACTAATTAAAGTGCAAATTCTATTTTTCTCCTTTTATTTGATTGTCCCCTAATTTGATGTGTTCTTGCTATATGGTAGATACTTGATTGTTCTCCACGACAGTAAATGCTAAATGGATTAAACTACAATGAGATGCAAAGATGGTTGCTAAATGGATGTAAAATGAGTGAGCATTTCTGCATTATGAGGGTATAAAAATGGATAAGTGGATAATTGTTAAGGAAAATGAAGGGCAAGTATCATGGGTGAGAATGACATGTGTCCTTAAGAAGGACATGTGTCATTGGAAGGAATGACATGTGTCCTTGAGTACACATGTCCATTTGGGAGTAAGACACCCAAATTGGAAGGTTCTATTGCAAAAGAGATTATAAAATCATGTTATTCCCATGTTTGAGAAAATTTGGGATATTTTCACAAATTTTAGTAAATTTTCTCCAAATTCAAAGTCATTCCCCAAATTTTAGGAAATTTGGGATATTTTGCGGAATTTGAGATATTTTGGGAATGTGCAGACATATGGTGAGGGCAAGGGATAAGGTTGAATAAACCCTTTGGTTAAATAGGTAGGTTAAAGTTAGGAAACATGTGAGGAAAATAGAATTAATTAATGCTATGAGGGAATTTGAGAGGAAAAAAGTTAGCATGAATTAAATAATCAAATTGCATTTGATTTACTTAATAGAAAAAAGGGGCAAATTTAATCAATTGATTGATTTATTGTTATCAAATAATTAATTAAATGGGGACCATAGCATAATTAATAAGATTAATTAGCAATAGGGAAGGAACACTAATTAATTAAATAATGTACTATTACTTAATTAAAGGTGCTCGAGATAACTAAATTCAATTCATTAAATTAATCAAATTTAGGTGTCTACAGAAGTATATAATTTAAATAATCTACAATTCTAGGTATTTTTAAAAAATATTATCTAATAATGACAATATAATAGATGAATCAATTCATAATTTTTTTTGGTTTAGATAATGTTTCTTTCAATATCATATTTTTCAAATCAAATTTTGTAATTATTTTTATCACAATAATTATTATCTATGATTCACAAAGATTGTTTTTAGTGACAATTGTCATCAATTGATGAGTTTTTGTTTCTAGGGTCTCAAAAAATGGTGAACAAAATACTTTTGGAACCATAAGCTATGCCCATATTTGATTTTTTTTTCATACATGTAGAATTAGATGACCCTATAAGAGACTTTTTAATATCTTAGAACAACACCACACCATCATGTTGTTTAGTCTAAATGGTCTCCATGATTGAGATATTCTAGAGGTAACATTTAATCTAGGTCATATTTACACCCTACCACAAGATCCTAAGTTTTGATAAATCAATGAGCTCCTTTAGTGTTGTCTTATTTTTTTCTTTAGCACTACTTGGACCATCATTAATGCCTAATCATATATTTCCTTTAATAATGGATCCCATTTATCAAATTTATACTTTAAGTGGTTCTTTGTCTTCCCTCATGTCTTAGTCATGTACACGAGTTGTAAAATTTTCTAAAATTTCAAGTATGAGGTTTTTTGAGTAAGTTCCTAGACTAGGGTGGGTTTTTTAAATTTTCACTAGTGACATTTTTTTTTCATCCAATCATTGCTCGCTTGTGTCCCTGAGGTTCCTCTAAGTCCTTTATGTCTTTTAAATTTTTAAAATGTTAATTTTCTCAAGTACTTATCCATGAGGTTTCTCCATTCTCCATGTCCTTGCTCTATCTTTACAATCATGTTTTGTGCCTTTGATATTTTTCTTCCTACTATATATTTCACTTGCTTCCTTATTTATATTTAAGGTCAATCTTTAGGGGATATTTAAATATGTATAGGTAAACTAGTTTCTCTAACTCTCAATCCCCAAACTTGTTCTTTCCAATTACCATCATACCCTAAGATATGAGCAGGGATAACTTTAAGAAACCACCCCTCGGGCAACTATGTAAAATCCTGGCGAATCAGACATTATTTTCGGGGGGAAATTTTCATATGGATGGTGAAAAAAAAAATTAAATGGGGAAAAAATATATTTTGTATTGCCAATTTTTTTTCTAGGGTACGAAAATTCCATAAATTTCTGGTGAATAGTACCTTTTTCTATGGGGAAAATATTTATTGTGGGAGACGAATAATTTTTGTTTAAAGGAACAAATATATAATTGTATGAGCGAAAATGTTTACTCTGAAGGAACAAATATATAATTGTATGGGCGAAAAATTTTACTCCAAAGGAAAAATTATTTAAATGTATTGGCGATTTTTATCCACCACTTGAAAATTATTTAATTTGTTTTGGTGAATATTTTGTTATTTATGGTACAATATATAATTTATTAGCGATTTCATGAATTCATTGCCATTAATAGACAAGGCACAACACATCACATCAGTACATCACATCACATAATACATTGAGTCCGGACTCTGCATGATGTATCAATAAGTGTGGCCTCTTTGACACGTGAAGGGTGACACATACCTAAAATCTATCAATGATTTTAAACCGTTCGATGATCATAGATCAATGGCTGAAGTTTTATTTTGGCCCAATTTTTTGAAGAGAACTTAGCTCACCAGAAAGTGCCCGGAATGGAATTGGATTCAATAGACACATATCAAATGTCATGAATAACGATCAATAATTTCATTCATTTAATATATATCTATTCACTTACAGCAATCCACTATGTCCCCATGACTTCCAATGTGATACTTGCCAATTTGGTACTAGTTCATAGTTGTTTCCATTTTTGCATAATAGTGCATTTATGGGAAAGATTTGCAGAGATACGAAAGATTTAAAAAAATTTATAGCAGTTAATACTATTAAAGAAGTAATTATTACAATCAAGAGCTTGAACAATTTATATACGATCTCTCATCTCTGCTTCTTTCATCTTCAATTAGCCTTTGCCATTTGGTAGATAAATCGTCAGAGCTCACAATATTTTAGATTTATAGGCTCACTGCTCAGGTTGTTTAATTTGCTAATCTGTTTTCTTAAGATAGACACTCCCATCCACTTGAGAAGCATTTTGGCAGAGGACCAGAGGGCCTTTCTAGGCTCCGTTAGAGACCCAACCCTCCAATCAGTCTGCAAGGAGGTTGGGTCATTCACCAATGAGGCTGTGTGGATGGTGTTGGCCAGAGAATTTCTGTGAAATGAAAATAGGTACCATGTTTACACGAACCTTACATCCTGCTTCTTAGTGTCTCTTCTAGACCTAGGAGGAGACAAGGTGGATATGTTGATGCTGTTGAGGAAGGTTTTTAAGGAAGACTTCCTCGGAGATGACATTACTCTTGTCATTCTTGCAGAAGTAGGGGTGGGGATCCCTTGGGCGAGTGATTTATCCAAGCTTCTCCTCCTTAACCAAACAATGCCAGTGGCCAGGCAACCGTTTCTCCTAAACCTGAATGTAGAGCAGTTGACATGTCACATCAAATGGGCGTGGATTGGCAGGGACTTCCTCTGGAAATGGTTCCTCCTGGATGACTTTCCAACCTACATGTGGCTTGATGAATTATCTCAGCTTATGTTGTTTGAAGAATTCTACATGGAAGGAGGGCCAGATTCTTAGAGCAAAATTGTCAACAATTCCACTACATGTGCCCTAGCCCCGCCCCCTATAGTTTTTTTTTTCTATGTCCTTGAACCCTAACAGGCTCAGTGCCAGTGGCTCACTCATTTTGGCTTTTAAGTTTTTGGAGGACTCAAGTCTCAGACAAAAAAAATTGTAAATTTCAAAAGCATAAATATTAATGATAATTTTTCAAATTCCAGTTTGTTTTAGTTTGCCTCTTACAATCTTATGGATATAAAAATGCTTTCTATAATTCTATTTCATTTTTATTAATTAATTTCTTTCAAATGATTTTTGTATATGAGCTACATTATTTCAATTATTTGTTAAACAATGGAAATAAATTTAATACTGTGATCTTTTTTATGTAATGCTATAAAAAAAAAAAATTAGTTCGTTCCATTAATTATTTGTACATTGATTATGGTTGATTATAATTTAATAAATATATACTATATAGTCATTCAAAATACAAAATTTAAAAAGTTTCAAGATACAAAAGTTTATCGGTAAAGGTTTTTTCATTCTATTAATTCAAAAGTTTCAAGATACAAAATTCGCAGTCATTCATGCATAAACGTAGACAGAGAGAAAACCCTACTACCCACAGCTTATAGCAAGCAGACAAAAAAACTAGTTCATTGCCTATAGGCTGCTCACTCAGTCTCACTATCCCCGTGGGTCGCCTCCTCCCAGTCCCTTCCCTCCTCGGAGGTCGATGCTTTGGATTTCCCTTTTGTCGCTTCAGCTTTCATTTTTGGAATGCAATTTAGGCACCCGAAGTCAGGGTCACCCTCCAAGCTTGCTAGTAGCTGTATGGCGCTTCCTTCTTTAGCCCTATCTCTCAATTCCCTACCAACCTCCATCCTTGCCACCACATGCAAAGCCTTCAAGACTTCATCCACCCTGGTTAATTTCACAAAGACTTTCATCGCTTCCCACCCCACTTGGGCACGTTCATGGCACCAGTATTTGATTTCATCCTCTGGGCCACGAATAAAAGGAAGCAACTCCTCCTGGTCATCCCCTTCCTTAATTTGAATGCCAACTCCCAGCACCACCCACTCCAAGATTGAATCCAGTTAATCAAAAAAGCCCCATCAATCAATTTGACCAATGTGAGCTTTACCTTTTCCACCTCTAGCTCGAATTCATAGGCCCACACCAGAATCAGAGAGTAAACATCCATGTTAGTTCGATACCGGTGACTGATATGTGCCACCTCCTCCGCAAGCATTAGTCAAGCTGCTACCCACAACTTCTCCTCCTTAAACCTAAATAGTCCTTGCATTCATTTATCAGATACTTTGCCCCAAAAGGGCACCAACTTCTTGTTTGTTCGAAGTGTGAAATTGGCCTCCATGGTCACCTACAATTTCAAAATCACTTCTTGCAAAAAATGTCTTACAGAAGGTACGATTCTACGAACTACAGATTTGTTTTGCTTCAAAGCAAAAACTGGTACAAAAGGTAATAAATTTTGCCTCCGTCTTATAGGTCGGGTAATGAATGTGCACGCTAAGGTATTAATGCCATGAGATCAAGAAAAAGATTTCCTGCCATCCTCCCCTTCCTCTGTTCATGCGACATGCCGCAGAAAACTCCTTCTATACCAATTAATCACCACCTTGGCATTTGTACATTCCAAATTTGCTTGCCTTAACAGGTTGAGGACTGCACATTTTTTTAAATTAATACACTAAATTTATGTTGAACTTTTATATATATTTTTAAACTATTTTTTAAAATTATATATCGTAAACATATTTTCAAAGAATTTTGTTAAACTTTAAATTAATATTTTAAGTTTAATATTGAATGTTTTCTCTTTTATATTAAACTTTTACCTTTCAAATTGTATATCAAAACTTATATTTTTATTTAGTTATTTGTTTAATTCTAGAAACTAAGTTTCATGTTTTATATTATTTTTTAATTTCAAATTTTTACAAATAATATTAACATTATATTTAATAGTTATCTCAAACTATTGCACATCTTTAAAATTTAAATGTCTCTTATTATGGGACCGACAACATCTGACAACACTCAAGTTCTCAACAGGTATCATCATTCGTCGGATGAGCAAAGATCAACGGCTTAGGGTGGGTAGTGAACACATTTGTGAGAACTTCGCCTGGAAATCGGAATTGAACATTTTAAATTTAATTAAATAGAATTAAGTCTATAGTCTATAGGCTATAAATCTCTTTCTCGGACGGAATTTTAAAATCATTAAATAGACTTTAAAAATAGACCCAAAAAGTGACACGAGTATGGTGACGTGCCAGAAAAATGGCAGAAGTCATGGGACCCACTTCATCTGAAAATAGGTACCATTGACCATTGGATGAACAAAGATCAACGGCTAGGGTGGATTTTGGTCCGAATGTGGGAAGTGAACACCTTTCTGAGAGCTTCGCCCAGAATTGGACATTTTTAATTTAATTAAATATAATTAAGTCTATAAAGCTTTTTTTCGGGCGGAGGTTTAAAATGATTAAATAGACTTAAAAATCAAACCCCAAAAGTGACACAAGTATGGTGACGTGCCAGAAAAATGGTAGAAGTTGTGGGACCCAGTTCATCTGAAAACAGGTACCATCGACCGTTGGATGAACAAAGATCAACGGCTTAGGGGGGATTTTGGGGCGAATGTGGGAAGTGAACAGCTTTCTGAGAACTTTGTCTGGAAAAGTGACATGAGTATGGTGATGTGCCCGAAAACTAGCAGAAGTCATGGAACCCACAACAACTGACAACAGGTACCATCATTCGTTGGATGAGCAAAGATCAATAGCTTAGGGTGGATTTTGGCCCGAATGTGGGAAGTGAACACATTTGGGAGAACTTTGCCCATAATTGAAACGTTTTAAATTTAATTAAATATAATTAAGTCTATAAAGCACTTTTTCAGGTAGAAGTTTAAAATTATTAAACAGACTTAAAAAATAGACCCGTAAAGTCACAACAGGTACCTTGGTCCCTCGTCCATTGGATGAGAAAAGATCAACAGCTTAGGGTGGATTGCGGCTTGAACGTGGGAAGTAAACACATTTGGGAGAACTTCGCTCAAAATTGAACATATTACATTTAATGTCCTCAGAATTTATACTGAAGTAGTGAATGTTTTGTCCTTCGGCATCAAATAGTTATTAATAATAATTAATAAAATTACAACATGATTCTTAATGTCCTCAAAATTTATACTGAACTAATGAATGTTTTGTCCTTCGAAATTGAATACTTATTAATAGTAATTAATTTTGTCCTTCGACATCGAATAGTTGTTAATAGTAATTAATAAAATTAAAACATGATTCTAGATATTTTGCCCTTTAGGTTTTACTTTTCTAATTTTCAGAGTTTTCAAAATAAGAGACTCATAAATCATAATTGTCTTTCATTTCTTGGACAAACCTGTGAATTGAGGGAGATTCAAAAATAGCAACTAGATTGAGGAATACAAGTTGCAACAGAGACTGTTTGCACCAATCTAGTGAAATAGAAATTCCAATTTTTGGGTAAAATCTAGAACACCTACATCCCACCTTTTTTTCTTTTGGTATTCTCATGGTCCAATTTGAGGGTTAGCATTTTCAGGTTTTTATCTAGCATTATTTTGAATTATTGACAATAATAGTGATGGGGAGAACGGGAAGCAGTAGTTCAACAAGAAGCCAAGTGAAAAACAAAATGTACATAACCGAACTGGTTAAAACACTAGGTTTCACTGATGAATACCATGATATTTATGACCCTGCTATCCATGGTGAAAGGTGTATCATAGATATTAGATATTCATTGTCTAGTAAGGAGGCAGATGCAAACAGGGTAAAATTTACTATTTTCAACCCAATGTTAAAACAAAAAACAAATAAAATCGCATCGTGGGATGTTGGATTGGGAAGCATGGTGTTTCCTGAAGTATTCTCTTGCCCTGATTTTGTCATGGGCTACGCCAAAAATTATGATGAAGATAAAAAACAATTGTCAATAAAAATACAAAAGAGGAAATTCTATCCATAAACAAGGGAGAATTTGCTCGTTTGTTGAACCTAGAATTTGAAGCCCAAAACTCACATGTCCAAATTGACCTTGAAAAGATGGCAGGGAATTATGAGAGTCTTGATCCAAGTCACAGAGATTCATTTATCAAAGCTCTAATAAAGAGTGGTACTAGTATTGTGTTGGATCAGAATCATAAGCCTCCTTATGATTCTAACATTTTTGTTCCATGGGTTGGGGATACTATTTCCTTGCTGTCATTTTGCCTGGGATTGGAAAATGATAGGGAAGTGGGTGCAAGCCTTCTTGAAATGATTTATAATATCCATTGTGTAGGTTAGCTAGTAAGATATAATTTTGTTGAGCACATTGTTCAATCCATGCAAAAACAATTACTAATGATCAAGAAAGGTTCATGTAAGACATTTAGGTTCTCATCCTACTTGTGCTATCTCCTTCTATCAAAGTATCATTCAATATTCAAGACCAACAAGCTTCAAATTGTGAGCTATAAGATTGATGAGAAGACTAGGAAGAGAACAGAGTGTCCAATATATGATTGAATGCCAAAGATAAGGATGCATGATAATAGAAAGAACTACAACCATTTTGTAGACTTCTTTTTGGCACTAATGTATAATGAAATTACAAGCACTCCAATGCCTAGGTTGCCTGTGTCTTGTAGAGATTGCATTCAACTCAGAAGTCAAATAGAATTGGCTAACTCATTCTTCATGGAAGAATACACTATGTTAAGGTTTTACGGATCGGCAGTAAAACCATACAGACTTCCAATACATGTGACAGAGAGGGTATTTGCATTAGAGTATGTATGGAAATTGGAGAGCACAGATAGGCACTTCCATGGTCAGCAAAAGAAGAGCACATTTCCTTCCTTGCCTTTCTCATGTGGAGGGTTCACATTTGTGAGAAAAGCATTAATCAATGTGGCACATGATTTTTTGAGAGTTTTTTAACTTTGGTGATGAGGGTCTCTGGCAGTATGATCCAATTGGTATAGTTCAAGCAAGGCTTAAGAAAAATGGGAACTCTTCAGCATTATGTCAACATGAAAGTAAACCATTGCTAGAAAAACTTAGAAACATGGACTCCTAGGATAAGGTTAAAAAAGAGATGGAGAAAATTGCAGCTGACAAAAACATTTCAATAGAAGAAATTTCATCACAAATTATGGCATTGCAAATGCACACAAAGAGGACAATAGAGGAGGGCCAGGGCATCCAAAATAGGAGGTCCTATAATTTCTACCTAAAATCTACTAATCCATCTAACAAATCTATTCCCAAATCAATTATGCACAAATGTAAAGAGAATTATTTCACTCAAACCAAAATAAATGATTTTTGGACTATGAGGAGGAATCTCGATGAACCAAAGACAAGTGCAGAATTTGAGAGCATCGATGAGGATGTAGAGTTTAGCAAATTATGTGATATGGAGCATGGCAGGATTGAAGGCGATGATGATGAGCATGAGGTTGCCATTGAGACCCCTCCAACAACTACTATAGTCCCAAAAATATTAGGTGGAGTCAGTGAGTCCATGAAAGAAAAATATAGCAAAGGGGAAAACCTTGTGGAAAAAATGGGTTTTGAAGGTGGTGGTCTAGGTGCCAGAGGAGATGGCATTTGGTATCCACTTCAGGTACAACTTCTATCACAGTCAAAATCAAAAGGTCATCTTAAACGAGTCATTAGACTTGATTCTTCAGATTCATCATTGATAGGTACTACTCATTACCCTCAGGGTCCACCTACATTTGTTTCAGGTTCAAATCCATAACCACCAGGTACACCACCACATCATGGTATTCCCATTGGTGGTGAATCAAGTGCCACTACCACTGGTGGGAAATTTGGGGATAGTATTCCTATTATTGTTTAGTCAAGTGTTGATGTGATTGGTGGGGTTGGCATGGGTACTACTACTGATACTAGTTGTCTTGGTGTTGGACAAGGGAAACATCAAAATATCTCTCGCAAGAGGCCACTAGAGGTAGATACTCAATCTCATACTATTGAGAATCCTATATCAAGTGCCACTGACACTAGGAATCAATCATTTGCAACTTCAGATCACAAACCTCAAAAGACTATGAAAACTACACATGAAAGTGTCAGTGGGAGTGGGATAGCATCAAGAACTGTTGTTGGTAATCCTAGTCAAGCATTAGTTAAAACCATAGGAATAAGTGGAACTGGAGCCTATGGTATTCCTATGTCACCTTTCAAACATTCAATTGCTTCAGCAAGCCCAGATTTTCAATTTCGCGATTATTATGAAAAATATGAACACACAACAAAAGCAAATAAAGAAAAAAAGAAAGCATTTCATAGGAATTTCATGTCTGAAGTTGTAAACGAACGGCCTACAAGGAACAGGGTATTTCCAACATATGACCCACAGAAAGATATGATGGAGTTCATGGTTGTTATGCCCTCGGGCCCATCTAAAGATAAAAATCCACCACACAGTCAGATAGATCCCTCTCAATTTCAAGTTAGTACCCTCCAAATGGATTTTTCCAAATTACATAATGTGGACAAAATTAGTGTGTCAAAAAGGACTAATGAAGTGGTCTACACTTCACTGCTAAAGGTGGAGAGAGAAAAAAATAAATTGGAGAAACAAATAGAAAAATTACAGGCAGACCTGGAAAACAAAAAAATCAAGGAGAAAAGCAATAAATAGCAAGTGCAATGATTTACAAAAAAGGATAAAAAATTTGGGCTCTGTAATAGAAATTGCAGAGCAGGAGAAGATGGATATAGAATTGAAGGACTTGACAGAAAAACTGGCTAAAAGCAGTAAAAAAATTGTTGAGGAAAAAGCCAGTTTTCAAAAATTATACAAAAGTTATGAGTCTGCTGCTGCCGAAATGAGAAAATTATAGGACATATTGGATCATGGGAAGGAAAAAGAAAAACATTTGCAAGAGGAAGTAGAGGAAGAAAGAAAAAAATGTGCACAAATGAAAGAAGGCTTGCATAATGCAAATGATAAAATAAAAACTTTGGAGGATAGATTGAAAGAGAATATGAAAAATACAATGAAGTATATACAAGAAAACATTTGGTGGAAAATAATGCAGAGGAGTGAGAAGTTGTGTGAATGGTTTCAATTCACTGAAAGTATGAGACAAATTTTTATAAAAACCAAAGGGCACTATGACAAGAGCACACATGTTTATTCAAAAGAGGAAATGGCAAAAAATATTCTGAAAGTAGTCTACAGTTCTAGTGACAGCTACTTGGCATCCAAGGGAATTAAGAGTTGTATTGATGCCACAGTTAAGACATCATCTATCATTCAAAAATGCCAAAAGCTAAGGGAAACATCAGAAGTTATGGAAAGTTGTGGAAAAAAGATAGCGAGGCTGCAAGAAAAGAAAAATAATTTGATTAAACTTTGTTTGCCTAAGCCTTTTGACACATCAAATAAATTCATTGGAGAAGAAGCTTACAAAAAAATCATGGAGATAAAAATGAAGTTTGATTTAGACTTGCTTCCAAAGGACACAACTCCCAAAAGCTTTCTGGAATTCATCCAACCATTTACGACTCTAAATTCAGTATTGGATGAAATAGTGATGTCAAGTAAATCTTCTAAATATGGAATGTTGATGAAGTTGGAGTTGACTTTCCATAGTTTACAGAATATTGACCTTCCATTAGACGAAGAGTGGAGCACCCTACAAAAACTGGCACAAAATTCTTAAGAATCATAGTATGTATTGCACAATTTTCTTCTTTTATCTTAATTTCAAGGTTTTATGTTTTTTCTATTTGCTATTTTGCTAATCCATCCTATGAATCTATTTTATGAATAGGAAAAAAATAGCACTCACTATTGCTATTTTGCTAATCCAGCCTATGAATCTATGATGCACAATGCAAAACTTTAGCCAGTAAATTTGTATTCTCAAATTCTCCCTTGCTTTAACATTTATTCATTTCTCTATTTATGATTAGTAGGTTTTAGGCACTGCTATTATCTATGTTTGATTTGTCATGGCGTGAATTAATATTTAATTTTGAACTCTATTTTTTGAATAGGAGACATCAAACATGTACCAAATGTTAAATTGCTAATACAGCCTATGATGGCCATATAAATATGTGTTGAATTTGTGATTTTGATGTTCAGTGTTCACATGTTGCAAATTTGCAATTCGACCTGAAGCTGTTGTTGCTCCCTTGTTTCTATAAAAAGGAACTCAGGGTCATTTGCAATTTTGCAAAGGGTTTTGAAACTTTGTATTCACTTTTGCATGGACATTGGAGAATCACACAGGAGTTGTTGTTGCTCTCTTGTTTCTATAAAAGGGAATTCAGGGTCTTTTGCAAAGGGTTCTGAAACTTTGTATTCACTTTTGCAATTGGCATGGAGAATCACACAGATTGGTGTATTACTATTGAATGGATTGTATCATATGGCTATATTTTGAAAGAATTAATGAAAATCTAAGTTCTCTACATGTGTATTACTATTGAATGAATTGTATCATATGGTTCTGAAATGTATCACATAGATTTGAGACTCAAACATGTATAAATAAATAATAAACATCTCTGTATCAATAAACACATTATGGTTTTCTTTTATTATGCTATTTTAAATCTGGAAATAGAAAGTTGAAAAATAGAATTACAAATCAATATTAAATTCTAATTGCAAAAAGTAATATGATTTTGTAATATGAATGATGAGATATAGTAATAAGATTAATAAATACCAATCTCTTACAATTGCCATTCATCCTCATCAAATTCAGTGCTTTCTTGATTTTGATTCTTGTTTGTGGTCTCTTCACTCTAAGTCTGAGTCTACATATCTTCGCCGAACTACATCTCAACGCTACCATTAGGTTCAGTAGTCCCACTGGCACTTTGGTTTGAAGTGTTGCCCAAACCTCTTCTTTCACATTTGGGCCTCTGGATTTACAGTGCCCTATCATAAGGAAAAGTGTGGACATCATACCTAGATGTATAGAGCCTCAAGCAATTTTCTAAATTTTTGTCTAGTTTGTTTCTTAGCTTTGATTTTAGGAACCCCAAAGCATTGAAAACTCTCTCATCTTCCACCGAACCCAATATCATGGTAAGACATAAATCAGAAAGCTTCACATATTCTGTCATTAAATCACTCAAGGATGGGTTCTCAGCTATATATTTACAAAGCCTTGTTACTAATCCCTCTTTGCGGGGGTTCTCCATTTTGGCATATTGTTCTTTCATAGTGTATGCAAAATGAGATTATTTCTCTTGAAGATGAGTTTCATCTAATATTCCATTTATAGTTACTCCATTAAATTCTCTGGATATGCAAAATTGTTTTATCAAAGTCAGTAGCTTACTTTGAAAATCAGATGCATTGTTGAGGCTCCAATAATGAGGAAACACAATAGACATGGCTTCGAGTAGGTTGTCAGGAGGGAATATGCTTCTAATTTGTGAGGAAAGATCATATGCAATTTTCTTCACAGAAGTAGTTACAGTCTCAACAATCTTGTCGAAATCTTCCTTTGTAACTCTTGCTAGTTTCTTCCTGGGGCGCTTTCCTGGTTCCTTGGGGTCGACCATGGCATAGAAGTGCATTGGTATCTCAACTCCCCATACATTGGCACATACCTCCCCGTCTACACCAATTTGTAAAAAGTTATCAGGATTGTTCAAATCTGTGAGTGTCTGCCACTTAACAAATTTTTCATCAAATAGTGTTGGTTGATTTCGATAGAGATTGTCGAGGGTCATGCATGCCATCTTACGCAGCATAGCATATTCTACAATATACAGAGCTCTTTTTTGGGTAGCCTTCATAATATTCCTTATTTCCTCTAGCATGGGTAGAAGAGCTACTAAAGTTAAGAGTGTCTCTAAATTACTTAACCTGCCAAGAAGTTCATGAAATTTTAGTTGATCTGATTCGTCGCGAGTTGTGTGAAATAGTCCAATCAAGGATGGATATTCTGAAAACACTTGATGTGTTGGACCCTCCAAAGAGATCCATCTGGTATCATTATCCTTGAGAAGCTTGTTCCCATTAGTTAATCCATTAGCAAAGTGTTGAAATTCCATAAATCATTTGGGACTTTGACAAAAGTGTGAGTAGAGCTCTCTGATTAAAATTTCAAATTTTTTAACCGAAGCAAACTTGCTCACAATTCCAAAATCTAGATTCATTATGTGAGCCATGCAGTGAATTGCAGTAATGTACAGTGCAAATGAAGTTTCAATCTTTGTACAAAGACCATTCTTGTGACCTTGCATTACTGAAGCTCCATCTGCTCCAACAAAAACCAATTTTTTGGCTACCGTCATGTCATCCATACCTCCATATTCAATTAAACTTCTCTTTACTAGTTGAAATAAATTTTCCACTGTTACACTCTCCTTCATTTTAGCAACAGATAGTAGATGAGGTTGGTGGGTATGATTCTCTATAGTATAAACATGCATGCATACCCATGAAGTATTGTCTACTACCATAACTTTGTCTAAAGAAAATGCAATGAAGTTTGACTCTCTTATTTTTTCTTGTACATCTTCTTTTTTAACCTCAGCAAGACAACTTGCCCATTCCCATCCACTCTTTACTGACTAGTGTCTATTAGGATAGTTAGGAACTTTAAAAAAGTGTAATAAACCACTAATTAATGGGAAATCTATCATAGCATGCCCTCTACTCAAAACATGAAAAACAACGCTTAACTGAACAACTTTTTCCAATTGTTCTATTTGCATTGCTTTTCCAAAAATAGCTTCAATAGAACCTTTAACTTCAGCAGGCTTTGTTTGTAATTTCTCATAAAAATAATACTCTTCGGCATTCCTCACATGCTTACATTCATCCTTTTTTTCCATCTTATCACTGATTTTTCAACCCCATCTATCATTTGTTTTTCATAAACTTTACCCATATGCTTTTCTATGGTGTCAAATTTTAGCTACAACCTAATTTCCTTGTTATGTTTCCAAGTGCAAATCTTACACTTGCATTCTATTGGAGGCTCGCCTTCAATTGGATTCTCGACTGGTTCAATGAATGGATACTTTGATGCCCAATTAATTTGAAAATTCCTCACTGACATATCCCACTCTCGATCCTTTTTTGATTATGGTTCACCCTTTTTTGATATGGCTTTTCTTTTCCCCTTCCGTGCATTATCATCAATGGCATTATCACCCAAGTCGATTATATCATTCCAGCTAACTTGGGTATCTACCAGATAATCTTCTTCAAGATCATCTTGATCTGAGATATCAGGTTCGCCGTCGTCTTCAACATGCGGTGCAAGTGGCAAATTTTTTACTTGTACTTGTGATGATGTACCTTTCTGATTTTCACCAGTACCACAATATTTTCCAATGCCAAAGTACGAAGACAATGTTCTGCTTTTTGTTGGCCTCTCTTAGCCTTCCCCACATTTAGGTTTCCTACCCCTCTTCCTGTTCGACATCTCCAACAAAATAAAGGCTGCCAAAAAAATATCAATTTGCTGAAGAAGTAATAATAGAATATAATGTATAATATACCGCTTCAAAAATATGATCACTCACCTTTAGGCTTTAGGTCACTAGCAATCACCAATATAGTCAACAACAATGATTTTCCTTGGTCTGAAACTTCGCTATTGATCAGAATTCAGAGCCTAGAATCCACCAGATTGTGTTGAGATAGATCTGATACTTGCATGTATTTATACCAATCCTTATATGGCGAATTCCGTGAGAATTTTATATGGTTACAAATATTTGGCGAATCTCGCGTAACTATAACATGACTTATGTAATTTTTGAGGTGATTATAGGTCGTCCAAATATGACTTATGTAATTTTTGAGGCGATTATAGGTCATCCAAATAATAGGCGAATACAATATAGTTGGCAAAAGTTGGGGTGAATGGAGACACGCATCGGCAAGATGTTGGGCTAATTGGTTCCCCCTAGCTAACAAATCTTCACATGCCTATAGGCGAATTAAGGTCATCTATTAAGGCAACCTCGGAGAGTGTAGGAGAAATAATTAAATTTACCGTCTGTCCACCATATATTGTATTGGTGAAATAATCACATAGAAACATTTAATTGCATAAAAAATATGGCGATCGGGTCATGACTTTCACAGAAATTGATATGTTATAGCGACATGGCCACCCCCAGATGGTACAAAATATTCACCATTTCCGACATGGCCGACATGAAAAATTCACCATTGGAAAATATTCGCCACTAAAGTAAACTCTGGATATGAGGTATTGTGTATCCATCTAATGATTTAAATGTTTCTTTTCAAAATTTCTCTTCCCTCTCACCTATGTTCTAACATGCCAATCCTTGAAATTTCATTATATCTTACTTCCCTTCTTGGGTAATCCTTTGCAGTTTGTCTTTCCTTTGTAGCTTCCAATATTGAGGATTAGGTACTACCAATTCTTAATTATTAGTTTTCTTTTCGTATCAAATATTCAATAAACTTGATCCTTGATTACCTATGTTATCTCATATTTTTATGGATTTTCCTTCCTTTGGATTCTTGTACAAATGATTTCATATTTTTGACTTTGAATCATTTGTGGCATTTTTTATCAAGTATTCAATTATCCTAATCCTTTCTTCTCCATGCATCAAATCTATTATGACCTCAATCTTGATTTTTTTAAAATTGGTTATTATATATCACCAATCCTTAAACCCCTTTCTTAAAACCCTTAGTAGTTTTCCTATTGGTATCCATTGACATTCTATCAACCTATAATAGAAATGACCCTTAATATTTAAATATGTGATTGATAGATATGACGCTAAAATAAATGACCCTAAAACAACATTACTTCATCATGTTGTTTAGTCTAGTTTGGTCTCTATCAATGAGATATTCTAGACGAAACTTTTAATCTAGGTAATATTTACACCCTACAACAAGATCCCCAAGTTTTGATAAAATCTAGGAACTCCTCTAGTATTGTTTTCTTCTTTGTTGTTTTGGCCCTACATGGACCATCATTAATGCATGATCAAAGGTTTCCTTTAATGGGTCACATTTATCAAATCTATTCTTGAAGTGATGCTTTGTTTTCCCTCATTATAAGTCATGTACATGAGTTGTTAAATTTATTAAATTTTCAAAGTATGAGGTTTTTGAGTGAATTGCTAGACTAGAATGGGTATTAAGAATTTTCACTATTGGCATGCTTTTCCTCCAATCCTTTCCCCCTTGTGTCCTTGATATTCCTCTATGTACTTTATGTCTTTCAAAATTTTCAAAAAAAAAAATTTCTCAAGTACTTAGCCATGAGGTTTCCCTATTCCCCATTTTCTCACTCTATCTTTCTAATCATATTTTAGGCCTTTTCTATTTTATTTCCTATTATACCTTTTTTTTTACACTCACTTCCTTCTTTGTATTTCAAATTGAGCTTTAGGAAATGGACAAATTGCATATAAGGTAATTAATTTCTCCAAGCCTCAATCCCCAAATGTTTTATTACTAGCATATCCTAAGATAGGATGTATTATGTTTCCATCCAAGGATTTTAATATTTCCTTTCCAAATTTCCCTTCCCTCACCTATGTTCTAACAAATCCCAGTCCTTCATTTCATATGTTATCTCCTCCTTTCATGTAGTCCTTTGGAGTTTATCTTTCCTCTATGCATTCTTGTATTAAGGATTTGTTACTACTAGTTCTTGAACTCTACTTGCCTTAAGGTATCAAATATTAAATAATATTGATCCTTGATTACCTATGTTATATCATTTTTATATTGAGCTACAGATTTTTCCTTCCCTCTTTCCCTTATTTTATCAAGGATTTGATATTCTTGATTCCTGATCATTAGCCACATTGCAATATTAGGGACTCCATTATCCTAATCCTTGCTTCTTTGTGCATCAAATCTATTAAGACCTCAATCTTAAATACTTCCAACATTGGATATTATATATCTCCAATCTTTAGCTTCACCTAAAAACCCTTGAGATTTTTCTTATCAATATCCCTAGACATTCTATCAACCAATTATCCATTTTTTCATATTTTCATAGCACTAAGAATCCTTACACCTCCAAAGTATCATCCTCTTTACAACTAAAAATCAATGAATCTTACTACACCACCCCTTTATGAACATAATCTTTCAAAAAAGGTATTAAACCTATCTTTTGCATAACTAAGATTGAAAATTAATCCAACCAATAATCACGACACCATGCTCATCTAAGATATTATAAAAGATAATTTACTCATATAAGGTCTAATCCAACCTACCCTACATATAATCTCATCCTTTGACATATGTAAGCCCTTGCTATGACCTAACACATTTATTTTAAATATTTTTTATTCT
The DNA here is from genome assembly GCF_030272615.1 of Cryptomeria japonica. NCBI lineage: Eukaryota > Viridiplantae > Streptophyta > Pinopsida > Cupressales > Cupressaceae > Cryptomeria > Cryptomeria japonica. Next base: position 699,205,922 of record NC_081405.1, on the reverse strand, counting down.
AAAGAAAATAAATGATCAATTGAATCATGTTATTCAACTTTCAGAATCAAAGAATGAAACAAACATAGCAGTAGTAGTTTTTCTAGATAGTTTTGGCAAGATGGAGAAAACAACTCTTGTAGCTGCAATTGTTATGAGACTTAAAATTCAAGGATGGAATTGTTCTACAATTATTTCATTTTAAAGCATGATAAACAATGAGTGTGGTCCAGGAGAGAGTCAAGACATGTTTGAAAAATGAGCAAGAATTCATGTAATGAGTAGTAGCAATATTTTAAAAGTTGTGACTTCATTGAAGCTATGGAAGAAGAAAATGTGTTGTTGTCATTACTAGTTTTCTACAAAAAATGATAGTTATGTTCACAACTAAAGAAAACAAGATAAAGTATTAGGTAGACGGTGTGTAAATAAATGGAGGTGACAACTGCAAGTGCTCTTGACATGTGGTTTTGGCTCCACTCCGTGTTAACAAAACATGACTAGGAACATGAGATATTAAAACAGTGTATATGCTACTACAATAGCACAAAAAAGACCAAAAACATGAGAAAGAGGCATTACAATAGTGTATATGTTGCTACAGCAGCCCAAACATGACTAAAAACATAAAGCAAAACATCAATTAGTCATGCAAGAGAGGCTTTAACTTTTCCCAATGCCAACCTTCCTCTTACTAAGTAGCTATGTGGCTTGAGATTTGATACATTGTATCTAAAAGTCTACCTTTAACTTGTTTTCAACTTCAACCTATAACTGTGGAAAAAAGGGAGGCAAGGCAGTAAAGATATAAAATTATGTACTCCTATACAATGCGGTTTCTTCAAGGAATAGTTATGGATAATTCTATTTTTAACTCTTAAAATGTCTACTTACAGGTGCTTCCTCATATACCCTTGAAGTATCACTTGGAAGATTCTAAACTGTCTATTGGTGGCAGTTGTATGTATGATGTTCTAACCATTTAATTGCACTTTTTGTCAGAAGCAAAAAAAAAAATAGTGGAATATTTATTTGAACACAAATTAAGCTAGAAAGAGGCTCTTCTCAGAGTTGGCCTTCATGCTAATATTATTGGTGATGGTGTTATACATGCTATTTTGTTGCATCTATATTCACAATTGATTGAAGATTTTTTTCTCAAGGAGAACTAGTATCTACTATATGATTGGATGAATTTTTTAATAAACTTCTCTACATTATATTTAAATTAAAAATTAAAAATTAAAAATTACTATTTGATGTTTTATAAAACACAGACTTACTTTTCAGTAGTCAAGTCACCATTAACTAGTTTATATTATATATTATTATAATGGACATCAATAAGTAATTTTACTAGCACTTGCAACTATAGGAGGTGCAAGGCATTTTCCAATAGGAGTTTGATGCAAAAACATAAATGAATTTTAATATTACATGAGGAAGTGTATAAACGTATAGATCTATAAACATGAAGTTATAGTAGTGTTATTTGTTCTTTTTGTAGCTCCTCTTAAAAAATCCTAGAATTCAAATGCACTAAAACACATTAGAAAATTCATTATTTGTAACTATTTTATTGGATATATAAATTTAAAGAAAAGAAACTATTGTTTTGGAGAGGGATGGTAAATCTTCTTTGTTTCTTTTTATTGATCTTTGACAATACAACTATAGAAGATAAAACATTGTAATTGATTAGTGGTAATAATTTTTCTAATATAAACAATAGAATAATTTAAAGTGTATACTTAAAAGAGAGTTCACAAGGAATTCTACATACTTGAACCTCAGAACAATTGTAAGAAAGCTTCTTCTTCCTTTTTAATAATGTTTTATGGAATATTTTGCTTCTATGTGAAGGCCTTTTATGGATTTGACTCTCGACACTATTTTAAATTATTTTAGAAATCAAATAACATATTTAATTGTGAACAAAAAAGTATTTAAAAAGGTACAATAATTTTATATAATAAAACTGAGATTTGCCTTAAATGTTTGTCTTAATGTTGCATATATGGACATGTGCATATAGAGAATTTATAACTGATTGTACAACATAGGTAGTTGAGATTACAATCTCCAACACTCCATCTTAATCTCAACTATAAATTCTAATTTTTTTCTTAATCTCTTTAATGCATTCTTTTGCATCTAGAATATTCAAGTTCTATAGATTGTGTAGATGTATAAAAATGACCATATTCCCAAATGAATATTTTATGTCCATTCCTCTATTTAGTTAAATCCAATTTAATTAAATCACCCACATTCCTCTATTTAATTAAATAAATTATTTAATTTATTTAAGTTAAATTCACTAAAACCTTTTGCATCATGTAATTGAATAAATCATCTTATTTAATAAAATCCCTTTCTCTCTACTTTTAATTAAATTTACATTTAATTAAATGGCTCACCCCAAATTGAATAAATCTAATTTATTCAAATTCCCAAATTGCAACCAAATTGAAATAAATTAATTTTATTTTAATTAAATTCTATTTTCCCCACCCACTTGCATTTTCCTACATCTCCCACTTGCATCCTAACCCTATTCCTAATTTCTTCTAGAATCCATCTAATCCTAATCAATTAACCCAAACCCATTCATTATCCCCTTTCCCTAAATTTGAGGAGATCACTTCTCAAATTTGGAGTAAAGTCTTCAAAATGCATTAAAACCTTTATCCATTCAACAAGATAACTTATTGAATGCCCCCAAATTTGGAAGGACTCTTAAAAATTTGTCCCCAAAGTCTTCAAACCATTAATGGTTATTTAACCCTTAGTGGCATTGTTAGAGACTTTTTGCCTAACTTAACCTCCATCTAACCCAAGGGTCTCATCAAGCATTTATCGCTTTGACCATAGTTATCCCTTTAACGTTTGCACAAGAGTTTATCCTTTGGGTAAAAGCTTTATCCAATGGATAACCTTAACCTAACCTTAACTCTTACCTCCTAAGGTAACCATGAGATCTTCTCAAGCATTTAATGCTTCCTACCTCTCCTATCAACCAGCCTCTTGTTGACAATTATCACCATTTCATTGGTGAAAATTGGAAACATGGATTGACAACTTTCAATCTTGACCCTTGCTTAACTCTTTCAATCCTGGCCATCCATTGCCCTATTTTTTCTATAAATAGAGCTCTTCTTCCTCCATTTTAAGGATCCAAGTTTCATGCATCTAATCTATAGTCATTTTAATCTAACATTTAACCTCTCTTTGAATAGGAATCGTCTTAATAAGTATTATAAGAAGCATTTCCATTATCATAGCAAATTCATGTTAGACTAGTATATCATGTTAGGATAGTATCACTACTAAGCTTGCCATCTTATAATCTAGTTTATCACATTTATAGAATCATGCATAGATAGGATGCATTCTCATGTTAAAATTGATCAAAAGCATCCCTCGTTCTTGCATTTTTCATCCCTAAACCACTTTGCTCAGTGATATGAGAGCAAAGACATTGGTTTGAGGGACTTTGTGAGATAGAGAACCATGGAACCAATCTTGGTAAGTTGAGTCATCCTTCATGACTCCATAACTTGCACCAAGAAGTCCTATGGGTGTGTGAGCAAGCCTCTTTGAGCTCCACTTTTCATGTTTTGAGTTTCATTGACTTGCTTTTCCTGCATACATTTCTAGCACCCACTGTGGGGCACTACCCCATTAATCAAATCGGTTTTCAAAAATAAACACTTTTGCAAGTATGCAGGAAACATGATTCAGTGCGTGGGGAACATCCCTTAGTGCATCTAGCTAACATACTAGTGCATCCCGTACACTATTTAGCATGTGAGGTTTATACTCTAGCGCGTAAAGTCCCTAGCTTAGCACATCATATTTACTAATATTTTCCTGTAGGTCTTGACGCAGAGGAAAAAAAGAGCAACGCATCCGAAAAATAGCTTAGTGCATCGGGTTTGTCCAATAACGCATCACAGTCATCTTGTAGCGTGTACAGTTTGTTCTGTAGTGCATCACAGAGGGAAAATAAAAATAAAATTATAACCAAACTTAAGTTTAGACTTGTAGAAGTCCACCAAATCCCAAATTTTCTAATTTTCTGATTGATATTTTGCAGGATTTTGGCGGTTTCTTATAGGTGGAGCTTAGTTTTATTAAGAAGAATTACAAGCAATTTAAATCTTTACTAACTTAGTTAAGTTAGTTAAAATTTAGAGTCTTTTTAATTCTTGTTGGATAAAATTGAACACACCTTATTTTGGGCTATAAAAGGAACTACAAAAACAATATTGTTCTAGGAGAGAAAATTTTCAATTTGGGTTCTAAAAGGAACAAAACAATCTTTTATTTTTGCAAGCAAGGGCTAAAAAGAATCTCACCATCCTTTGGTGCATAAAAGGATCAATTTTACATTTTGCAAGGAAAAAGAAGCACACTTTAAAATTTTGTTCACAATCAAAGAGGGAAGTTCTTCCCCTTTGGATCAATTTCTTTTGTTGACCAAACATCGAAGTTTGCTTTGTTGACCCGGTTCTATTCCTAGATTAGAAAATCATTGCTTTGAAGGAAATAAAAGAAACACCATGTTTTTGTGGAGCAACATCTCCATATAGATCTTAGAAAATCATTGACTTAAAAGGTAAAAGATCCTTGTTTGCCTTGTCTCGAAAGTTGAAGGTATATGCTCTCCCCTTAACTGGGTGATCAAAAAGCCAGACTACTCTTACACTTTTAGTCATATAGCATTTGAATCCTTTAGCAGGCCGGCCATCTCGAGGGGTTGAAAGACTCTTAAAGCCATTTTTGCCTAGTGTGAAGGGAACGACCTAAGTGGGAAATGACTTTGAAGCCAAGTGTTCCAACCACTATAATCAAATGTGGAAAGTGACGAAAGTCCTTTTCAATGGTTGCGCGCAATGATTAGCCTTCCCCCAATATCTTTGAGATTCATAAAGCCTTTGTTCTAAAGGTTGGGAAGCCTCCTAAGGGAGTTTATCACTGACAGTTGAACAGGAAGCTTGATTATGAACCTTAGCATAGAAAATTTGAGTTGAGTCAGTAACCAGACATTTGTAATATCATAGTGCAAGGGTGGGGAAGAATCCACCCCCAAGATCGCTCACCATATATCTCCCAAGACAACTACTCAATTGTGAAGCAATTCACTTTGAGTTAATTTCTAGCAAAAGGCAAAAAAATGGGTGCCCTCTAGGGGGACACGGCTATTTGAGTTGACGGAGTATTGAGACTAGTGGGCTATGGTATTACTTATGACCCTTGAATAAAGAGTCTTTTTGAAGTGTATTCTTTGTATCTAAACCTGTTGAAACATTGGGGATTTGAACACATCCTCGCAGAATATACACTTATTGCTTAGATTAGACAAAATGGTTATCTCTTTGGTGTCGTGTTTTCATTGGTTACTTCAAAAAATCATCTATCAACATTAAAAACTCAAGGCAAAACTCCAAAAATGTAGAAAACAATCAAGTCAGGAACATCTTAGCGCATCGCAATCATACTTTACCACAACAAGCCTTGTCCTTAGTGCATAAAGTATTAACATTATTGTTTCACCGAAATTTAAAATCAACAGTAATAGTTAACACGTTTTGAAAATAGCTTAGCGCATGGGAGCATCAGCTTAGTGCATAACAGTCAACCTTTAGCGCGTAGAGTATAAATAGTAGCACGTCAGTGCCCCATATTAGGGCATGATCTGTTGAAAACCAAAGAAAACAAATTTAATCAGTAAAACTAGTTAGCGTGTAGCAAGGGGCAGCATAGCACATAGAGTACTTTCGCTAGCGCATTAAGGACATTCTGTAGCGCATAACATCTATGTTTCAGCGCATGATCAAAACCAAAAAAACAGGGGGCAAAACAAAGGTCAAATTGGAAAATTTTGAAAACATTTTCGGAAACCTCCTTTCATCAGTCTGAACTTCATCAAATCAGAATACCAAAAATAGAGTATCCAAAACTATTTCTAAAGAAAGTTTCTAATCAAACAAAAGTTGTCCAAACATCTAAAACTAGTCACACGATAAACATATCTATCCTATCAAAATCAGGAAACATCATCACAAGTGACAAATAGGTCCTTTTTATCTCATGGATTTTATCCCAAAAACACACTTGTTTTAAAACTCCAAGTTGTCAAATCGAGTTTCCATATCGAGAAAGCTCTATTCCATATCATTTGATGCACTTTGTCATGAGGGGGCATCTAAACCTTCACTTTGATAAAAGTAAAACTTGAGTTTCCAAAACAAGATAAACTGAATCCAAAACAACTCAAAGGAAACCATTGATCACTTGTGCATGACTAATCCTCATATTCTGAGAAGAAATAATGTTTACCGTAACACTAAGTTGAAGAAACAACAACCAAGTTCTTCAAAATTTGCCAAAAGAAATAAATTTTTATACATCAATCGTCAACTCTTCAAATCTCATCGAACATTCCTTCGTCATGTACAACTCTATATTCAGAACAAATCAAACGAATTTGACAAGGAACCTTTGAAAACTAGAGCATTCTATCAAAAGTCCGCATTCAATCAAAAAATCAATCATGGGGGAAAGATCAATCTGGCATTCTTTCCTGATGAGTGCATCACTTACAACATACCCCAATTTGAACCACCAACTCCTGAGCAACATATCGAAGAGGATTTTATCCGCTTTATCACAGAAAGTTTCTACTAAATTCCTATTGTCACTCGCTCTCAATAAAACAAACAAGGCGACACACCACCAAAATCAAGCATGAATCGAAGGTTATCTAATCCTTTCGAAGGTACGCATCTAGAAGATGCCAAAATTTTTGAAGAACTTCTTCAAGAATGTCAAGAAAGTGCTTCATTTCAAAAAATTGTGGAAAGACTCATGGAAAATGACAAAGAAAAATATTTGCTCATGCTCACAAGCAAAGGAGTTAAACTTCCGAAGGACTTAGACACAGACATTTTTAGAACTAGCTCTCGACATTACGAATATCAAGAATTACAAAGAGAAGAAGAAGCATGTGACCCTGAGAAAAATATCCCAAAATGAAACATCCCCAAGCAAAACATATCGTTCCATACACCATTTCAACCTAGGATTAATGCAAGGGAAGAATTATTTCCTCGGCAAAATAATGCACCTTTTATTGCTCTTACTCAACAAATGCGAATGTTACAAAGACAAATCCAAGACATGCAACAAGGGACAGCAGTACAGTATTCATTAAATGAAATTTGTCCTTATCCATTTGACCGAAGATTGAACATGGTGCCTTTTCCTCCAAACTCAGACATTCCTAAATTTGACAAGTACGATGGGAAAAGCGATCCCCGTGATCATGTTCGAGAATTCTACACAATGAGTCTTGAATTTGCTCATGATGACATCTATTTGATGAGGTTATTCCCAAGAAGCTTGGGAGGACAAACAATGGAATGGTTATCCAAAATCACACCTCCTATCAGATCATTTGATGAACTAGTCAATAAATTCATAACTCAATATTCCTATAACATTCAATATGCTATCACAATGCTAGACATCTGTAACACCAAGTAGAAAAATAATGAAATGTTCATGGTATTCCTTCAACTTTGGCGGTGTATGGTTTCTTGATATCCCCAAGATATCCCTGAAAAGGAGAAAATGGAAATTTTCATTGACAACTTGAATGGTGAGATGAGTTACAGGCTCAAACTCCAATGCATACCATCTTTTGCTAAATTGATTGAGAATGGCATTCAAGTAGAAGAAGCATGTGTCAAGAAAGGAACACTAAAATTCTTCAAAGAAGGAACAAGTTCATTGAATTACAATAACTAGAACAACAATAACCTAGACAAATCTAGATTCTAGACTAGAAACAAAAACAATGGAAATGAAGGAGGCAATGAATCACATGATCCAAAATCTAAGTAGCCCGTGCTTGCATTATCAAGAAATCCTCAAGCTACAAAGAATCCCAAAGGTGCTAACCCAAACACTAATGCTTACACACCGACTACCAATCAAGGTCAACCCAACACCAACAACACCAACAATGCTCAAAACAATCAAACAAATCGAGGGCCTAATAACAATTCACGAGGTAACACCAACAATTTCTAAAAACATGTCTACACACCACTAGGACAATCACTGGAGTCAGCATTCAGAGAACTCCTGACAAACAAAATTATCTCTTTACCAACAATCAACAACTATGAACCACAAATCAAACCACCTTGGTGGAATGACTCGCACTTTTATGATTTTGATCGCAACAAAGGTCATCAAACAAATGATTGCATGAGACTAAAAAACATTGTCCAGGACATGATTGATAGAGGTGATTTAACGGTGGATGGTCTCAAGACAAATGGTGACCATGGAGCCTTTAAAAATCATCTTCCAAACTACAACAAAGATGGAGCTTCAACCTCAAACAATACACATGGGGCTCGTATCAATCACATCTAAAATAACACCATCAATCATATATCAGTTGTAGACAATCATGTAAATATCATCACAATCCGAGATCAACATGATCATGAATCTGTCAATGTAACAACCAGAGCTCAAAAATATGTCTTGAAGGGACATACGTCAAACAAACACCGTACCCAAAATTCAATATGATCTAGTTAGCCAACTGCGCAAAACTCCTACTCAAATATCTATTCTGGAGTTGCTAAAACTTTTGCCAAAACACAAAGATATATTAGAACAAGTATTATTAGAAACAAATGTACCTCAAGATCTGGACACTGACAAATTCCAAGTCATGGTCACTCATATGATAGGGCCTCACAATCTCACTTTTTTTTAGCATGATAATATGTCATTGAGCCATCCACATAATACTCCTCTCCATATTGAAGTCATAGTCTATAAACACTGAGTAAAACAAGTATTAATAGATGGAGGAGCTGGACTTAATATTTGTACCTTAAAACTTATCTGTGCATTAGGCTTTTCTAAAGAGTCTATTGATCCATGCAAGAAGATCACCATAAAAGTATATGATGATGAAGAAAGATCATCTAAAGGAACCATGATGTTGCCTATTCAGGTAGGACTGATACAAAAGGATACTATGTGCCAGGTCTTAGAAATAGACCTCACATACAATATCTTATTAGGTCAATCTTGGATACATGAAATGCAAGCAGTGCCTTCTACGTATCACCAATGTGTAAAATTTCCCTATAATGGCCAGGAACTTTCTATATCAACTGATCATAATCTATTTCAACATTGTAATTCAATGGGGGTAGCCCAAGATAGCCTGGTTCCACATAATAGAGAAAAGCAAAATTCCTTAACACCAGATCTTCAACAAGAAAAGTCTAGAGATTTCAAGCAAAAACTAAAAATCAAAGAGCAAGGCATGGGGGAATACTCTTTGGAACCTATGTGTTTGGCTAACTTACCAACATCACCTAGATCTCATGGATTACCTACCACATCAACACATCAAGCAACTCAACCCATCACCAAGTTTGATGGTACATTCATCCAACTCAACACTCTAGCACATGAATCAGAGGAAAAGGACATCCTTAGTTGTTTATACAAGGATGAAGAAGAAGATAACAGAGCAGCTACTATGGAAGTAGTTATACCAACACACCTATATGGAAAGGGCTACTTAATCATGCAACAAATGGGATATAATGCCAAAGGACCTATTGGAAAGCGTAAAGAAGGCGTCACAGAACCAATAGATCTTCATTCATAGTTCAGTAGAGATAAAATAGGATTAGGCTTTGAACTCACTCTACTACCAAGAAGGATACCACACAAATATCAAAAACCTCAGTGGAAAGAAAAGAAGAAGTACAAAGAAGAATCCTGGCAAGAAGCACTATTTGAGTCAGCAGAGACAATTCGTAAGGAATGTGAACATCAAGAAAGGAAGCAACATCAAGGGGAGCCCATCATTCACAAGAAGACAACATCTACAGAAGTAGATCATATTCAAGAACCAATATCCAACAAAGCAGAATCATCTCCTGATAACATCATTCCTCTCAAGGAGGGACAGTATATGAACAAATACAAAAGGTAGAAGCAGGATCTGACATAGAATCAGAGAAAACTATCAGACTTGTATCCATCATTAAAGACCTATTCTCACCATACAACATACCAGTTCACATCACTAATAGAATCTGGGATGATACCTCTGAGACTGATTCCAATGAATATGAATGGGGTAGCTGTTCTAATGATACTGAAGATGTTGTTGAAAATAGCACTCATACACCCATTTCTCAAGAAGCACGTAACACAGAATATAGAACACTTGAATTTGGTCCACAAAATATCTATGATGCCAAGGAAAACAAGCAGCGTCATTATGAACAAGTCTATACAGAAAATGATACCATCCAGGACCTCGACGAAATCCTTGAACTCTTTAACACCTAGGCCAATCATGATGAAACCTCCATCCTGACACTTACAACAACAGAACTTGATCCACCTAACGATTCCTTACCACTTGTCTTTCCTGACCTCATAGACTGGGATGAACCTAAAATACATGATATACCAATTTTCTCAAATAATGAATCTATTATACATTACTTATGTACCGTTAACCTGGAAACAAACTCTACCAATGAACAAAGTAATGATGTCTACAACCAAGGGAGTGCCAAGTCTCTTAGTCACAAAAATGAACCAAATAAAGGATTTATTGTTGAAAACCAGTCAATGGTAGCAATGGATCACAAAAAAATAAAAATAAAGGACGCATTAGAGGGTGAAAACCTTTTTCAGGTACCTAAAGATGGGAGACTTGACACTCTTCTAGAGCATTACCATGAGCAATCACCCATATTGATTGAGCCCACTCAATCAATCAACATTGGTACTATAGAAGCAACCAGAAACATACATCTGGCAGAATCTCTAACAGAGGAAGAAAGATCAAAATTTATAAAAAATTTCAAAGAAAAGCAAATCAACTTTGCTTGGTCATATGTTGATATGCCTGGGATTGATCCACAATTAATCATGCATCACTTGTCCAATATTCCAAGAGGTAAGCCAGTTAAGCGAAAACTATGAAAGATGAATCCACATGTGGCACTCATGGTCAAAGCTGAACTAAAGAAACTACTAGATGTCGAATTCATTCGACCTATCGACTATGCTGAATGGATTTCCAACATTGTGCCAGTATCAAAAGCAGATGGTAGTATTAGAATATGCACTGATTTTAGAGATGTCAACAAAGTCTGTCCAAAGGACGACTTTCCTTTGCCCAGTATCAACATAATTGTAGACCTCATAGCAGGACATGCAATGCTATCCCTAATGGATGGTTTTTTAGGCTATAATCAAATCAAGATAGCCCCAGAAGATCAAGATAGAACAACATTTACCTTTCCTTGGGGAACGTACTATTGGAATGTCATGCCCTTTGGCTTAAAGAATGCAGGAGCTACTTACCAATGAGCATGACAACAATATTTCATGACATGATGCATACCTTCATGGAAGACTATTTGGATGATTTACTAGCTAAGTCCTTCACTAGAGAAGAACACCTAAGCATCTTAGAAAAGATTTTTGATCGATTGGAGAAATTCCAAGTCAAGGTCAACCCTAAGAAGTGTGTCTTCAGAGTTACATCAGGCAAGTTACTAGGCTACATAGTTTCAGCTAAGGGTATTGAAGTAGATCCAGCAAAGGTACAAGCCATTATGGAGATGCCACCACCAAAGAATATCAGTCATCTCAGATCTCTACAAGGATGACTCTAATCAATCAGGCGATTCATTGCTCAAATGGCAGATAAAATTCTACCATTCAATCATTTGCTACATAAGAATGTACCGTTCAGATGGGAAACCAAATGTACAGAATTATTCTATCAAATCAAGCAATATGTGATGAACCCACCAGTTCTAGTACCACCAATAGCAGGAAAGCCACTCATTCTATACATTTTAACAACAAATATATCACTAGGGGCATTGTTAGCACAAGAAGATCAACAAGGAAAGGAACGGGCTATATACTACATCAGCAGGATGTTAGGAATCCCATAGACACTGAGAGGGGGGGGTGAATCAATATCTGACCAGTGAATGGAATTTCTAAATTTAAAACATGTAGAGCATAATATAACAGTGTACCGGTATGCAAGAAATAATGCAATAAATAGAATCAAGAACATCCACATGAAAAGCACACCATAACACAAGATTTTAACGAGGAAACCCGGTGTGGGAAAAACCTCGGTGGGATTTGTGACCACAATATTCACTCACTGGTCAATAAGAGAATATTACTTACAATAGGGGCCTACACATGCAGGAAGGCCAACTGCCTAGAGCTCACTACTCAATGGGAAGTCTCACTGACTTACAATGAGGATTATACAAATCCAATAACTTGTACTACTTTACAATAGCATCTTCAATGCCAGATTTAGTACCGGTTCCTTCTCTATTCTTTACATATACCCCTTAACCTATATTTCGTACAATAGGTCTACCTAATATTTTCCTTATACTTATGTCTCCTTGTTTTTATGTCAACAATGATCTCTTTTATATATAAGAGTTATTTTGCAATTTGCCAAGTCGGCTTACAAAGTTTTTCAATAATGAAACAAAATCATGTCGGCCTCTATGCCAGTATACTTCCTTTCTTCTATGTTGGTGTCGGTGTAGAGTGTGATCTGCTGATGCCAGTATAATGTCTTTGCCAGTGCCATAGGATTGCAAGGTTGTCATCAATGACAAAACCTTCAATCATATACATTGTCTCATTGGAGTGTGCATATGCCAACAATCTCCCCCTTTGGCATTGATGGCAACACTCATGAGAAATTTCAAAAATGATCCAAAAATGTGTAGTCCAAAAATGTTACCAAAAATGTGTGTGCTCCCCCTGAGCATATGATTCCTGTGATATTGAATTTTCTCATCCTACTACTCCCCCTTTGGCATCAATGACAAAGATTGTCAAGATGACAGTAGAGTTTGTAGTTTCAACCTTGTAATTGGGTGGTTACAATTTGAAAAAGATCTCCCAAAATCAAGTTTATACTGTCCATAAAATTTTTGCTATCCTTTATTGCTATCTTTGTTCTCTTCACTATACTGGTGAGATGTTGCAAATGCTCTGTCAGTGTTTTCTTTCCCTGTATTAGTGCCTCAGATACTTCCTTCCATAGAGATGCTAGATAGTCCAATCTTGGACTTAGCTTTGATCTCAAATGCTTTGCCTTATTTACTATTCTTTCTTTCTCTCTTTCCAATTTAAGTAGTTCTTCCTCAAAATTTGTTATCTTCTCCTCAAAAACTGATAGTGTATCAGGTGAGTTGACAAAACTATCTGCAAGTTTATTGATCTCATCCTGTACCTTGCTCATTTTCTTGTCTATATCTATAGTCAAAAAGTTTGTTTTACAGGTATCTTTGTACAGATTTTTGTAATCTTTCAACAAATTACATAATTCTGGTAGAAGTGTGTCAAAATCTCTGTTACACTTCTTTATTTGCTCATCAAAGAATTTTTGTTTTTCAATTTCTACCTTATCCTTCAATTACTCTTCCTTTATTTTCTCAATGTTTTCTGTGATATATTTACATAGTGTATCAAGTTGTCCTAAAGAATCTTTGTTATCTATATTACAGTTAGGAGCAATTACCTTCAAAATCGATATGGTATCATCAATTTCTTTGTAAGCTTGTGAGCTGCAGTCGGTTATTTTCTTGATTGAATCTAATAGTACCTCAGTCACATTAGTTGATTTGTATCCTGATGATGAATCAACAATCTGAGTACCGATGGAAGTAACCAGGCTTGTATTGACCTCTGGTAGGTCTGTTTGTGTCTGTATTTCTTTAAGCAATGGTTTTTCTGCTTCAGTAGTTGTCGGTGGCACTGTTTCCTTATGTACTTGTTCTTGTTGTTGTTGTTGTTGTTCCAGAGCCTTTTGCTCTGTTTGTTCCTCTATTTGTTGTGTTGTCTTAGTATGTGTCTAAGTCTCTACCTTCTTCTCTTTATCTTTTGTTGGTTTCTCTTGTGTGTTATCAGTTTCCTCAGCTACCGGAGGCTCACTAGCCATATTAGTCTTATCAGTTGTATCTTTGTCTACCACTATGTTGATCTTCTGAGTATCAACATCCACACTATATAAGACTTCAGGATTAGGATTATTATCCTCTACATCCATACTCTCAGCTATTGGTTGATCATCTGTAGTTGTTGTTTTTACCGGTGGAGTAATTAAAGGAGGTGGAGGTAAGTTGTCTCTAACCTTGATACTAGGTGGTCCACCAACTTTTCCTTTCCCCTTGTCTCTATCTTTCTGATAAACTTTTATGGGTTTGGGATTCCTATATTCTTCTTGTTTTTCTTTTTCAACTAGGAATATGTCCCATCCATTTTCAGTCTCTTCAGTCACCTCATTTACTCTTCCAACCATTAAAGCAATGTGCTAGTGTGCAGTAGAAAACACTGTCCAGTTGACTTGAGCAATTAGGTCATCAATTTCTTTGGGAGAGTTTACTGGATATACAGCAAGTAGCTTTTCAATTTTTATTTTCTTATCTAGTTCTATTACTGCTTGTCTTCTTGCTTCTAGTCTTTTGAATAGTTCATCTAGAATTTCATTGACTACTTCCATTAAAAACTTCTTATACATATCCATGTGCAATATAACACTATTTTCAACTTGCTCTTTTTCATCAGTTGTTAAGGTGTCATATATTTTCTCTATGTTCTTCAATTTGCCTTCCTCTGTGATTTCATTCAACAGTATATCAAGAGGGGCCAAGTCTTTGTTTGTCCTCTTCTTCTTCTTGGGTGTCAGTTTCTTCTTTGGTGTGGCCTTTCTTACCGGAGATCTCATTGCTTGTTGTTTTTGCCTTGTCCTCCTAGGTGAAGGTGTGGTTGTTGGTGAGGGATCTCTTTTTCTTACAACTCTTTTGAAAGTTGCAGGCATGTCACCTTCCGAAGAAGTACCTACTGATGATAGGTGAGTTTCAGTTTGTGGAGTTGCTAACTCATCCTCTATTATACCGGTTTTCTTCAATACATCTTCTTTGATGGCTTTTGCCTGTCTAGAACCTTTTCTCACAACTGCTTCAACCTTTTTCACTCTCTTCTTAGATTGTATTTGACTTTCTATGGTTTCAGTACTACCAAATACTTCTTCCTTAGGTTCATTTGGTGCTTCCAGAAGTGCTTTAGCATAAGTTTCAACTATGTGATCATTAGTCTCATAACCCATCTCTATTACCCAGATTGTTCTAGGGATGACTTCTTCCATCCAGATTTCATCTTTCTTGATTACAAAGCATATTTCATCTTTGTATTTGTCAACAATATTTTGTGATAACCTTATTCTTTTCTTCATTTTGGCCTTTAATGCTTGAAAAAAGTCATGAATATTGTTTTCCTTTTCTTTTCCCATGTTATTGAATAGTTCTATTAACTGTTTGCCTATCGGTATATCATATCCAAGTTCTTTGTAGCCTATACTGGGAACCCGTTTTGTTATATGCTCAGGGGGAGCACACACATTTTTGGTAACATTTTTGGACTACACATTTTTGGATCATTTTTGAAATTTCTCATGAGTGTTGCCATCAATGACAAAACCTTCAATCACATACAATGTCTCATTGGAGTGTGCATATGCCAACACAGGACATTGAATGGATATGAACTCAACTATACATTCATTGAGAAGGCTTGTCTAATAGTAGTATTCGCATCTTAAAAATTCTGACATTATATGCTAGCACATACAATTAAGCTAGTTGTAAAAATTGATCCTCTCAAATATCTACTCAGCAAGGCAGCTCTTACAAGAAGATTGGCTAAATGGGTCATGATTCTCAATGAATTTGATATCCACCACATAGAACGAAGAGCTCTCAAATGACAAGCAATTGCAGATCAGCTGGCTAAAGCACCACTACCTAGAAAACAAACTATGGAGATTGAATTTTCGGACAGGGACGTCCTGGCTATTTGTACCAAACAATGGACCCTATATTTTGATGGATCCTACATGCAACATGGCTCGGGTGCTGGCATTTTGTTCATTACTCCTAAAGGACACACTATACCAAGATCATATAGGCTTATGTTCCCATGCACAAATAATGTGGCTAAATATGAGGCCTTCGTTATAGGCATCAAAATGGTCATAGAATGGAAAATCATAGAGTTAAAGGTCTACAGAGACTCACAACTAGTCGTCAATCAAATCAATAATGACTATTAGACAAAGAACAACAAGTTGCTACCCTACAAGTGAATGGTGGATGACTTCAAACAATATTTTTTACACGTCACCTTTGAACAAATATCAAGATTGAACAACAAAGCAACCAATGCAATGGCTACTATCACTTCATTACTATAAATTCCAGAGCAACAAAGTAGTTACGAGTTTCTGGTAGAGCAACTATTCTCCCCAGCCTATGACCACTCTGAATCCCATGTTATTTATGCCTTGACTGGTTTGGATTCTCCGCTATATGGAATGATATACGACTATCTTAAGAACAACATCCTACCCATTGACCTATCCCAAAACCAAAATCGTAACTTTATTCGGCAAGTCGCCTATTATACCCTTACTGCTGAAACTTTATACCATCGAGGTCTAGATGGTACTCTTCTTCATTTCCTTGATCATAATGAATCTGACTCCACTTTGCACAAGCTTCATGAAGGTATTTGTGGCACACATTCAAGTGGTACTACTCTTGCTGAAAAGCTCCTGAGAATGGGATATTACTAGCCTACAATGGAAAAAGACTCCTATCACTTTGCAAAGAAATGTCCTAAATGTCAGATCCATGGCAACCTCATGCACCAACATAGGAACTACAACCATTCACAACATCCTGGCCCTTTTTCCAATGGGGACTAGACTTGGTCGACAAAATTCACCCTTCCTCTTCAAATGGATGCAAGTTCATTATAATTGCAACATAATACTTTACCAAATGGATTGAAGTAGTCCCCATGACCACAGTGATTGGGAAATAAATTGCCTCTTTTATCCTTAATTATCTGATCTGCAGATATGGTATTTCGAGTTCCATCATCATAGACAATGGACGACCTTTCAAGAACCAAGATGTATAAGAACTATGTGAAAAATTCAAAATCCAACATTGTTTTTCTACACCTTACTATCCATAGGGGAATGGTCAAGTAGAAGCATCCAATAAAACAATATTAAAACTCTTAAAGAAAACAATGAATGATGCAGGCAAAGATTGGCATGTACAACTCAATCCAGCACTTTGGGCATATAGAACTAGCATCCGCACACCTACAGGAGCTACAACATATTCCTTGGTATATGGATTGGAAGCTATTTTACCCCTGGAGGTAGAAATTCCATCTCTTAGAGTCTCTCTGAAAGGCTTAATTTTGGATGAAGAGTATCGAGTTAACCAACTACAAGAACTTGAACTACTAGATGAAAGACGCCAACATGCTTACACTCATCTCAAAGCATATTAGCAATGCATGTGCCAAAGCTACAACCACAAGGTCATTCCTCAATTTTTTTAAGTCGGTGACCTAGTACTCAAGGAAAATCCTAAAAATCAGCAAGATCGGGAAAAGAAAGGGAAATTTGAACCTAACTGGTTAGGTCACTATGTCATCATATCAGCCTATGGATCGGGCGCTTATCAGCTAACAACCTCAAAAGGAGATGTGCTTGATGAACCAACTAACATTATCCATCCAAATAAATACTACACATGAAGAGTCTAATGCATGGAAAAGTCAAAAAAAAAAAAAAAAAAAATCAAAAAATCAAGAAAAAGCAAATAAAAGGGTATAATAAAAGAAACTGGTGAAAACTTAGCAACAGGCACTATTGTGAGAGGACAAATCCTCTATCTATATCCCTATCATTATACCCATAGTAAATCACTATTGGTCATCGCCCGACATTTTTATCACAAAATTCATTCAGGACATACTTAGCGTAGTCACTATCCTGGTTTGTCCACATATTCCTTCACCATATCTCACCATGGCTTGGTAATCACTGTACATATCCACATCAAGAGGTACACTTAGCTAGGGGCAATATTCATCAAAACTTGTAGCATGTTCAAGCCATCAAAACTAGAAGCAAACTGAGAACATCATATCTAGCAACCAAAGCTCTCACAATCACAAAGCCAAACATTGATCCCTTAACAAGATTCACAAGAATTGATGGATGATTTTATAAAGTATCAAATGTTGCATCTTGCATAAATTTTTGACTATTTTGCACTTGAACTTTTTGAATTATTGGATACTCTCAATTTTCTCCACAAAGCTTCAAAGCTGGAGAACATCGGGAAACTCCAATATTTTCTTAGTTTTCTGTCTATGAGGTGATCATTTGTACTATGTAAATACTTGTCTCAAGACGTGTTTCACATCACTAAAGACATGATTCCACTTTGCGCACACAAATGGTTTAATCTTGTCTATTTATACGCAATCTACACTCAGGTCGTCCTGGTTCAATTATACCTTGACGCTTGTGCTATCTTGGAAAATAAAAAATCATCTAAATTTTTCTCAGGTTATTATGGTTCAATTATACCATTATGCTTGTATAAATTTTCAACATACCCCAAAAACAAATCGATGCTCAATGATGATACATATAAAGAAAGCAAACAACATGTGGCTATACAGGGATGACAAATGCAGAATGAGGATGCTCAAAAACAATTAGTTGCATATCATTTTACAAATAGTTGCATATCATTTTACAATTAGTTGCATATCATATTACAGTTAGTTGCATATCATTTTTTCCATCTCACAACATATCATATCATACACCTCATTTTCAAGATACATCTCACGGCATATCATATCATACATCTCATTTTCAAGATACATCTCACAACATCATGCATTATCACAACATATTCATCAAATATCGCATCACATGCATCTATCTAAGCATTGCATCATCATAGAATAAAGAAAAGAATATAGAACACATCATCCATAACACATCACATGAAGATCAAAGAAAATGGTGTCATATATATATATATATATATATATATATCTTAACAAATGATCAATATACAAAATAGGTCATGACAAGTACAATACAATGATCAAAATACAAAGGAAACAACGTCTCTCAGGTATGACTATCTCATGAAGGTGATGGTCTCATTGCAGATGTCCCAGTACCTGGATCTCTAGGTGGATCATGTCTATGAGGCCCTATCACACCTCTACTCTTTGTCCTCGACCCAGTCTCTCGGGATCAACTAGATCTCGACTGAGTAAAACTCTGCACCCAACACTCCCTAGGCACCGCATCCTCGTAATGTCTCTTGTAATACTCTGCCTACTTGGCCCTCAAGGCTAGCTCTCTCAAGGTGTCTCTCATCAGGCCCCCTACTGCAGCTCTCTCCAAAACCTCTGCTCGAGCCTCAACTTGGCCCAACTGCTCCAAAGTAGTATCCCACTCTATGGTCAGTTGTGTAATCTGACACTACTGTGTTAGCATGTATGCCTACAAATACTACACTGACAACTTTAACGATCTAATCTATGTGTCATCCACATTTGTAGGAATCTGCATCTGCAAGGGTACCTGTGAAGGGGTACCCCCTATCCCCCTACCTGTCCTCCGTGCTGGTGGAGGTAACACATCTGACCTCCTCCTCTAGGCTAGTTGTCGAACATCCTCATACCCTCCCACCGCCACTATCACCTCCCCAACCTGCTCCTCCCCTCTAGCTCTGATCACCAAACCTCCTCTCCACCTATCCACTACCAACCACCACACAACTCTCTCTCCCCGTATCCCCTATCTCCACCCCTATCTCCTCTCCTCCCTAGCTCTAATCTCCCTCTAACTCCTCACTGACCTCGGCCACCTCCTCCACCATCTCTGCCATCCCATCCTCCTCCATCACTGCCTCCCTCATCTACCTCCTCCTTATCATCAAACATGGGAATCATCTCAGCTGGATCAGATATCCCAGCCACTGCACATTCTGCGAAGAGTGCTGCAAACTCATCAGTCATCCCTGCATCCATGATCTTAGGGGCATAATCCCAAATTTGCCTAGCTAAGTGAAAGAACTCCTCCACTGTCGCTGTGCTATCAATCATAGGCCCCCAATCTGGGATGTCCTATCTCCGTTGAGCATAAAAGCATGCTCCCTGTGGTATCCCCTACTATCGACCATACTGCCGCAACACCTGGCCATACAAAAACCTCTCTATCACAAAGGGAATCCGCCCTATCAGATACCTAGAACTGAAAACATGAGGCATCTCCATCCCATCCTCAGCTCATACCTCACAACCTGTATACGGTCGCCAAATGACCGTATCAATATCATCCAACACTCTCCTCCAATGCTCTAGTTTGTGCAGCTTACGTTGGACAATTATCCCTCTATATCCATATGTGTACGTACCTCCAATGGGCCTATCTCTATCTACTAGTGGCCTAGCTGCGGGGATATGCTCCCATGCCCATACCTATAGCAGTGTCACTCCAGTTGATAAACTGTTGTATCTCAAGTACACTACCTCATGCAAATCCATGTATAAATGAGCCAGCATCACTATTCCCCATGCAAATCGACAACCCTGCATCACCATGTACTCCAACACCAATCCCCATCCCACTGACAGTCCCTTCGACCTTCGGTCGGGACATCAGAACCCACCTATAAAACCTGCTAGAACTAATGGTAGGGGCACATAATCCAAATCCAAAAACTCCTACCAGGGGATCTCATACCCGCAAATAGTGTCATCTTGAAAGATCCGATGAAGAGCCTCACTACCACCCTCCTCCGTTTGCTCGTAGGGTAGCAAGGCACCTACCACAGGAATCTGTAGAATCTGATAGAAATCCTCCGAGGTCACTGTCATATCACCTGTAGCCAAATGAAAGGTGTTCATATCGCTATGCCACCTCTCTACCAATGCTGTCAATAAACCCTGATTTATGATAAACCGAGGCATCTCTAACAAAGAGATCAGACCACATCTGTTAATAATATCTATGTCTCTGTGTGTCAATCATGGTATCAATGACCACGGTCTTGGAAATCACTCATGCAACTGTACTACACCAAGATGCTCCTATCAAAAACAACGCAAGTCCAATATCAGTTCCCTTATCAACACATGGATATCAAAATTACAATCATATCAAAAACTTGAAAAATTTGAGCACATCTAAATCAAGTTTCACATCATATCAATCCATCAAATCATATCAACTTGCAATACAACTCAAGTTTTACAAATCATATTAACTTGTAACACAACTAAAGTTCCACACTCAATGCAGCTTGTAACACAACTCAAGCTCCACAATTCATATCAAACACATTCATATCCAAAACTTCAAAACTTTGAACAAATTTACATCAAGTTCCACATCATATAAAGATCACATCCAATCTATATCAACTTGAAACATAGCAAATCAAATCAAGTTATCACAGAACTCATATTGGACACACTTATCACATCAATGATAGCAGACACAAAGACTAGAAAAAATAACATTTATCTCGACAGAATTGAATTCAACCTACAAGCTTTTCTCATTCACAAATCCCACTTTACCCACAAATTTTCCTACATGCACTAACTCATCCTACCTAAGCACTAAATTGTGTCTCATACGCTAAACTATTTACTCTACGCGCCACCTGATTAACCCTATGTGCTAGCCGAACCCTACGCGCTACACTTTTCTTGGCATGCATCCTCTAAACTACCCTACGCACTAAAAACCCCTATGTGCTATTCTATCCTCTCCAAGCACTATGATCCTAAACCTATGCGCTAGGTCACACCTATGCGCTATCTTGACCTACCCATGCGACCCCCTAGAAGCCCTATGCGCTAGTTTACTCTATGAGCTACCCGTTTTACCCTCTGTGCTACCCTATCCACCTGATGCGCTAGCCTAATCCAACACGCTACCCTAACCTACCTATGTGCTAGCCTAATAATTTCGGACGCTACCCTATTCTGCTAAACCCTACGTGCTACAAAATTTTTCGTATGCGCTACCCTTTCGACCCGATGCACTAACACGTAAAATCCGCATGAAAAATTCAAAACAATTACCAAAAATGACAAAATCAAAAATCTAAAAAGGGTCAAAAAGGTTGACTTACCGGTGGTCCATATGCGGCAAGCCTCCGATACCTCCTAATGCGCTCGAATCAATGAGAAGAATACAAAATCGGCATGTTGACTTCACTCCAAATGTCACTATCTCCAAAGTCAACAAGCACAAATGAGACAAAAGGAATTACTTTTCCCTTTTATAGGGTAAATCCAAATTAGGGTTACATGGACAAACGTGAAAATCACTTGTGGTGTCTCATGCAAACCTACCCAACATCATTATCGGGAGATGAATCAATTTATCACATTCAACATAGACCAAAATTTAAAATGTTATTATCCAAATCAAATAAAATTTTCAAAATTTTTGATTCATCTCCCGAGGGGTCATTATCAACATCATTTTATCAAATCTGGGGCATCGACTATCAAAACTGGGGCATGACATATCTCAAAATGACATAAAAATTGATCATAACTAAATCAGGACGACACATCATTTTCTTTGAATCAACATGTGCACACACGTCACTTCAAAGAGGGGCAAAATGTAGATGTATAAAAATGACCATATTCCCAAATGAATATTTTATGTTCATTCCTCTATTTAGTTAAATCCAATTTCATTAAACCACCCACATTCCTCTATTTAATTAAATAAATTATTCAGTTTATTTAAGTTAAATTCACTAAAACTTTTTGCATCATTTAATTGAATAAATCATTTTATTTAATAAAATCCCTTTCTCTCTACTTTTAATTAAATTTACATTTAATTAAATAGTTCACCCCAAATTGAATAAATCTAATTTATTCAAATTCCCAAATTGCAACCAAATTGAAATAAATTAATTTTATTTTAATTAAATTCTATTTTCCCCACCCACTTGCATTTTCCTACATCTCCCACTTGCATCCTAACCCTATTCCTAATTTCTTCTAGAATCCATCTAATCCTAATCAATTAACCCAAACCCATTCATTATCCCATCTCCCTAAATTTGAGGAGGTCACTTCTCAAATTTGGAGTAAAGTCTTCAAAAAGCATTAAAGCCTTTATCCATTCAACAAGATAACTTGTTGAATGCCCCCAAATTTGGAAGGACTCTTACAAATTTGTCCCCAAAGTCTTCAAACCATTAGTGGTTAACTAATCCTTAGTGGCATGGTTAGAGACTTTTTGCCTAACTTAACCTCCATCTAACCCAAGGGTCTCATCAAGAATTTATTGCTTTGACCATAGTTATCCCTTTAACCTTTGCACAAGAGTTTATCCTTTGGGTAAAAGCTTTATCCAATGGATAACCTTAACCTAACCTTAACTCTTACCTCCTAAGGTAACCATGAGGTCTTCTCAAGAATTTAATGCTTCCTAACTCTCCTCTCAACCAACCTCTTGTTGAAAATTGTCACCATTTCATTGGTGAAAATTGGAAACATAGATTGACAACTTTCAATCTTGACCCTTGATTAACTCTTTCAATCCTGGCCATCCATTGCCCTATTTTTGCTATAAATAGAGCTCTCCTTCCTGCATTTTAAGGATCCAAGTTTCATGCATCTAATCTATAGTCATTTTAATCTAGCATTTAACCTCTCTTTGAATAGGAATCATCTTAATAAGCATTTTAAGAAGCATTTCCATTATCATAGCAAATTCATGTTAGACTAGTATATCATGTTAGGATAGTATCACTACTAATCTTGTCATCTTATAATCTAGTTTATTGCATTTATAGAATCATGCATAGATAGGATGCATTCTCATGTTAAAATTGATCAAAAGCATCCCTCATTCTTGCATTTTTCATCCCTAAACCACTTTGCTCAGTGATCTGAGAGCAAAGGCATTGGTTTGAGGGACCTTGTGAGATAGAGAACCATGGAACCAAACTTGGGAAGTTGAGTCATCCTTCATGACTCCATAACTTGCACCAAGAAGTCTTGTGGGTGTGTGAGAAAGCCTCTTTGAGCTCCACTTTTCACGTTTTGAGTTTCATTGACCCACTTTTCCTGCATACAGATTGAACCTAGGAAATTCCATGAGTCTATTGGGATTCTCTAACCATGATATTTGGTCAACTTTGTAATAACCCACTTAACTTAATCCAAAAACTCAACTATTTTTTTTTAATATATAAAAATATTGCTTTCTTATTCTTACTTATTCTTATTTATTTTTTATTCAATCACATACTCAGGTACATCTATCCAAACAAGATAGGCATCCATCCAACTAGGATGGGCATCTAACCATATGGGTTAGGCATCTATCCATACAGGACTAGGCATCTAACCATATGGGTTAGGCATCTAACCATACGGGTTAGGAATCTGTCCATACAGGATAGGAGGTTTCATCTATCCAATCCGGGATAGGCATCTACCCAAACAGGGTAGGCATCTATTCATAAGAATAGGATATGCTCTGACTAGAGATTTTAGACTCATTGGGACCATTTGGGTCCTAAGACACTCTCTAAAGAGTACACTCCCCTACTAGGAGTGCATTGAGGTCACCGTCCTTAAGAGTATAGGAATAATTACATAAACAAGCTTGATTTCCACTTCAGAATTCAGCCTAAAGCCTCGGGAAGTCAAGTGAATCCATACGGGATTCCTTCTGAGTATGCATTGAATTAATTTTAACCTTTCAATTATTATTTGTATCATTTGATTAAAAGACCAAGGAGCTTCAAGAACCAACTACTTACCCATAACCAAATCATAACCCTCATCCCTGAACAACTGAGTACAAGGGACAACTCCGTCGCTAGACTACCTACATACCTGTTTCGGCACAGGATCAAGGTGTAAAGTATGTAGTTCTGGTTTCTAACTATAGTTTAATGTAAACTGTTTGGTGGGTACGCAACCCTTTCTAGGGTCAATGTCCTAGGCAGTTTCTCTGCGGTTGCTACCCATGATGGTAGCTCTATAGCAAAAAGGCTTAAGGTGGCCTTTTGCTTGTGTCCTAAAACAACTAAGTCCTATTTTCTATTAAATACGTCACCCTTAATCCGTTATCATCCGTTGAATTGTATCAAGATAAAATAAATTTCCAAGATCTTCACACACATCCAAACCCTAATGGGGTTATCTAAAGTTCAATTGATCAGATGTAAATTCATTTAAAAATTAATCTTTTTAGATTATCGATCCAAGGGGGATTACCCACCCCTTGGATTTTAACTTCCAAATGACCCTTATTTCTCCCCGACGATTTAGAGGGACGATGCCACAGACAACATTATTGTAGATTTATTAGGCGTTAAGTGTAGTAGTTCAACACGATGGCATTACCCATAAGTGTGACCCAGAGGCACCATAGATACCGAACGTCGCTAATTTTTGGTTTCAAATCCTCTTGTTTAGTTATCTAACTAGGACTTTAATTTTGAATTCATGAATCTTAAATGAAACAATATGCCAATACAATTATGAAAAAGAAACTATTATATACAAGGAATTATCGCTTGAATTTAAAAACTATAGTATGAATTTTACATAATTGAAAGGAACATAAACAAATTGACTACTTGGAATAGTATTTTCTCCTAAGGAAAGTTATGATAATTAAAAATTCAAAAACTTGAACTAAATACATGAAATTACTAATTGCTTGGAAACCATGATACTTTCAAAGATAACTTATGAAAATGATTTGAATTACTTGCAAGATATAATTGTTTTGGGACAAACCATTACACAATAAGTATGAATCCTAGTACTGATTTGCTTGAAAGAAAATTAAATGATTGAATAGAAAGAATTTGGAAATGAATTTTAACACCTACTTGTTTGAAGTGAAAAGTACTTAATAATAATCCCAACTAACTCTTCCATATGAAGTAATACAAATTTCATCTACAAATGATAACACTACTTTAAATGTGAATCCTAATACTTGAAAGGTACTAAATTGCTTGAAATAGAATTTAAATTATCAAATAATTGTACTTTGGAAATGAATTTAATACTCACTTGTTGAAGGGAAAAGGAAACAACTATTCAACAATAAGCTTCAAACTAACCACATTATTCTTAATTACTAATTGTTTGAAAAAGAGATTAGACAAGAGTGTAAACACTTGCTAGTTAACCAAGTAAATAATACTAAGTCTCCTAATAAAACAATTTTAATCAATAAACTTCTAGTTGCTTTTGAACTAATACCTTTGCAAGATTATAAAGTGATAACTAATTACTCCTTCCACTTGAAGTAACGTTAACTTTATCGTTGGATACAGTCTAAAAATAATAACTTTATCAATTTTAAATACTTCAAAGGAAGCTAATGTTTGCTCCTTAAATTACCCTCAATTAGAATTGTTATTAAATTTTCTAAGTGATCACGGAATAGGTTTCTTGAAACTCATTTGCTAAAACAAATTCGGTTTTGAATAAACTATCTTTGCATCCTAATCAATTCTATTACCATATGAATATTTAACTATGCAATTTACCTCTAATTTTAATGTTAATTAAATTTATTATTGCTAATTACTTGTATTATTAAGTGTAACTTTTCCTTTTTACTAGTCTTATGTTTCTTTTAGCTAGAAGGTAAATGATTTTAACTATTAAAAGAAGTGACTATTCACAATGCCTTATATACTCATATCTTCGAATCTAATAAAGAAACAAATCAAATAATCAACCTTTCGAATTGAGGCAAAACTTTGTCTAACATTAACTCATATTGTTGAAATACCTAAAAGGGTTACTATAAATATAAACACATCTACTTGTTAGGTAAATTCCTTTAACATTTGATACTTGTACAAATTGAAATATACAAAAGTTAGTTTTGAAATCCAATAATTAAAGAACTTAAATATTTGAAATGTATTGAATGTCTTGAGGGAACCCACTTACTATTAGGATTTATTTATTTGATGAAAAGTTCCAAAACTATGGAATAAGTGTATCATTGGCGCAATAACATTTTCCTTTGCTTTTTTTTTCCTAAGTCAAACTAATTTGTTTAATAAGGAGATTTAACTATTATATCTACATCCTAAGAAAGATTAATTCAAGATGATAGATCTCTTAATGCTTGATTATCTATTGAAATTCTCAAGTGTTAATTGACCCTTTTGCATTATGCAATATTTATCTTTTCAAAACCCAAGGGACTCTTTTCCCATCATTGAGGAGATACTAACTCTTTATAATTTAAAAAGAGTTCAAATTTGCAACTTAATTTTTCATAATTAAAACTCCAATAAGGTATCCATTAATATGGGTTAGACCCTTTTTGCTTAAATTTTCCTTCAATATATTAATAATCTAATTCCTAAAACTATAGATGATATTTTAAACATATTTCCATTAATTTTAATAAGGTTAGATTATAAATAGGTCTCATTAATCCTTTTTAAATAGATATCAATAAATAAAATTATTTTTCATTAAATAGACCTCAATAAATAAATCCATCACTAAATTTGATTAATTTTCAATTATTAAAATTTATAATTATAAACTAATCCTAAATGATTTTTTTAATCACCAAGTGCATAATTAAATTTCAAAGAACTATAAGCTTATTAATTTTAATCATTCAAACTAACTTTCAATATTCTAAAACATTTTTTAATTTTAAATTAAACACATAAATTTAATTACAAACTCTAAAGTATAATTCAATTTTAATAAAACAATTCCTAACTCAAAATATATATGTGTGTTTTTTTTTTAAAATAATTGATTCAAAATCTTTCAATAATATAATAATAAACTTAAATCTGCAAACAAATTTAGAACATAAATTTAATATGATTTTAAATAAATTTGATATATATGTTTATATAATATATATTTGAAGGGAAATTTACTAATTTATTAATCAAGGCAAGATTTACCTTTTTTTTTTAAATTCATACATGCACAGGGAATAATGTTTTTTTTCCTAAAAATCCAAAGAGATAATATGTTTCTAAAAAGTACAAAGATGAACCTTTTTTTTTTTCTGTAATGCACAAAGATGAATGTTTTCCTAAATTCCACACATGAATATTTTCCTAAAATCCACAGAGATGGGTATTTATCTAACATACACAGAGATGAATATATTTCTATTTTTGTTTTCTTTATTCTGATTTTATATTACTTTGGCAATAGATTTATTTTTGTTCAAGTTATTCTAATATATATATTCCATTCTAAAAAAAAATCTGATTTTTTGAAAAATAAAAAAAGTTGATTGAGGAAAATATTTCAGATTAAACAATATTTGAATTTGCATATGCATATTTTTAAAGAAATCTATTAACCAATTTATTTCCTACATGCAAAATAAAAAAGAAGACTTTTTTTTTTTGGATAGAAAAGCAATTTATTACATGTATTTGATTAAATTAATTAACAGAAAATTGAAAAAAGATTTCCTTGCAAAAATCTGAAATGGATAAAAGAGATTTCTTTCAAAAAAAAAAATTAAAATGTAAACTTTCTTATGTGCAAAATTTTGAAAGAGACGAAAAGAAGATTTTCTTTGAAAAGAAAAAGCAAGCAATGAATGTGCAAGAGGGGAACCTGGATTTGAATGAAGAACCTTGCTGACCTCCTTCAATTCCTCCTTGAAGCTCGGTAATTATCTTCTCCAAAATCCTACAACACATCTACAAAATTTCTCCTACAACTAACATGGTATTGAAAATAAATTCATAAGAATTTCAAGACTACTTTATCATCCAAAAAAATAATGAACTCCCCTTTTTCAAAAATTTAGAACTCAATATATAGAAAAGAGAGTCATTTTCCCAATACAAAAGAAATTAATTGATTTCCATATTGTTTTCCCAAAATAATTTCATGCAAAATGATTAATTGTCATAGTGGGGGTTACATGCAAAAAAATTGAATTTGAAATTATCTTCTAGAACCTTCTCATTTCCTCCTACAACATGTGCTAAATAGCACATTGAGAAAATAAACAATTTCTAAATTAATTTCATGCAAAAATGATTGTTGTCATAGTGGGGGTTACATTTGACCATGCATTCAAAATTAAAATTTGAATTCTCCTCCAAAAATGCATTTTGTAACTCCTTTGTCATAAAAATGCCATGAATAGAATTATTCTTGTCATAGAATAATTTTGTAACTTCCATGTCATATATTTGCTAAATATAATATTTATTCTTTAATATTTTAAATTTTAAATTTCTTTTCTAGAATCTTCTTATTTCTCCTACACCATGTGCTCAAATAGGATATTGAGAAAATAAGCAATTTTCAAATAAATTATGACCTCATGTGTGTGTCACCACTTAAATTCTTTTTTATTTATTTAAAAACTTCAACCTCATTTCAATTTATATTTTCTTTCTAACATTACTTATAAAATTAATATAATAATAGTAATAATAATAATAATAATAATAATAATAATAATAATAATAACAACAACAATAATAATAATAATAGCAAGTCATATCAAGGTCCAAAAAGAGGGTTATGACAAACTTGATTACCAATCCATTGTAGGTTTAGGTGTGAAACAACTTGAATTTTATCAACACCTCCCATAGAGTCATATTGTGGGTTCTCAAGGATCCTAGTTTTAGTCCTCTACTGGCCCATGCATCGCTTACACAAATATAAAATTCTACAACATTAAAACATTACTTCATGACCAATTAAAAAACTTTACACACTTGGTATCCTCTAATTTTGTCCTACAAACTTTATATATGATCTCTAACAAAGGATTCTTTTCTACTATACTCTCTCTCAACCTCGACACTTATCCATACAAAATCCTCAAATTTTCTACACTACAAAACCAACTTCAAAGTGGACAATAGAGACAACAAACTACATCCTCTACTTAGGGTCATTGAGATTATGACCTCCTTCCACAAAAAAATAAACTCCAAGTTCTACATCTCATTTTTCAATCAGCAATAAAATTCATGAACTTCTTTATAGAAGGAAACAACCACTTTGTAGCTCCTTGAATAAAATCCTCACTTGGTAATTGTGGCTTTATCCTTCAAGAAGTGGCAGAAATAATAAGCATCTTCATTTCTTCATTTGGTGGTTTTCTTGGATAGTTTTGATAGTGTTGTGATGTATTCAAATAACAAACAATGTTTGAAACAACTCCTTTCATTCTTTACCTTTTTAGTTTTGTAAACTATAAGTCCTACTTGGCTAAGATATGACTTTCTTACACCACTGAGATCTTACAAGTAGAAACCTACCTTTATTTGATCAGGCAAACCCATAATCTATTTTTTAAATTTAACAATAGAAAGAAACTCTTCAAACTCTATGACTTTATTCTTATCTTTCGTCTACCCATCAATCATTATTTTACCATTAAATAAACTTCTTCAATCCTTAATGTCTTGAAGAAATTATTTCTATGGCTAAAACTGCTACAATTTCTTTCACATAACCAACAATCTAATAGATTTTCTTCTTAAACATCAAATGCCTCTTTTACGAACCCTTCAAAATTAGAAAACCTTTGAATGGTCTTAAACTTTAAAAAAAAATTAATATCTATAATCTCACTAGAATTCACTCCTACAATGAATGTGATTTTTTAGTACTTCAAACTTTCTCCTAGTCTACTCTTCACTTAAATGGTTTAGACAATCTCAACTGTTAAATCTATTGCTTGTTCTAGATTTGATTGTGTGACTTTTTTTGCATCAACGTTTTGAATCACACTTTGTGATCCATCATCAGGATGTTTAGAGAATGCCAAGATATTAAAGAAGGTGAATTGCCCTTCTTTAATATCCTAGCATTCTCTAAACATCCTAATGATGGATCATAGAGCAAAAATTCACACAATCAAATCTAGAAGCAGCAATAGATTTATCATTATGGATTGTGGAAATCTGAAAATTTTAATCTCAATTGTGATCTCTTTTATTTAGTCTTACTAATGGCATCACACTTGTTGTGATCTCTTTGAGGGAGGCAGTTAAAAACTAAATCATTTTTTTAAATGCTATAAGTTTTATTTTAATCTTACAAGACTTCTATCCAACTAGCAACTTCACTTGAAATAGAAACACTTCACTCTTCTAACAAATTTGCATTGAATAATTTTCTACCCTTCTCTTTGTTGGCTTCAACCCTTTCTATTTTGCATCCTCCTTTGTTCTTTAAAATTTCCTATTGGGAAATCCTTTTGAAGATAGCTCCAAAACCTCCATGATCAGCTACTACTAATTTAAACTTTTTGATGTCCTCTTCAGATGCCCACAATCCTTGTAGGGAACAACCTGTAGTAGAGGCTAACAAATTCTCTACTCTCAATGAACATGACTCTCATGGATTTGATACTAGATGAACGATTGAAGGGTGAACAAAAGTAGAAAACAAACATCTAGATTACTTATTAAAAAGAATAAAACATTGCATCAGTTGATTAACTTTTAGCTTTAATGACCTTTAGACACTATTACATTGTTCTATGACTAAACTACAACTAATGAATATTTTATAAGCTTTGGTTTATTCAAACACAATTGTGTTTTTATCTGATGTTTTTCACGACCTCTTATAGTTCTACAGAGCAAGACTTTGCCAAGAGAGTGGATTAAAAATAATAATCATACATTATATAAAAAATTGCATAAATGAGTTGAGAGAGTCATAACATTAGACTAATTATAGAGCATGAGAATTTAATTGATATGACACAATATAGGTTGGAGAAGTTAATGTGTGATACATTCAAATCTTTGGCAAGATTTTCTTGTTTATTTTAATTTTAACAAATATGGATGTGCATATAGAGGATTCAGAATTAGTTGTATAATTGAGGTAGTTGAGATTACAATCATTAACATAATGTTACATCTCAACCTATAAATGATATCCCTTATATATGTTGTTAGAGGTAAACTAATTATCATCTAGTCACCACAAATCAGGAGGACCCCTCATAACATATATAACTGACCAAGCATCGATTTCATTTGTCCATGTTGTTCATGCCAACCATATCTCTATGTTACCAAAAATGTAATGAGGAACCTTCATTTCATGTTTCAACAACCAAAACATGTTCCTCATTGCAAATGACCATTTCTAAGAAATTTTAGTTGTTACAAAAAAAATATTGATATGAATTATGATGCCACCTCTCTCGCTTCCTATTCCTTGGTCTAGGTTGCCCTATACCATATGTTTGTTGGGTTGAGATTTATTCAGGTTATTTGCTATATTGTTTTTAGTTCACAATCCTTTCATCCTATGTTAAGCCTATGTCAATTCAAATTTTGAACTACACTAGGTCACCTTTTATTCTGTTTTTTAGACTTTTCTTCCATTTTCAGGAGTTTTGATTAGATTAAACTAGGTTAGGCCAGAACCATTACATAGCCGCTAAAGTGAAGAAACCCAAGGTCTCATAAGGAGTGAGAGTCTTAAACCAAAGTTCCAGCTACTAAATCCCTTGTCTTATGATTTGAATTTGTCTATTAAACCATTTCAAGATGTTTTTGTTGTCATCATTTCAAGTTGCTATTATGTTTTATCAACATGATGATGGTGAGCCTCGCTAGTCACTTAATCAAATTCACTCTTCAAACACAATTTGAGCAACTCTCTTATTTTAAACCAATAACCAGAACAAGAAACTTACAACAAAATTATTTAAACCAAATAAAGAACAATCTAATTCTCTACAATTCCAAACACATTAAGAGAGAGACATGAAGAATTTAAAGTCAAAACTCCAATATGGGTTTGTGACAAGATGACAAACAATTGTCCATAGTAATGACCAAACAATTATAGAGAGTCCTCCTTAAACACATTGAAAGTGTTCAAAATTCTTCTTTCACAGACATATGGGACTTCAATTCATTTGTTTCCTTCAGCCAACATTTTCTTTGGGCAGGCTTTTGTGTTTTCATTCATTGTCCAACCATCGCTCTACTTATCGGACTCCTTCATATATTTTTGCTAGTCGCTCCCATTTTCCAATGGTCAACCAACTCATTCTCTTTCGAATCCTCCATGGAACAGTTGGCTTTCATCCCATTAACTGCCTAACTATCGATCAAAACCAACAAGTAGGACTATCAAGTTTGTAGAGCATAACTCCCAAGTGAAGGTACAAAGTTCCTATCAGTCAAGTGATAGGAGGCATAAAGTTCCCTTTCTTTTTATTTGCCAAGGCGACAAGAGTAACTGGGGAATCGATATATATTACAACAAAAGAAAAAAGAACTCCCAACACCAAACAACCCAACAAAACCAAACCAAAACCAAAATATCAACAACAGATATGAAATAAAAAAATTGTAAGAGTAGAATGCCCCTGCATCATACCCCCCGGGTGGAATGAATTCATGATCTCTTTCTCATGAGATCTTCTACTGAATGTCCCAATTTATTGATCTCATCCTCTGTGAGCCAAGAAGCATCTTCAACAGAATGATTGCTCCATTTGACGAGATACTAAAAATACTCATGCTTACGAGTCTTCTTCAACAACTTCTTATCTAGAATGCATTCAATTTGTTGTGGAGCAAAGACTGTGGCAGGTTAATCCACCAAGGATGACATTGTTGTCTCAATCCCATCCCCTCCTACATCCCCCTTATATGGATATAGATTCGCTACATTGAAAATGAGAGATATATTTAGATCTGCAAGCAAAGAAATATCATAAGCATTGGTAGAAAATTTCCTAAGGACTTGGCAATGAACAAATTTCTTCATTTTCAATTTGTTGTATGTCCCTATAGGAAACATCTCCTTATAAAGATGAGCTAACATAATATCTCCAACCTAAAATTGTAACTGTCTCCACTTTTTATCAACATACTTTTTTGTAGTGTTGATTGTTGTCTTCTATGCTTTGTTTCACCTTCTCTTGAATATCATAAATGTCTTGGGCAAAGTCATCCCCATCTTCTCTCTTCTTCTCCATACCAGAAAGATCATGAAGCTCAAAGATACCCCTTGGGTGCATACTCTATACCACATAGAAAGGACTGAAACTTGTACTTTTATTTGGTGAATCATTATAGGAAAATTCTTCTTGTGCCAACATGAGATCCCAACTTCTAGGTGAACTACCAACAAGGCATCTTAACAAATTTCCAAGGCTTCTATTGACAACCTCAATCTGATAATTTGTTTGTGGATGATATGCAGAACTAAAATTTAAATTTGTGAACTAATTATAGAGCATAAGAAGTCAATTGATGTGACACAATATAG
This sequence comes from Cryptomeria japonica, assembly GCF_030272615.1. NCBI lineage: Eukaryota > Viridiplantae > Streptophyta > Pinopsida > Cupressales > Cupressaceae > Cryptomeria > Cryptomeria japonica. Next base: position 699,171,617 of record NC_081405.1, on the reverse strand, counting down.
GTTGGAGAAGTTAATGTGCCATACATTCAAATCTTTGGCAAGATTTTCCTATTTGTTTTAGTGTTATAAATATGGATGTGCATATAGAGGATTCAAAATTGGTTGTATAACTGAGGTAGTTGAGATTACAATCTTTAACATAATGTTGCATCCTAACCTATAAATGATATCCCTCATATATATTGGTAGATGTAAACTAATTATCATCTAGTCACCACAAATCAGGAGGACCCCTCATAACATCTATAACTAACCAAGCATTGATTTCATCTGTCCATGTTCATGCCAATTATATCTCTATGTTACCAAAAATGTAATGAGGAACCTTCATTTCATGTTTCAACAACCAAAACATGTTCCTCATTGCAAATGACCATTTCTAAGACATTTTAGTTGTTGCAAAAAAAATATTGATATAAATAATGATGCCACCTCTCTCGCCTCCCATTCCTTGGTCTAGGTTTCCCTACACCATATATTTGTTGGACTGAGATTTGTTTAGGTTATTTGCTAGATTTTTTTTAGTTCATGATCATTTCATCCTATGTTAACCCTATGTCAATTAAAATTTTTATCTACACTAGGTCACTTTTTATTCTATAGTTTTTTAGACTTTTCTTCCATTTTGAGGAATTTTGACTAGATTAAACTAGGTGAGGCTTGAACCATTACATATCTACTAAAGTGAGGAAACCCAAGGTATCATAAGGAGTGAGAGCCCTAAACCAAAGTTCCAGCTACTAAATTCCTTGTCTTAATATGATTTGAATTCGTCTATTGAAGCATTTCAAGATGTTTTTGTTGTCATCATTTCAAGTTTCTATTGTATTTTATCAACATGATGGCAAGCCTTACTGGTCACTTAATCAAATTCACTCTTAAAATATAATTTGATCAACTCTCTTATTTTAGACCAATAACCAGAACAAGAAAATTACAACAAACCTATTTAAAACAAATAAAGAACAATCTAATTCTCTGCAATTTCAAACACATTAAGAGAGAGATATGAAGAATTTTAAATAAAAAATCCAATATGGGTTTGTGACAAGATGACCAAAAATTGTCCGTAGTAATGACCAAAAAATTAAAGAGAGTCCTCCTTCAACACATTGATAGTGTTCAACATTTGTCTTTCACAAACATCTAGGAATTTGATTCATTTGTTCCCTTCAGCCAACATTTTCTTTGTTTAGGCTTCTATGTTTTCATTCATTGTCCAACCATCACTCTACTTATCAGCCTCCATATATTTTTGCTATTCGCTCCCATTTTCCAATGTTCAACCAACTCATGCTCTTTCTAATCCTCCATGAAATGGTCAGCTTCCATCCCATTAAACTGTCAATGCAAACCAACAAGTAGGACTGTCAATTTTGCAGAGCATAACTCCCAAGTGAAGGTAGAAAGTTCCTATCACCCGAGCAATAGGAGGCAAAAATTTCCCTTGCTTTTTGTTTGTCAAGGCGATAGGATTAACTGGGTAATTGATATATGTTGCAACACAAGAAAGAAGAACTCCCCAAACTGAACATCCCATCAAAACCAGACCAAAACCAAAATATCAACAATAGATATGAAATTAAAAATTGTAAGAGCAGATTTCCCCTGCATCAAACTCCCTGGGTGGAATGAATTCATGAGCTCTTTCTCATGAGATCTTCCACTATATGACCTAGTTTACTGATCTCATCCTCTGTTAGCCAAGAAGCATCTTCAATGGAATGATTTCTCCATTTGACAAGATACTAAAAATACTCATGCTTATGAGTCTTCTTCAGAAACTTCTTATCTAGAATGCATTCAATTTGTGGTGGAGAAGAGACTGTGGTAGGTTGATCCCCCAAGGATGACATTGTTGTCTCAATCCCACCCCCTTCTACATCCCACTTATAGAGATACAAATCTACTACATTTAAAATAGGAGATATATTTAGATTTGCGAGCAAAGAAATATCATAAGAATTGGAAGAAAATTTCCTAAGCACTTGGCAGGGACCAACTTTCATCATTTTCAATTTATTGTATGTTCCTATAGGAAACATCTCCTTACAAAGATGAGCTAACACAATATCTCCTATTTGAAATTGTAATTGTCTCTGCTTTTGATCAGCATACTTTTTGTAGTGTTGATTGTTGTCTTCTATGTTCTATTTCACCTTATCTTGAATATCATAAATGTCTTGGGCAAAGTCCTCCCCATCTGCACTCTTCTTCTCCATACCAGCAAGATCATGAAGCTCACAAACACCCCTTGGGTGCATACTATACACCACATAGAAAGGACTGAAACATCTTCTTTTATTTGGTGAATCATTATAGGTGAATTATTCTTGTGCCAACATGAGATCCCAAATTCCAAGTGAACTACCAACAAGGCATCTTAAAAAATTGCCAATGATTCTATTGACAACTTCAATCTAATAATCTATTTGTGTATGATATGTGTAGACACTCAAAATTGTCATGTCTAATTAAATAAATATTTTATTTATTTAATTATCTAAGCCTAATTCTTCTATTAATTAAATAAATTTTTATTTATTTAATTAATTCATTTATCCTCTTCTAGCCTTATTTCTCATTTAAATAAATACATTTATTTATTTAAATTATCCTTTTCCTAAATTAAATAAATATTTTATTTATTTAATTGTCCTACTTCTTCTATTAATTAAATAAATCTTTATTTATTTAATTAATTCATTATCTTTTTCTACACATGACACATGTCATTCATCTCTTAATTCATACACTACCTACCTCTTTCATTATTTTGCTATTTCTTTTACCTACCCTCTAATCCTAGCCGACCTCTCTTTTTACACCTCTCAATCTTAACCCTCCATTTCTTATTGTGTCTTCTATTTAAGGAGATGATTTCTTCATTGTCAAACCCTAATCCCTAATGAGACATGCCTAACTACTTGATCAATTGACTACACTACAATTCCACTTGCAACCACATTCCGTTCTTTGTTGAGCTCTTGTGCATATAAAAATCTGAGAGAAAGTATATCAAGCAAGATCAATGGAGATAGGAAGAATGGAGATCAAAACCCTATTGGACATGTGATGGTATAATCTTTGTGATTTTGAGTTATTTGCATTGTCTTAGGTTATCTTCATATGTTATGGTGGATCTTTGTTCATTGTTAGGCTAGGGTTTTGTGGTTGAATCCATTTTAGTCTTTCAATATTGTTGTTTATTGTTATCCATTTTCACCATATACATTTTGGCACGCCCGGTGGGACTCTTGTCCCTTTGCATTTAACATTTTTGTTGCAGATTTTGCATTTTTGAAGTTGCAGATCGGACGATTTCGACGATATTTTAGGTTTTTTCCGCGTCTGCGAGTGTTCGGATCGCGTTTTTGTATTTCAGAGGCGTCTGCGATATCTTGGATCGCGTCTGTGTTTCTGTCATTTTCTATTTTTGTAGGTTTTCGAAAGTCGCGTCTGTGATTCCTAATCGCGTCTGTGCATCATCTTATCGCGTCTGTATAAGAAAGAAGCGTCTGTGTTCTGAGATCGTGTCTGTGAATCACAGAACCGCGTCTGTGTCGGACAGACGCGTCTGTGTCTGGTATAACAGCGTCTGTGCATTCTGTTTTGCAAATTTTTCAAGTTTTTTGATTCGGGTTTTCGGATTTTGTACTTAGGGTTCCAGATCTGGTTTATTTTTGGCTAACCTTTGCAGATCTAGCTAACCTGATTTGTGCAGCTTGCTTTGGAGACAAATACATTTTTGTTGAAGGCCCCTTTTCACAAAGTCTTTTTGGGTTTTCTAAAAATTTACCTAACTTGTGTGCCTGCAGGAAGGGGTTATCATTTGAAACAATCCAAACTCCTAACAATTTTGTTGCAAGGCCTTAGCTAGGGTTTTGTAATTTTTATTGTGTGCCTTGTTTCATAGCTTAGCAAACACTTCAATTGGTGCACTAAAATTGAATCATTGTCTTTTGTGTCTTGAGCAATAGGCTCTTTTTGTTTACTCTTTAGAGGGCCTGTCTTCCCGTGTGGTCATTAGGACTACTAGTGAGAAGAGAACGACCCAAGTGGTAGCAAAAGAAAAGCCATCTTCTTCCAAGCCACTATAATCAAATGTATTCATGGTGAAAACTATGAATAACGTGTGCTGATTAGTTCATACCGACACTATGTCTCCCCATAAACCCGTTTGATCAAATTTATTTGATCATTTGTAGGGCGTAACCCCTACCGGCTGGGAGCCTTCTGTATTTACAGAGCTAAAAGTGCTGCATGTATGGCCACACGAGCGGATGCCCTTACTAGCACCATTTTGTTTTAGAGGCCCAAATCCTTCTAGTTGTTGGGGCAGGAGGTCGGACCTCTGGTAGCGGCCCACACACATACGGTTCTTAGTAGAGATACAAAGTTCGTCATGGGGAGTTTTCATGGGGACTGATGCTTGGCTGACCCGAGAAGTGAGTGCCGAGGGTGGAGCCAGTGAGGTCAAGCATCTAAGTATCCGCTCTGAATAGCGTAGCCTCGGGGGTAAAACCCCATGTGGGATCAACAACTATTGTCTTGGCCAGCCATAAGAATTGTGCTTGACTTATGATAAACCTTCAAACAATCAAGACCTAAACAGCAAAACATTGTCTCTTTTGTGTCTTCAAGTGTATGCAAAAACTTTTTACATCAAACAACACACTTTCTTGGAGTCATTTTGGAGTCTAAACACTAGCAAACATTGAGTCATCAGCACTGTGTCCTCTTGTCACGAAAAACAGTCGAACAATCAGATTTGGTCACAGCAAAACAACTTCACAGATAGGAAAGATTGCATGAAGGTTACAGAAACGCGTCTATGTCTGTTCAAACCGCGTCTGTGTCAGATAAACGCGTCTGTGAAGTACAGAATAGCGTCTGTGTTTTTATCTGCGTCTGTGTCTAACAGAGACACGTCTGTGTCTAGGAATCACGTCTGTGAAGTATACAGGTGCGTCTATGTCCACAATTGCAAAAAACTGTTACAGTCCCGGCAAACATCAACAGGAAAATCTCAGAATCACGCCTGCGTTAAACAGAGTAGCGTCTGTGTCTTAAAACCGCATCTGTGAAGTATACAGAGGCGTCTGTGTCAGGATTCAAAAATTATAACAGTCAAACAAACAAAGAAATCAATTTTGGCATACTTGAGCTTCCTAGGTTGTCTCTTCAGATTTCATCTAGCATTCAACCTGTCTTTGGGTCTCACATAGTCCATCATTGCTTCACATCTCATTTTACATTCATACTTGTCTAAACTTGAGTCAAAAGGTCACTTGCTTGTCCTCATCATACTTTGTCAACACACTACATACTACTACACTTTGCTAAGTGGTCCCTCATCAAGGTTTCTTACCTTTGGGTCTCATTTGGTCTTACTTAGAGTCAAGGTTAGCTTACCTCATCAAGAGAAACTATCCTCTCTTTGGAAGTCACACCTACTCTACTACTTACATACTTGGTCTTACACTTTGGACATTGCAAGTACACCTCAAGATTCATTTACACTCCATACAACTCTTGGTCTTCCATACTCTTGTCATATTTTCCGTCTAGTCTCTCACATATTGCCAAACACCTAGTTCATGGTTGAAACCCGCCTTCAAAAATCTAGGAGAATAGCTAAAGAAGCTCAAAGATCCGCAAACATGAGTTCGTATGAGTATGACAATGATGTCTTCTACAATCCTGAGCACACTACATTACCAGACATGAATGTTTATAGACACAACCCAAATGTGGAAAGTGCAAACGCTATACACAACGCTACACACAATGACAATGTTGACAATTCTTCAATACTTTCAGCAGACATACAAGAATCTATAATGGATCCTCAATTCAATAGATTGGTTGAAGAGATAATGAGGAGAGATCGTCAATATTTCCTAAACATGATGGCACAAAGTGGAGCTAAAATACCGCATGATTTTGACTTATCTCAACTTATGGAAAGTAGACCTTCACAACAAACTCAACCTAATAGTGGAGGACCAAATAATATGATGCCAGAGTCACCATCAGTTTTGCTTCAGAAACCAGCGATCCCACATACACAAGCTCAAATGTATGATACTTACACTCACAGACCATCATGGAGGCCCTATCCTCAAACACATGCTCAAGATATGGGTCAACCAAGACAAATGGATACTCAAGGACTTCCTCAAAATTTTGACACAAGGAGACCTCATGCCAAAATTGGGGGCAACACAATGGAAAATGAAAGGCCTATTGAATATGGTTTATATACACCAAACAGATATGGGGTCCCTCAACAAGAAGTTATGCCAAGTGCTCCATACATGTCGCAACAATATAGACCTCCATATGGACATGTTTACGATCAGTATCATCCATACATGCAACAAGCTCCTCCTCAAATGGGTGTTTCAAACATGGGATATGCTACAAGAAATCCATCTCCTCCCAAAAATAATTTGGAGCAACAAATTAGAGATCTACAAAAGAAAGTGGAAGATATGGGCACATCAAAACCCACATATACTATGAGAGATATATGCCCTTATCCATTTGATAAGAGCATTCCAATGCCTCCGTTTCCTCCGCACTTTGTAACACCAAAATTTGACAAATATAGAGGGAGAGGAGACCCCAAGGCACATATAAGACAATTCTTCACAGCTTGCATTGAGGTAGCGGTAGAAGAAACATACTTGATGAGGTTGTTCCCACAGAGCTTAGGAGATCAAGCTATGGAATGGTTTTCTCAATTACCTCCCGGTATTAAGTCATGGGGCGACTTGGCAGAAGCATTCATTCAGCATTTCTCTTACAACATTGAAACAGATGTCTCAGTTACTACCTTGTGCAATACGAAACAAAAGGAAGGAGAATCTTTCGCAACATTTTTACAAAGATGGAGAAACTTAGCTAGCAGATGCTCTTGTGAGATTTCGCAAAAAAAAATGGTGGAGATGTTCACACAAAACGTTAACAAGGCTATTGGCTATGATCTCAGGAAAGCTTGTTTGTCTACATTCAAGGATGTCATTGAAAAGGGCCTAGCAACAGAAAGAGTCTCAATTGAACAAGGAGTTATCAAACTATTCAAAGAAAACAAAGAGGACTTCAAAGGAAAGGACAAACCAAAATTTTGGAACAAGAACAAGAACACAGTTAATGATGGTGTTGTTGATGCCAACACAGTGAGACCAAAGTTCATCTTTTCTGGATCAAGTTCTACCAACAATCAAGTGAACAATCAAACGGCTGCTAAACCACGAAGGAAGTACACTCCATTGGGAGAACCACTTGAATCAGTATTCAAAAAGCTTGTAGCAAACAAAGTGATCACGGTCCCAGATTTTCCTCCATATGAACCAAAGGTAAAACCGAATTGGTGGAATGATGATGAGTTTTGTGAGTTTCATAAGAGCAAGGGTCACAAGACAGGTAATTGCCATCGATTGAAAAACATTGTGCAAGATCTCATTGACAGAGGAGATATAGATATTGAGGGACATTCATCTAACCAAGAGCATGAGGTGTTTAAGGAACCATTCCCAAAACATGACAAAGGAAAAGGCAAAGTCACAGATGATCAAGCCAATTACACCAGAACATCTTACAATTATGATTCCACTATTAATCACATCTCAATGGACAATCATATTTCTACCATTACTATCAAAAATAAAAATACTGAGAATTCTTCTCCAAGACCCAAAATTGTCCTAAAAGGTGTGGGATCTTCGTCCACATCTACCTCTGAATGTCATGTTACAACCCGTCGAGGTAAGATCACATTGCCAGGTACCTCTACTAAGAATACCAATCTTCCGTCAACTAAGCCTGAGTACGACCTTGTAGAGCAATTAGGGAAAACACCTGCACTTATCTCTATTCTTGAGCTCTTACGTATATCTCCTGCACATAAAGCTGTCCTTGACAAAACCTTGAGAGATACTGCTGTCCCTACTGATCTAAACGTGAACCAGTTTCAAGCCAGGTGGGATATTTATCCGTTCCACACTCCCTCACATTCACAAAAGCCGATGACGCCTCCATAAGTCAACCTCATAATGCACCTCTACATATTGAAGCCTTCATACATAAACATCGAATAAAGCGAGTCCTGATAGATGGAGGAGCAGGTCTTAATATTTGTACATTGAGCACCATCAGACAGTTGGGATATTCTGACAAAGCTGTAAATTCTACAAACCAAATCACTATTAAGGCTTATGATGATGAAGAGCGTTCGTCCAAGGGCACGGTCATCTTACCACTAAGAATAGGGCCAGTCACAAAGGAGGTGGTTTGTCAAGTCCTGGATCTAGACCTTACGTATAACATATTGCTAGGACGTCCGTGGATTCATGGAATGAGGGCAGTCCCATCAACATATCATCAGTGCATTAAGTTTCCTCACAATGGAGTTGAGGTAACGGTCAATGGTGATCCAAATCCATTCATATATTGCAATAACTTGAGATCACATACTGAGACTATCATTCCCAGCAATCGTGAAGCTATTCCTTCATCGGCATATGTGGATCCTGAATCCTTAAAAGCTTCTACATCAAAACAGGCAGAGCTAAAAGAAGACAAGTTCAAGATTAAAGACATGGGATGTGGTGAGTATATCTTTCATGTTGATCAACTCCCACAGTCTCCTAAGACATTTAATCGACAAGAACAATCTACAAGCAATATGCAAGACCAAGGAATTGTGTGTGAACCACCTAGTGTTGTGGCTACTGAGTCTGAATGCAAATCTCCTCCAGTGGTGCAAGCAGCTCTTGATATCAATAGTCCTAAGAGTGGTTCCAGTGAAGAATCTATTGAGCATATCGCCAACCCTCTTGAGAACTCACATAGCCTTACCATTTCATCCACTCATTCCATTTCCACTTCGCTCCCAAACTTGGATCAACAAGAATTACAAAAGCCCTTACTCATTGGGGATCACAAATCAAGCTTTGAAAAGAAAAATCTAAAAGTAAAAACTAAAGAAAAGTCCTTTAGTCCAAATCAAAATCAAAAGCTATTGGACTCTGCAAAAATCAAATTCAAGGATAAAAATCCTATGAAAGAAAAAGAGCAAGAGTTGATATCCCCTAATATCAAAATAACTAGGGGCAAAAATTCTACAATTGCTAGTCAAAAAGCATACTTGTTGATCTTAAGTCTCCATCATGCTATCCTACTTTCACTTCTTTTCACAGTCATAAGCCTTCATAACTCATCCACTTGTTCCACACATCCTTTCCCTTCTGGCGATACATCATGGACCTTTAATGGAGTTTCCTTGAAGGACTTTGTTATCAGAGATGCCCAAACTTCTTCAGGTGACGCGCATATGGGCCTGTGTAGTCCACACACTAGTAATTCTATCTCAGTTCCTTTATCAAGGAAGACAGTCACTCAAGCTACACATCATTCAGTCAAGGAACAATGCAGTTACAATCACAAAGTCAAGCCTCGCACATTTGAGGTAGGTGACTTAGTACTCAAAGAGAACCCCAAGAATCAACAAGACAGAGATAAGAAGGGCAAGTTCGAACCAAACTGGCTTGGTCCTTACATCATTACAGCGGTATATGGATCTGGGGCATATCAGTTCTCAACTACAGAAGGTGAACCCTTAGAGGATCCTATCAACAGCATGCACCTTCGCAGGTTCTACACATAGCTCTTCAGAACATCCTAATTCAAAAATACAAAAAAAATCAAAAACATTGCAAAAATACAAAAAAAATTATAAAACAAAAAAATCGTTACTTGGTGAAAACCTGGCAAACAGGCGCCTTGTGACAACAAAAAAATTGAAAAATCGAGAAAAGTAAAGAGAAATAATTTCGTCCAATGGTGAAAACCACTTCGGTGGCACCCTGGGCAAGTACCATGGTGAAAACTGGGTCACCAGCGCCATGCGTAGGGACTTTGCTCCTCCCTCCTTCAGGATTCTCTTTCATCCTTTCACTTTGCACACACTCACAACCTATTCACTCACAATAAACTTACCCATTCCCATCATGGCTTGTTATTGATCTATCTAAGATTGGTTAGCCATCCATAACCCTCCCTTTTCACTCCCTTTCCATCCATAATAAATCAGATCCTATCTGTGGCTAAGGCAAAATCCTACATCTAGTAATGGGTGTGGAACTGAGAACATCACATGTTTCGAGGAGTACAGTTTCTTCCAGCTTCCTTCAAGTCTATCCGCGCACAATCCACAATAAAGCAACATCTGCATCGCCAGTCCGCAATAAAGTTTCATCTTCTCCACAATAAAGTATCAGTTTCATGGATTCAATCAGTTTCAGATGAGACGCAGCAGCAACAATGAGCTTCAACAAAATCAAATCTTTCAACAGACTCAAACAACATATGGTTCAGTGTTAATCTATCCTTTTTGTGAAAGTGAGCATTGTGACCACAATCAAAATTCGACTTATACAAGTGACAAGAGACACTAAACTTGAGGACTACAGTGGATGTTGGTGTCGAGTCTTGGTTTTCTTTTGATTTTATCTTTTTGGTGACATGTCTTTTAGCTTTTCTAGGATGTCTTTGACTAGAGATTCTATCTCTAGGATGTCTTTGACTAGAAAGGCGAGGATGGGGTATCGTCACCTATTTGCATTTGTTGTCTGAGGATTGTCTCTTAGTAATGCTATGACTTGTCCAAGGATATGAGGACACTGTGAGTCTAGTATGAATTGGGGCATTCCTTGTTTGTGACTGTCTTATCTCCATGCAAACAGGTACAATGACTTTCTGGGCCGAACAAATGCCTCGATTGTCATAACCTATTTTGCCATAATAAAGCTCAATGATGATAACGCACAAGAAGCTCTTTCACGTTCATATCTTCTGTCTTCCATCCCCCTTTCTTGATTGACTTCCATTATCCTTCTCGAGTCCGTGTAGCCCGCTATCACATGACTGAGTATAATGACACACCAAAAACATTTGCATTTCATCTAGCTACATCTACATCACCACATATAAGCATTTCATACATACATATAGATATCACAATTGCATCACATCCTGCATACAACACATGTTAGCACATCTCACATTTTCATTATGTAAATAATCATTTGCATTATCATATTCATTTGCATTACATACATTCACATTTTCATCATGCATCACATATACAACATAAAAGAACAAAAATATATTGCATCATATCATATAAGCATCCATATCATAAAACATGTATCACATAAGAACATTTCATCACATAAGGTACACATGCATATAGCTGCCGCAAAAATGGTGACTCATCTCATATATAATCAAAAGTGTCATGATACAATGATGTCAAAAGAATCATATGGCTACAAAATCACCCGCAGGTGTCTACAATACAACAATGATACATATACTGATACAATGGGAGCCCACTATAGCTATGAGGAACTCCCTCCCTCGGAGCCGCCTCGCCTCGACGGAGTCTGAGCTATAGATGAACCCGCCCCAGGATCCCCCTGTCTCTCTGGTGGTGGTGGAGGCCCCATGACCCCACCGCTGGATGCCTATCTCCTGTGGCTCCCTCCCATAGCCGTCGCTGTGCGTGATGATCTATGGAAGCTCCTAGCCCGCTGATCTGCTGGCACAGCTGCATAGTATAGATCCCTCCAGTAGGCGATCTCCTCTCCGGCTCGCAGAACATATGCGTAGCCTGCCCCTGCATCCTCTGCTACTCGCCTACCTGCCCTCAGAGCTGTCTCGGCCTCTGTGTATCTCTGGATGGCCTGATCCCTCTCCCGCTCTGTGTCTCAGACCCTGATCCTGAGGTGGTTCCTCTCCCGCACCAAATCCTCAATCTCATCTGCCTGGCCCTGGCAGATCTCCCGCAGCCTCACCACCTCATCCTCCTCAGAGTCTCCACTCTCCACCTCCGCCTATGGCTCCTCCTCTATAGGTGCCTGTCCCTCAACCTCTGCCTGCACCTGTCCCTGTGCCTGTATAGGTACCTGTGGCTGCACCTATCTCTGTCCCTCTGCCTGTACCTGTCTCGGTCCCTGCCTAGGACCCTGTGCTGCTGGCACCTGTAGGGGTAGTCCACCCCGACCCCTCACCATCGGAGTTGCTCTCTCCTGTCCTCCCTCCCTCCGAGGTGCCACCCGCCTCTCTCCCACCACTCCCCTCCGCCTCCGCCGGCCCCTACCTACATCCCCTCCTCCATCATCATCCTCTCCTCCACCCTCTCCATCCAGTGGCTCTGCCAGATCTGTCAATCTAGGAAATGGATGCTCTGCCCAGTACGCAGAGTACTCTGCGTCCATCCCTGCATCATCTACCTCTGGCCACATGTCCCATGGCATCGGCATCATCTCAGCTAACTGTGTCACTGCTTGATCATATGATAACAATGGGCCAAACTGCACCTGATCTCTGACCGTCCGGGCATACATGCCCGAGCCTCGTGGCATCCGCTGAATCCGCCCGAACTGCCTGCACACCCTATCAATAAGCTGCCTCTCCAGAATATAAGGCGTCTGCCCCATCAGATACCTGCTCCTAAACACATATGGTAGCTCCAAGGCATCGTCCTCCCACTCCTCGCACCCCAGGTACGGCCTCCAGATCACCATGTCAATATCATCAATGACTCACCTCCAATGCTCTAATCTCCCAATCCGAGGCTGGGATGTGATCATGTCATACAGGTACACAAAACTCTGTCCCTATCCTCTGCCTCTGAAATGAATGGGCCGTGTGATGGGAAGGTGCTCATAGGCCCACACCTGCAAGAGAGTCACGCCGCAGCCCAAACCCACTGATCCGTGATATACAAACTGATGCAGCTCATAATACAAATGTGCCAGGACACATGGCCCCCATGCATACCTAGTGTGCTCTGTCATCAGCGTCTCCAAGGCCCCTCCCCAGCCCACTGCCAATCCTCGTGTGGCCCTGTCTGGACACAAATACCCACTGATGACTCCCCCAACAACTGCTGGCAATGCTAAACCTGTGGCAGTCATGGTATTCCAGGCTACATGACCTGCTCGCATCTCCAAATCGGCATCCTGAAAAACCCGTCTCAATGCCTCCCTGTCACCGTCACGGTCGTAGGGAATCAACTTTCCATCAATAGGAACATGCAGAATCCTGTATACATCCTCTAATGTCACTGTCATCTCACCCATCAGCAGGTGAAACGTGCATGTCTCTGAGTGCCATCTCTCGGCCAACGCAGTCAGCAACCCCATGTTTGCCCAAAACTCGGGCACATAGAGCATATGTGTGAGACCCATCTCCTCAATGGAAATCATGTCCTGAATCGACAACTCTGGTCGCAGTCTCTGAGTTGACGGGAATCTCTCCCGTGACTCTAGCATCGGCAAATACTCCTGCAGTCACACAATCAATCTTGTCAGTTATCATGGCATTCACTGTTTATCACAAAATGCTACTTGCTACCTAAATGCATCTAGTTATTTATCCTAGTGACACTCACTGTTCATCACAAAGTGTTGCTATCTACCCTAAGTAGTGCTCCCTGTTCATCACAAAGTACTACGTGTATGACACTCACTGTTCATCACAAAGTGTCACTCACATTCGCACTCCCTGTTCATCACAAAGTGTTGCCTATCTTGGTGCTCCCTGTTCATCACAAAGTGCTTGGATCTATCCTAGTCTTCCTAGAGGACCTGCTTGAGTGTATCCTCTCAGCAGCTTATCCAATCGACAGCGTATGTTCATCACAGAACTGCCGATTTGACCTAAAAGACTAAAACCATGCATTTAAACACACAAACGCACTTTTACAACAAAAATGCGCTTTTAACTCATAAACGCGCTTATAGACTGCACAAACGCGCTTCTGAAACACAGACACGTTTTATGAACACAAACGTGTCTATGCCAGACACAAACGCGACCAGGGAACACAGACGTCCCTACATGACATAAACGCTCCTATAAAGCACAGACACTGCTACATTTCACAAACGCGTCCGCATTCAACACAAATGCGGTTCCAGGCACAGACGCGCCTGGACCCGACACAGATGCGCCTGTTGGACACAAACGCGCTTGGACCTAACATATACGCGGTTGCACGTTTTTGCATTTTTAAAACTATCCTATTCCTAGCGCATTTATTGCTCCTAAACATGCATTTATGACAAAACTCAAAATGCGTGAAAGTACGAGGAGGTTTTCGGGTACTTACTGGCTCTCCTGCATCGGCTGGTCGCTGGAATCGGCGGACACGGTTGAATCTATGAATGAATGCCATCGCTGCTGACTGCTACTGCTCTTTTCTCGCTCTGCACTGTGATCTTCTAAGGGTGTGGATGACAATGAGGATGTCTTTTGCCCGTGGCCTGTCTTATAGCCTACCCTAGCCCTGGCCTTCATTTCCCGAGTCAGTATTCTTCATCCTGTGACTTTGTCACTTTATCCAATCAGTCCATTCTATCCCGTCTTTCTTATCGAGAGATTGTCTGCAATCTTTTCAGACATTTTCATCCAATCTCTCGAGGGGGCATATCATTCCCATACTGGGGCAACTCTGTATCAGTTCATCTTATCTTCTTTGAAACAACGCGACAAGCCGCATTGTCTCAAAGAGGGGCAAAATGTAGACACTCAAAATTGTCATGTCTAATTAAATAAATATTTTATTTATTTAATTATCTAAGCCTAATTCTTCTATTAATTAAATAAATTTTTATTTATTTAATTAATTCATTTATCCTCTTCTAGCCTTATTTCTCATTTAAATAAATACATTTATTTATTTAAATTATCCTTTTCCTAAATTAAATAAATATTTTATTTATTTAATTGTCCTACTTCTTCTATTAATTAAATAAATCTTTATTTATTTAATTAATTCATTATCTTTTTCTACACATGACACATGTCATTCATCTCTTAATTCATACACTACCTACCTCTTTCATTATTTTGCTATTTCTTTTACCTACCCTCTAATCCTAGCCGACCTCTCTTTTTACACCTCTCAATCTTAACCCTCCATTTCTTATTGTGTCTTCTATTTAAGGAGATGCTTTCTTCATTGTCAAACCCTAATCCCTAATGAGACATGCCTAACTACTTGATCAATTGACTACACTACAATTCCACTTGCAACCACATTCCGTTCTTTGTTGAGCTCTTGTGCATATAAAAATCTGAGAGCAAGTATATCAAGCAAGATCAATGGAGATAGGAAGAATGGAGATCAAAACCCTATTGGACATGTGATGGTATAATCTTTGTGATTTTGAGTTATTTGCATTGTCTTAGGTTATCTTCATATGTTATGGTGGATCTTTGTTCATTGTTAGGCTAGGGTTTTGTGGTTGAATCCATTTTAGTCTTTCAATATTGTTGTTTATTGTTATCCATTTTCACCATATACAATATGCAAAACTGAAATTTATATTTGTTCCCAATTTCCTCCATAGAATCCTCCAAAAATGACCCACAAATTTTGTATCCCTATCATAAATTTTACTCCTTGGAATTCCATGTAACCTTACAACTTATTTAAAGAACAAATTAGGAATGTTAGTGGCATCACTAGTCTTATTAAATGGTATGAAATGAAATATTTTTAAAAATATATCTACTACCACAAAGATGGAATCATTTGCCCTTTGGGTACGAGAAAAACCAAACACAAAATCCATACTTACTAAATCCCAAGGTCTGGTTGGAACTAGCAATGGCTGGTAAAGCCCAGCATTTTGGCTTCTTCCCAAGTATAAAGTTGACAAATTCTACACTTTTCCACATATTTCCTCACATCTACATGCATCTTAGTCCAAAAATAATGAGTACTCAACTAAAAATAAGTCTTACCCTACCCAAAGTGACCATCAAGACTACACTATGTTTTTCCTTCAACAAATTATCCCTCATGGAGCCTCGAGGGATACACAACTTGTTCCCCTTGAATAACAAACCTTCTTGAATCATGTAGTCCATCCAAGGATATAGATATTCCTACAAATAGGATCAAGGCAAGCTTCAGATGCTTCCTTAAAGTCAGCATCCTCTATATATAATTCCTTCAAGCTTCAAAACCCACACTATTAGTTGTATCTCACATAGCAACAAATTCTTCCTACTTAAAGCATCAACAAATTTATTCATTTGACCTCTCTTCTGTTTCAAAACAAAATTAAAACTCTAAAGATACTCAAACCATTTAGCACGCCTCTGATTCAACTTCTATTGGCTATTAATGAATTTCAAAGCATGATTATTTGTATACTTAACAAACTCCTTGGGCAATAAATGATGTCTCCACTTCTTAAGAGATTGAACTAAAGAATAGAATTCTAAATCATAAGAAGAATATTTCCTCTTAGATTTATTAAACTTCTCACTAAAATACACAACCGGTTTACCTTCTTGGCTTAGGACTGCCCCAATTGCTAACCCACTAGCATCACATTCTACTTGAAACACCTTGTCAAAATTAGGTAAAGAAAGAATGGGCTGCTCACTTACCTTCTTCTTAAGAAATCTGAAATTTTCTTCAGCTTCCTTAGTCCACACAAATGACCTTTTACTCCCTTTTATGGTCTCAAGTATAGGTGCCACTACATGACTGAAATTTCATATAAACTTCCTATAAAAACTAGAAAGACCATTAAAGATTCTTACCTCCATTACACTTCTTGGTGTTGGCCAGTCAAGGATGGCTTGAACCTTCTCCTTATCCATCTTTAGTCCATCTTGGGACACCACAAAGCCCAAATAACTTATCTTGGTTTGCGTAAACACATATTTCTTCAGGTTAATATGCATCTTTTCTTCATGTAATCTCTATAATACCATCATCAAATGTTCTATATGCTCCTCCTTAGACCCACTAAACACCAAAATGTCATCCAAATATACAATTACAAATTTACCAAAGAATGGTTTCAAAACCTCATTCATTAGTCTCATAAATGTGCTAGGGGCATTAGACAATCCAAAAGGCATAACTAGCCATTCATACAACCCATCACTAGTTTTAAAAGTTGTCTTCCATTCAACCCCCAGTCTGATTCTTATTTGATGGTAGCCATTTTTCAGATCTATCTTGGAAAAATACCTAGATCCACTCAAGCAATCCACTGATCCTCTATTCTTGGTATGGGAAACCAATGCAGGAGCATCCTTGGTTCATAGCGATCTTGTATCAACCAAAAATATTTTCCTTTCTATTTTTCTTTTTGTTTGTAGTTTCAGCATTTCTTTTTGTATGTCATGGTTTTGGCTCATCGGATCCTATGGAGTTGGATTCTACTTGAAGACTTGATCATCTTCCTTATTCCCAAACCATAGATCATTTGGATCTTTTTCTAGCAAGTTATCGCTATCAATTTCTATGATAGTTTCATGTTACCGGTTGACAATTTCCTGTTATCGATTGCCTGGACCTATTTGCATTGGTGATCTACCGGACCCCTTCTGTAACTTGTGGAGCCCCGAGTGTTGATTGCGATGTTTCTTGGCATGTGGCCGACCTTTACCCATGATCTACACTTCATCCTTTCGATTTTATAGACAAATCTCTTGGCGAAGGCCGACCTTGTTGGTTTTACATGTTAGGTCTTGTTCTTTAGGTTTTGATCCCTTTTTGGGTTGACTGGATCCCTTGGATTGTATAAATCATTGTAATTGAATATTAGAATGAAACGATCAAACAATCAAGTAGTTAAACTAAGCATAGAAGATAGATCTTAAGATTGAAGGTTCTGGTTGTGACCTATTCTGTACTTTGAGCATGTTTTAGTAGGCTTGTGAGTCGATTTTTGTAACTCAGTTGTTTTTTTTTAAGGAAAATTAGGTTTTAAGGGACCAGAAACCCGCTTATATAGCGACAAGATAAGCATGAAAGAAAATAGAGAGGATAGGACATAGAAAGAAAAGCTGCAAAAGACCAGCAGAGAAAATAATAGCTAATGAAAAAGACATCAAAAAGCTAGCGAGAGACTAGCAACCAAAGACCAGAATTACATTTTAGATAAAAACTTTATAGACTCTTCCATGTCCTTAACCAGCATCATCATAGCCTTAACAACTTCTCTTAGGTTTTTGTTCTCCTTCTTTTGATGGGTGTGTTTAGTCTTTATTTCCAGCTTATTGGTGGTCTTCCTTGTTCTTTGTCTGGAGGAATGAGGAGCAGAGCTGGAGGTTGGCACATCGTCAAGGATCACCGTCTCTTTGTTCTATTGGTTCTTTTCTAGACAATCAATTAGGGCATTCATATTTTGAGATGAGACCTTCAAAACCTCAAGGTTGTGATTCATTAAATTTCTTCAAGGCCTTATCAGTTTTAGTAATCCATTTGATAATGATTGCATTATCAACCTCAACCTTATCTTTGATGATTCTGATCACATCTTCAAGATGCTTCAAGTCTCCCTTAATCATTTCTTTTTCCGGCCAGTCCTACATTTCAATTTCATCATCTACCTCACTAGTGTCCACCTCCGCATCCTCTCTCCCAGTATTGGTATCCTTAATCAAATTTAGAATCTTATAATACAAATCTCTTTGATTGTTCTGAATACTAGAAATATTTTCAATTACCCATTTCTGGAAATTGAAAAATTCCAGAGTGCTATTCCTGGGAGCAGTCAATATGGAGTTCGTTGTTTCCATACCCTGTGTAGATCTCATAGACTTAGGGTTAGCTTCCTCTATGGTATGCTGAGCTTCATTCCTTTTATCTGAGAGAATAGGGTTTGAATCAGGCTCTTCAACATACTCTTTTCTTTGCACCTTCTCCTCCTCTCCTGCAACCTCTTTCTTCTCACTCTCTACTTCATCTTCAGCTGCCTTCCCATGTTCCTCCTCTGAACTAGCATTCACATCCTTGTCCTCTTTATCTCCATCACCAACCCTCCCTTTCTTATGAAGAGGAGTGTTATTTGAATCATCATCAGACTCAAAACCATCATGACCATCTCAGATGTGGGCATTTGCCACCAAAGCATCTTCCTTAATAACCTTAGCTTTTTTCTTCAAATGCTCATAAATAAGAAGAATGAGACCTTGGTGAGCTATGGGATATGATTTGGGTTTTTTTTCATGGTTGGCCAAGCTTTCATTGAGGGAAGAAGCTAAATAGAAAGGCAGAGAAATCTTAAAACCATGGTGGAAATGGTTTAGAATAGCAAAATGATAATTATAAACCTTCATGAACCTACCATCAAAACCCTTAACATCTTTTTCAGAAGGATTTTACCTAATGAGGGAGGTACTAAGATATGTTGTCCTTCTTGGCAAGCCAAACCCTCTCTTCATAACTTTTAGGGAAGTTCTTGATGGCTTCCGCCGCAAACTTTCGATCTCTGTAAAACTTGGTACCCTCCTTCTGTAATCCAATAACCTCTGCCACCAAATCCTCATCCAACCTCCAAGTCTCCTTGAACAGAGTGACTTTATTGTTGTTCCATCCCTTGGCAAAACCTTGAGACACCAACTTTTTAATACCATGCAATTGTTTGCATTATAACAAACAATGAGAGATTGTTGGCATTTCAATAAGGATATTGAGAAGGTTGTTGATGATTATGGATATAACTGATTAAGGATATTTACTGTCTTAATATCATTATTTTGTCATTGATGTCAAGAAATTAATTTTCTAATTTAGTATGATGTTGCCATATCTTAACAAGTATGTTTTGATGAGTATAAAGAAGTCAGTAAAAGACACGGAAAGAATATGATGAATAATGGGAGAAATAAGCTATTCAATGGGCAACTATTACCGAGTTAGACAATGACGAGATCATGATGTTTTAGATTTTTTTGATATCTTACATATGTTAGTGATTGTAAGGTTAATACTATACTATGTTACCAAGCAAAAAATCTAGTCGGTAAACCCTAAGGAACCTAGTCGGTAAACCCTAAGGTTATCATTATCGGTTAATGAAGGCAGAAAGGCTACCGAGTGAAGCTTAGTATTCACCGAGTTTCAACAGAGTTGCAACCGAGTAATAATAGAATGCAGTGAATGAATAAAAGCATTATTTAATGAAGGAAGCTGATGAACTAGAACTGATTAAATGATTGGTATGCCGTGCATCAAGTTTGTTAAAGAATCTATGGCAAAGGAAAATCGGCACGAAGATCTACAGCTCAGATTGAACCGCAATACCCTAGCACAAGTTCTAAGAAATGTATGCAAGTTCCAAGGTGGGGTAAAATGTTTTTAGATCAAAGGATACATTGAACCTAGTCGAGTTTGAAGATCTGATGGCTATGATTGATCATGGGAAATGTGATCAAGGAGATTAAGCAGTTGGCAAATTGTTTATAAATAAGGAACTATTGATAAACAATGTATGCATAGGGATGCAACACAATGATCACCAAGCACAGAAGATTGAAGACCTACTTATGAAAATAGAGTATAGAGCCCAGTAGATGGACAAGATTAGTTCTATGTCTATATTGTATTGAGAAAATAAGAATCCACTTCAGTATTTTAGATGTGAAGTTGCAGATAGATTTTTATTACTGTTATTTTGTGAATTAACAGAAAATCTCTTAACCGAGTGGACGTAACAGTCTTATTTGTAAATCCTCTAGCAAGGTGACATCCTAATTGAGTGTTTGAAATCCTTTGACAAGGTCACTTCTAACAAAGTGAAGATCCTAACAGATCTGAGGGAAATCCCTTAGCCGAGTCACATCTAGCAATGTGTTTTGTAATCTTTAACAGGATTTGCTTTTAACCGAGCATACTCTAGAAGAGTATATTTCTTAGTGGGTCCAAAATTCCATAATGGTTTTTCCCTATTTGGGTTTCCATGTTAAATCTGGTGTTATGAGTGTTATGATGTTTATAAGATTTTGAGTTTACATGTTTAGCAGTTTTGGTTATATTACTGATGTATAGGTTATCGAGGTTGAATCTGGTGTTTTTATAGATGAATAAGTTTGTATGATTCACCCCCCCCTCTCATCTTATTAGTTTGGCATCTATACTAAACATTTAGTATCAAAACTATCAATTGGTATCAGAGCTTTGGACTCTGGAAGAAAAAGTTTAAAGGTACTTGAGGCAAAGATCCAAAGATGTATAAGAGGGATACACCAAAGCTAAACAAGTCAAGTTTCTCTACATGGAAGAAAAGGATGAAGTTGCACTTATCAGGAGTTGGAGAATATGTTGTATATTATCTGGAGAATGATTTCATTACACCAAGCACCTATCCATTAATAATGGAAGAGATAAAGGCAAAGCAAGAACACATCCAAGCAATGATTGAAATAAAATCTACATTGACCGACTCAGAGTTTAATGATCTAGAAGGTTACAATGATGCAAAGGTAATGTGGGATAAGCTCATATCTATGTATGGTGGAGATGAACATGTTTGAAGAGCTAAAGTGGATAGTCTAAGAGGAGAACTTGAATCTATGAGGATGAATGAATGTGAGAACATAACCTAGTACAGTACAAGACTAAAAGAGATTGTCAATCAAATCAAAGGAGTAGGTGGAACCATTGAAGAAAAGGATATAACAAGTAAGTTGTTAAGAACCCTTCTACCATCTTATGCAATCCGAGTCTCTGCAATCAATGAATTGAGGTCTGTGCCTAATATGCCAGTTTCTTTAGATGCTACTATTGGTAAGCTACATGCATTTGAGTTAAGTAATTTTGATAACAGTGGGTCATCGGTAAATAAAGTAGAATTTGCCTTCAGTTCTTTTCATCTTGATGAATATGATGATTACAATGATAGAAAGTATAAGTATTCTAAAGGAGATCATAGTGGAGAAAGTGAGAGATTTCGCAAGAATATGGAAAAAGTACACAAGCTGTATGAAGAAATCAGGAAATAAGAAGAGTTTGAAGCACTATTAGTCAAAAGGCTACCAAGAGGAAAAGGTAAGTATAAAGGAAAACTACCTTTGAAATGTTTCAATTGTGATAAGATAGGACATATGGCCTCAAACTGTCCTGACAGAGAATCTAGTGAAAAGAGAGATTACTAAGATGACAAAAAAAAGATAATCATTACAGAGGACACCGAGATTTCAGAAGAAGAGATAAGAAGACATGCCTAATAGCTGATGAGGAATCTAACGATGATAAATTAGATGAAACTGATACAAAGGAAGTTGCTTATGTGGCTATCAAAGATGGATTAGATGAAGAAAGGTATCAAGAAAAAGCACTACTATCTCATATAAGTAAAAATGATTCTTGGATCATAGATAGTGGATGTTCACATCACATGACAGGTGACAAACACAAGTTTGTTATATTAGAAGACTATCGTGAAGGCTATGTAAGATTTGGTAATGATGCACCATGTCTGGTAAGAGGTAAAGGATCTTTAACACTTCTTGACAATGCAAAATGCAATGATGTTTATTGGGTTGAAGGTTTGAAATACAATTTGTTGAGTGTAGCATAGCTAAACAACATAGGTTACCAAATAGAATTTTAGAATGGAATTGTCAAAGTTCATGACAAGCATGGAAAGTTAGCTGCTACCGGGACACAAACAAAAGGTAACACATTTCACCTTGACTCAACTTAGAATAAGTGTTTATATGCAAAGATAGATGATACCTGGTTATGGCATAAAAGGTTTTGTCATGTAAATTTTGATAATCTGATCAAAATAAGCAAGAAGCACCGAGTAAGAGGTCTACCGAGTCTTGAGAGACTTGAGAATGCTATATGTTGAGGATGCCAGATGGGAAAAATGATGAGATCAAACTTTACAAGTAAGTCTTACACTTCTAAGGGAATTTTAGATCTTGTGCACACTGATCTTTGTGGTCCTATGAAAGTTCAAAGTTATTATGGTGATAAATATTTCATATTATTTGTGGATGATTACTCAAGAATGATGTCAGTAATGTTTTTAAAAGAAAATCAATCGCTTTTCAAATGTTTAAATGGTACAAGGCAAGAGTTGAAAATGAAACAGGAAGACAACTGAAATGTCTTAGATCAGATAGAGGTGGTTAGTTCACATCTGATGAGTTTAATTTATACTGCAATGATCATGGTATTAAAAGAAAAGTATCTGCACCGAGAACTCCACAACAAAATGGAATTGCTGAGAGAAGAAACAGATCTATTATGGATTGTGCCAGAACCCTGATGATTGAAAGGAAACTGTCACAAACATTTTGGAGAGAAGTAATAAGCATAAGAGTTTACACCCTAAACCGAGTACAACTGAAGAAAGGAACTTTGAAGACACCATATGAAATCTGGTATGACAAGAAACCTAATGTAAGTTATTTTAAAATATTTGGAAGTAGATGCTATGTTCACAAAGATGATAGAAATGGCAAGTTTGATCAGAAAAGTGAAGAAGGAACATTTCTTGGTTATTCTTCTAGAAGAAAAGCATTTAAGTGTTTGATCAAATCATCTACCAAAATAGTAGAAAGTGCAAATGTGAAAATTGATGAATTTGTAGAAAGGAATGATGAAGGAAATTCCAAGGAACCAGAAGATTATGATGAATTTGTCTACGTTCAACTGAGAAGTCTTACCGAGTAGACTGTAGAAGGAAATATCCAGTTATCGAGTGATGAAGAAGATCATACAGAGCCTACCGAGCCTATATTAGCCAAATATGTCAAAAGACATCATGCATCAAGTCAGATTATAGGAGATAAAGATGATCCAGTGATGACAAGGAACAAACTAAGACAGAACACATGTCTGATATCTGAATTTGAACCAAGGATAGTGAAATAAGCATTTAACAGTGAAGATTGGATAAATGCTATGACAGAAGAAATTGATCAAATCAAGAAGAATGACACATGGACACTGGTCCCAAGACCAAAGGACAAAATTGTAATCGGTACAAAGTGGATTTTCAGAAACAAGCTGAATGAAAAAGGTGAGGTCATTAGAAATAAATCAAGACTAGTTTGCAAAGGTTATGCTCAAGAAGAAGGAATTGATTATGGTGAAACTTTTGCACCTATGACAAGACTTGAAGGAGTAAGAACCTTGTTGGCATATGTTGCTTTCAAAATTTCAAGATATATCAAATGGATGTCAAATCTGCATTTCTGAATGGTATTTTAGAAGAAGAAGTTTTTATTGAACAACCTGAAGGATTTGTTGAAGATAAGAATAAAGATCAGGTATGTAAATTGAACAAAGCTTTATATGGTTTGAAACAAGCACCTAGAGCATGGTATGAGAGATTGCATTCTTATTTGATCAAAATTGGTTTTATAAGAACAAGTGAAAATAGTAACATGTACATGAAGAATGATGAGAATGGAATACTGATCTCAGCCATATTTGTTGATGACATTATATTTTGTGGAAATGACTCTCTATGCAAGAACTTTGGAAATGAAATGAGAAAAGAATTTGAGATGTCATTAATTGGTGAGATAAATTATTTTATAGGTTTACAGATAATGCAAATGAAAGACAAGATCTTCATTACCCAATCCAAGTACATAAAGGAAATCTTGAAGAAATTTGGAATGGAGGATTCAAAACCAGTAAGTACTCCTATAACTACCAACTATAAATTATCAAAGAATGATGAATCTGCATCTGTTGATGAGACACTCTACTAATCTATGATTGAAAAACTACAATATGTTGTTAACAATAGACCAGATATAGCACATGCAGTAGGTATAGTTGCAAGATTTTCTGTAGATCCTAAGGAAACACACATGACAACAATCAAAAGAATTTTCAGATACTTGAAAGGCACTAAAGATTATGGCTTAGTATATCAGAAAGGAAATGATTTTGATTTAAAAGTTTATACTGATGCTGATTGGGTAGGAAAAATTGATGATAGGAAAAGCACAAGTGGAGGAGCTTTCTTTTTGGGAGAAAGACAAGTGAGTTGGCTTAGCAAGAAACAAGGATGTGTTTCACAATCAACAGCAGAAGCTGAATATGTTGCTGCAACATTGAATTGTACTAATATAGCATGGATCAAACTACTGTTGGAAGGTATAAATGAGCAAGTTACCGAGCCAATAACTATATTCTGTGACAATACTAGTGCCATTAACATTTCAAAGAATCCTGTAATGCACTTTAAGACAAAGCACATCTCTATCAAATATCATTATCTTAGAGAAGAAGTTGAAGAGAAGAAAGTGGTGTTGGAGTATGTTAGCACAAAGGAACACATATATCTTCACCAAACCACTACCAAGGGACACTTTTGAGTATCTTAGAAGCAAGTTAAGGGTCCTACCCCTATCTTCCATTCACTGACCGAGTTCAGTGAAAGCATCAATTCGATGACTCTACAGAATAACTTTCAGGAGTTGATGTTGATTTACTCACTTTAGGATGTTTTCTAAAGGTGTGCAGGAAACAATACAGGAAACAATATAGGAAACAATAACAGGGAATAGGAATTGAAGACAAAATGCTCTGACTGATACTGAGTAGATACATATCAGCAAGGAATTCACTTCTCAATGGAAGAAATTATGTTTTAGATCTTTACTTTTTTGGCATTGTTGTCAAAGGGGGAGAAGACTAATATATGGGGAGAAGATTGATGAACAAAAAGGAGAAGACTAATGTATGGGGGAGAAATCTGATAATAGGGAGAGCATTTTAGCATTTCACAGCAATCTGAATCCGAATCAATTAGGTCAAATCAATTGGTTTTGCCATCAATGCCAAAGGTCAGATTGTTGGCATTATAATAGACAATGAGAGATTGTTGGCATTTCAATAAGGATATTGAGAAGGTTGTTGATGATTATGGATATAACTGATTAAGGATATTTACTGTCTTAATATCATTATTTTGTCATTGATGTCAAGAAATTGATTTTCTAATTCAGTATGATGTTGCCACATCTTAAGAAGTATGCTTTGATGAGTATAAAGAAGTCGGTAAAAGACACAAAAAGAATATGATGAACAAGGGGAGAAATAAGCTATACAATGGGCAACTATTACCAAGTTAGACAATGATGAGATCATGATGTTTTAGATTGTTTTGATATCTTACATATGTTATTGATTGTAAGGTTAATACTATACTATGTTACAGAGCAAAGAACCTAGTCGGTAAACCCTAAGGTTATTGCTATCGGTTAATGAAGGCGAAAAGGCTACCGAGTGAAGTTTAGTATTCATCGAGTTTCAACCGAGTTGCAACTAAGTAATAACAGAATACATTGAATGAATAAAAGCATTATTTAATGAAGGAAGTTGATGAGCTAGAATTGATTAAATGATTGGTATGCCATGCATCAAGTTTGTTAAAGAATCTATGGCAAAGGAAAATTGGCAGGAATATCTACAGCTTAGATTGAACTAAATACCCTAGCACAAGTTCCAAGAAATGTATGCAAGTTCCAAGGCAGGGTAAAACATTTTCAGATCAAAGGATACATTGAACCTAGTCGAGTTTGAAGATCTGATGGCTATGATTGATCATGGGAAATGTGATCAAGGAGATTAAGCGGTTGGCAAATTGTTTATAAATAAGGAACTGTTGATAAACAATGTATGCGGGCAAGTGTATGCACAGGGATGCAACACAGTGATCACCGAGCACAGAAGCTTGAAGACCTATTTATGAAAACAGAGTATAGAGCCCAACAGATGGACAAGATTAGTTCTATATCTATATTGTATTGAGCAAATAAGAATCTAGTTCAGCATTTTAGATCTGAAGTTGTAGATAGATTTTTATTACTGTTATTTTGTGAATTAATAGAAAATCTCTTAACTGAGTGGACTTAACAGTCTTATTTGTAAATCCTCTAGCAAGGTGACATTCTGATTGAGTGTTTGAAATCCTTTGACAAGGTCATCTAGCAAAGTGAAGATCCTAACAGATCTGAGGGAAATTCCTTAACTGGGTCACATCTAGCAATGTGTTTTGTAATCTTTAACAGGATTTGCTTTTAACCGAGCATACTATAGAAGAGTATATTTCTTAGTGGGTCCAAAATCCCATAGTGGTTTTTCCCTATTTGGGTTTCCACGTTAAATCTGGTGTTATGAGTGTTATGATGTTTATATGCTTTTGAGTTTACATGTTTAGCAGTTTTGGTTATATTACTAATGTATAGGTTACTGAGGTTGAATCTAATGTTTTTTATGGATGAATAAGTTTGTATGATTCACCCCCCCTCTCATCTTATTAGTTTGGCATCTGTACTAAACATTTATATCAGAACTATCAACAATTTTTCCATGTAGTCTGTGAAACCATGTCTATGCAGCCTCCACCAAACTTTTCATTCACTTTTCCAATTATCATAGATAGAGGGCTTATTTTGATTGAGATTGCCTCCCATGTTGTAATTTAGGTCGATGCCTTCAATAGATCATGAGTTACTCCAAAACTAAAAACTAGGACTTAAGCGCAAACTCTTGAACATAATGTTGGGCTCAAAAAACAAGGCAATTTCCTTGATTTTGAAAAGGTATTTAATAATAGTCACGATGAACCAACACTTATTATGATTAGCCCCATCACATTGGTGATCATAATGAAAATGCCTAATAATGATCATCAATTGACACTTCACATAACTCCAATCTTTGTTTTTGATATCTAGACCCTAGAAAGTGATGATAAACATAACTTTTACCATGGACTCGATCAAATAATAATTGCACCCAGACATCCTTCTTACAAGAGGCTTCTCTGATATATTTAGTGTCCTCCTCTAAATAAACCTACTCCTTAGCTAATAGGTTAGCAACCTTGTTACCTTCCCTTAAAGTATGGGAAATGAAAACACTGTCGTAGGCATCTAATAATTTTTTAGCACTTTCAATGATATTGTAAATGTTCCAACAGGGAGAACTAGCACCTTTAATAGCCTAAATAATATTGAGAAAGTCCCCTTCCAATAATATTTTTTTAAAGTTAAAACCCTGAGCAAGCTGGAGGAATTTTAACATTGCCTGAGCTTCTGCAACATGATTGTTTTGAACTCCAAAAGGAGAGGCAATAGCAGCAACACAAACAGCATGATTATTTTTTATGACTCCTCCCCCTCCTAACTTCCCAAGATTGCCTTTGGCTGCCCCATCAAAATTCACCTTAACCCAATCATAAAAGGGAAATCTCCAAACAACATTTTATCTCATACTCTTAATGTCAAATTTGCAAATCTTGTGAATCAGATTCCAATCTGTGAGGATCCCTTTCTCATTATCATTCATATTAAGATAACTCCACTGTTGCTTGTTTTTGTGAATAGTATTTATATTTTCTTTAATTGCCCTGCATATCTTATCAAAAACCACCTGAGACGTACACTTGGCCTCCCTAAAAATTCTGTTATTTCTCTCCTTCCAGATATACCAGTAGGTCATAGGAAGGACAAAGGACCAGAGGGTCTTGATAAGAGGAAAATTGGTGGGAAAGGTCCATTGCCAAATGAATTCCTTGAGACTGTTATGCATAACCCATTCAACTTTCCATTGCATCCAAAATTTACTCCAGACTTCCCACATAAAGGAGCAATGGATAAACAAATGATCAATTGATTCTGCTTCTTTCTAACATAACTCACACCTATTAGTAAACATAAAACCTCTATGAGACAAGTTATCAATGGTGAGAATATTATTGTGAGCTGCAAGCCAATAAAACATGTTTACTTTAGGAATGAGGAGTCTATTCCAAATTTAATTCCATATAGGGTTGCTAACCTAAGTAATAGTTTTTTAATAAGCAGAGGCAACAGTGAAGTTACCCCTGGGATTGCTCTTCCAAAGAAATACATCATCAAAGTCTTTACTAATAGAAAAGGATAGCAGATCCTGCTGAAGCAATGAAAAACCAACATAAATAGCATCAAGCCTTACCCATTTATTCTCCTTCCAGTAATTACAAACTATAGACCCATACCTTCTTTTGCATTCATCAATGAATTGGCTGCAATCCTGATTAAAGAGAGGTTCATCTTTAATTCAAACATCCTCCTAGAACATGATTTTGTCACCTTTGCCAAGGACCCATCCAGCTCCAGCTTTAGCAACTTTTATCGACTTGATGATACTATTCCATATGAAAGACCCTGCAGGGATGTCTTTAGAGTAGAGAAGAGAATTAAGTGGTTAGTTATGAGTATATTTATCAAACCACACCCAACTCCAATCTTTCTTGATGCCATAAGCCATCCATATCTATTTAGCAAGCAAAGCTTTGTTAAAAGTCTTAAGAACTTTAATACCTAAACCCCCCTTGCACTTAGGATTACACACTTTGTCCCAGGAAACCAAGGCTATCCTTTTCTTGTCTTCTACCCCTGACCAAAGAAATCTTTTCTAAATCCTCTCTAAATCTTCAGCAAATTTAGCTAGAATACTAAACAAGCTAAGAGCATAGACAAGAAGATTTTGAAGAGTGGATTGAAGAAGTTGAAGCTTACCAGCTTGAGATAACATAGATCCTTTCCAACCTACCAATTTCTTGTTGAGTTTGTCAATTAACAAGTTCCAAAAGGATTTTGGGGAACCAAACCTAGAGGGAGACCCAAATAAGTGGAGGGGAGCATTTCCACCTTACAACCAATTATGTTAGCAATTCTCTGTTGCCTCATAATAGGGGTATTTATAAAACAAATAGCAGACTTCTCCCAATTAACTTGCTAACTAGTAGCCAAAGAATATATGAGCTAAGAGTACCTTTGAAAGCAACAGCCTCACCAACAAAAGAGTATCCCATTAAAATTGTGTCATCAACAAACTATTGGTGAGTATAGGACACATTAGCAGAGGAGGGTTGTAATCCTTTGATGGTTTTATTCACTGTCAATTTTTGAATCAGTCTGCTCATACTCTCCGCTAAGATTGTAAAAAGAATAGGAGAAATAGAGTCTCCTTGCCTGAGTCCCCTAGAAGTTTTAAAAAATCTTAATGGAGACCCATTAATAAGAATAGAAAAATTAGGGGTGGATATCAGTTCTCTTATAACTTTAATTACCTTCTCATCAAATCCAAAGACCTCAATAATCCTGAAAAGAACCTGTCATTCCACTCTATCATGGGATTTTGCCAAATCCAATTTTATCAGGATCCCTTCTTTGTTAGCAGCATTAAGAGAATGAATATTCTCATGAACAAGAATAATAGAATCTAGAATCTGCCTACCAGGGACAAATCCTTTTTGCTCCTCAGAGATGACAAAGGGGAGAATAGACAAAAGTTTGGAAGTCATGACTTTAGAGATAATTTTATAAAATGAATTACACAGACTTATTGGCCTAAACTTTCCCATGGAGTCAGCCCAAGCCACCTTAGGAATTAGAGCAATAAAAGTAGAATTGATTTCCTTAAGGATTCTTCTGGACCCAAATAATTCTTTGATAGCATTGACTGTATCTTTCCCAACAATATGCCAGTATTCCTGAAAGAAGAACATGGGAAAACAATCCGGGCCTAGAGCCTTATCCCCTTCAAAAGAAAAGACAACTTTTTTAATTTCATAAGCAGTAGGGATAGCAGATAAAGTCTTATTTTGGTGAGGTTCAATAATCTTTGGAATGTTATTAACAAGGTCTTGTTGCTTAGTAAAGTCAATATCCTTACTACTAGTGAGGAGATTAGAGAAGAACCTAACAACTTCATCCCCTATGGCATCATCATTAAGAAGGATTTTGTCATCAACAATTAATCTAGATATTTTGTTAGTAGCTTTATGTTTCATAGAGGTCATGTCAAAGAATTTAGTGTTTCTATCCCTAGCTTCCAACCAAATAGCCCTAGATCTCTATCTCTAGTAGATTTCTTCCCTGGATATAGTGTTGTGAAGTTTGGCTAGAATCTCATCTTCCTTAGCCTTGGGAAACTTATTATAACCATCTTTCTGAATAGAATTTTGGATCTGTTCTAATTCCTCCTTCAACTTTTTTTTTTATTCAAAAATATCTCCAAACACCTTCTTAATACAGATCTTGATGTTATCTTTGATATTTCTTAGTTTTTTAGCAACTTTGTACATGACAGATCCATCCACATTAATATTCCATCAATTAGCAATGGAGTTTTCTAGAGAAGGGTGTGAAATCCATATTTTCTCAAACCGGAAAGGAAAACAATGTTTGCTCTTAGCAGACTCGGCAACAAAAGAAATGGGATAATGATCCAAACCAATTTTGTTAATGACAGACAAAGAACATCTATGTGTAAGGATCCAGTCATGAGTGATAAGGGATCTATCAAGCCTTACCTGAATGAGGTCTCCTCCATCCCTTTGATTAGACCAGGTGTAGGAAGCTCCAGTAAGATCAACATCAATCAAGGAATTGGCATTGATGAAGTCTATTAGACTAGTCCTACTATCTAGTTGAGCTTGAGTTCCTCCAAATTTTTCAATTTCTTGCAATGAGGTATTGAAATCTTCCATCAACAGCCAACTATCCTGAGAAAAAAACCTTCTTTTCTGCTAGATTTTATCCCAAAATTACTCCTAGCAACCTTAGAATTTGGGGCATAAATATTGGTGACCACCTAATCCTTTCCTTCAATAATACTTTTAACTCTCATAGAAATAATATTACCATCTTCATCTATTAGATCTCCATCAATAGTTTTCTTGTTCTAGAATATAGCCACCCCACCTAACGCCCCATTCAAGCTACTACCACAAACACCTCCCTGTTTGAAGAATTTTAAATTTTCAACTTTTTCCTTACTCATTTTGGTTTCCTGAACTAGGATGATATGCAACTTTTGATCTCTAATAAGATTTCATAAAACATCTTATTTATGGAGACCATTTAGGCCTTGAATGTTCCAAGAAATTACCTTAATTTGCAAACATGGGGCAGGATTCCTGAATGGTTCGCTACCTTCCATCAGCTATGTTTTGTTTGCTCTCCTGGTCCCTGTGCCACTTTATGGTTTTATGTCCCTGTGGGGATTTGGAAAGACCAATATCTGCCTTAGATATGGTCCTAGTTTTAACCCCATTGGAGCATCCTGTCTTCTTAAATTTATTTTTTCCCACCCCTATTAACTCTTCATCATCTTCATCTTTATGAGCAGATTGCTTATTATTCCACGGTTCTCCAAATTTCTGAGAGGAGATGGGAAATTCATTTCTAGCACTCTGAAATAGAGAACTTAGGTTGACCTGAGGCGATCCGAACTTGTTCTTTATTTCAGCAATAACTTATGGTCCTTCAAAGTCACTTAGACAAGCTTTATTACTTTTTGTTACTGAACCTTGAAGGGCCTCGTATTGGGATTCATTAATGTCATCAATCTCTTCCTCTTCAAGAATTTCTTCTATGGTTACATTCTCTTCCTCCTGAGTTTGTAAAACTTCAAATACATTGACTGTTTTGATCTCAAATCCATTATTTTCATTATTTTTATCTTCCTTCTGAAGAGTAACCTTGAAAGGACTAGCTTTCTCATCATCTTTTTTTATATGTTTTAGGTTACTAGGAAGTCCACTTCCTCCTTCCACTCTATTGTCCTCCTTTTTGTTAGTCTTCTCTTTCCATATCTATTTAACAAGAATGTTGGGCTTCTGGGTCTTTTTGAGGTTACTTGGGCAGGCCTTAGCCCAATGTCCAACTTTCTTACAAGAGAAACACATAAAGGGAAGGGACTCAAACTCTATGGTTTGTTCCCACATCCCAATTTTGGAGTTTATTTCAATAGAAGAGGGAAGATCCATATTTTGAGAGATATTGACACAAATCCTCACATACACTAGTCTCTTTCGTGTTGCTGTCATAGGATCTACAGCTACAAGCTCCCCAAAGGAGTTAGCAATACCTGAGAAGACATCCTCCAACCAAAATTCAAGCAGAAAACCAGGCAACCTAACCCAGACCAGAGCAGATTCAAAAAAAAAATCATTGAGTTCCATATTTGGAGACCATTTCCTTAAGGATAATGAAGATTTACCAAACATCCATGGTTTGCCACTCAAGGTCATTTCCAGATCTTCCCCACAAGAGAAAGAGGAAAAAAAAAACCCCTTGATAGGGTAGAAACATCAACCTAGCCTTTCAGCCTTCATTTTCTCTTAACAAAAGACTTAACATCCTCAATATTTGGTCATGGTCCAGCAAATTTTCCCACAAGAGAGAAAGCCATAAGAGATATACTATGATCGATAACCACATCTAGTACAATAATAGAAAATTTGCCTATTTTTCTATCAAAAATGTCTTCCATAGAGGGGAAGGATGATTTACCAGTGGGTTTGTTTGCAAAAAGACTGTTCCAAGGTTTGAGAGCCTTCACCTCTGTCATCTTTTCCAAGTCAATGTTAATGATCTCAGGACCCGATTTTGAAGAATCTTCATGATTTTTTTGGTCAAGAGGAGGGTCCCAATGTCATGGGCCCCCATCTTGTCTCCCATCCTCATCATCCACCGTAGATCCCACAGGTTGTCCTTGAGTTGTAGAGGTAGAAGAACCAGAGGAACCAGCCGCATTGTTCCCTCTAGTCGCAGAATTCAAATTTCCCTCTAGCTGTGCTGTTCCCTCCATTTTTACTTACTTTGGTCCTGTAACCCAGTTGTTACTGGTTGGTTATAATCAGTTT
The DNA here is from genome assembly GCF_030272615.1 of Cryptomeria japonica. Lineage (NCBI taxonomy): Eukaryota > Viridiplantae > Streptophyta > Pinopsida > Cupressales > Cupressaceae > Cryptomeria > Cryptomeria japonica. The sequence goes on along the minus strand of NC_081405.1, from coordinate 699,138,111 downwards.
TCATAAAATAAATCTTTTTTTTCTGCATTGCCTCCATCATATCTTTGTATTTTCGTTGTGCTTACTCTTGTTGACCAGTCTAGATTGATCTCTTTGAGGTCTCTCCTAACTGGTGACTACTTCAAGTGGTATCAGAGTGATTTTTCATTTCGGGGGTTGCGTATCTAGATATTTTTGTTGTAGGGTGATAGACTATGGGTCTGACCTACAACTATAGAGAACTAGCGTGAACAATGGGGTAAAGAGGAACTATGAATGGTGGAGCGCATGGAAATACAGACCTGCTGTGATGGAAATTTTGCAAGGGATGGCAACCCATTTGGAAGACGTGGAGACAACCCAAACAAGAGGCTAACACATTGAAGATGTAAGTGAATATGAAGGAGAAGAAGCCCTAATAGAACAAGTAAACCCACTAGTGGTTGATCCAGATGAGGAAAGGTTTTTGAGGGTTTTGAGTTGGGAGTATACTAAACCTCATTTTACCCCACCAGAATATGATGGAAAGTTAGATTCAGATGAATTGATGGATTGGATCTCGGAGATGGAGAAATATTTCAATTTTGAAAACACTACAGAAGAAAGGAAGGTGAAATATGCATGTACCCGATTGAAAGGTCATTCATCTCTTTGGTGGAAGCATTTGCAAGTTGATAGACAGAGAAGAGGTAAAGAGAATATCAAGACATGGGATCAGATGATTGCTAAGTTGAAATCAAAATTTATGGCAACTGATTATCAAGTGAATCTATTTCAGAAGTTGCATAATTTGAGACTGAAGGAATCTAGTATGAAGGAATACATTGAAGCATTTTACAGGTTGAATATCAAATCCAGACATGTTGATGATGAAGTTGAACAAGTTTCAAGATATTTGAATGGATTGTGGGTGTCTATACAAGATAAACCTAGTTTGATCAAATTATAGAGTGTTGAAGAGGCTTACCAGTATGCCCTAAAGGTAGAAGAGAAGCTAAACAAAATATATGAGAAGAGGCAGAGAGGCAGAGGTGGAAGGTTTACTGAAGGAAGATTTCAAGGAGGAAGAGGATATACCAGAGGTAGAGGAACCTGTACAGATCATAACAAGGACATGGATGTGAACAAAGAAGGTAATTTATACTAGAAAGATGATAGAAATTTCTATTAGAGGAGAGAATTGGATGGCTACTGGAATGATAATTTGGGAAGACAAGACAAGAGAACATTTAGAGGAACTTTCTATAAGTGTGGAGGAGAAGAACATTGTGCTTACGAGTGTAAGAAGATAGAGAATACCAGAAGAGAAACAATGGTGGAAGAAAACCCCACTGGATCACATAATAAACTAGAAGATGGAGAATTGCTGATGATGAGGAGAGATATGTGTCATACCGGGAGAGATGAAGAGCCCTTGCAGAGGAAGAATCTTTTCAAGACCAGATGTAAGGTATCTAGGAAGTGTTGTAAAGTTGTTATTGATAGTGGTATTTTAGATAATCTTCTTTTAAAAGAGATGGTGAATAAATTGAATTTGGAGAGATTGAAACACCCTAAACCTTATCAGATAGCATGGATTCAGGATGAACATAGGTTGTTAGTAAGTGATCAATGTTTGGTGAAATTGAAAATTGGGAATTATCATGATAAAGTCTTGTGTGATATTATGCCTATGGATATTTATCATTTTTTGTTGGGTAGACCTTGGTAATTTGATAGATAGGTAGTACATGAAGGGAGGAAGAATACATAAACTATTTTGGCCAATGGGATGAAGCAAACCTTGTTGCCCTTGGAGGAACCTTTGAAGAATGAAGTCTGTACAAATGCTATAATCTATTTGGTAGATGGAAGGAAATTCTTGGATGGATTGAGACATGAGAATGTGTGTTTTTCCTTAATTCCTAAGAAGACTGAGAATCCAGAGCATGAAGAGGAACAACCGAAAGAGATAAAAGATTTGCTGACAGAATATGAAGACACCATTTTAGTTAATGTACCTAATGGATTGCTACCTATGAGAAGTATCATTCATTGCATGGACGTGGTTCCCAGAGCTAGTTTGTCTAACAAAATTGTACACCGAATGAAGAATTGAATAGACAAGTACAGGAGCTATTGAAGAAATGTTTTATCAAGGAAAGTCTGAGCCCTTGTGTAGTACCAATAATATTAGCACCTAAGAATAATGGAGAGTGGAGAATGTGTACTTATTCCAGAGAAATAAACAAGATCATAGTGAAATATTGGTTTTCTTTGCCTAGGATGGATGGCATAATGGACTGTTTGAGTGGATCCAAATACTTTATAAAGATAGATTTGAAGAGTGGATATCATTAGAGAAGGAGATGAGTGGAAGACAACATTCAAGAGAAATGAAGGACAATATGAATGGTTGGTGATGCCTTTTGGGTTAACTAATGCATCAAGTACTTTCATGAGGCTGATGAATGAGGTATTGAAGAAATTATTAAGTAAGTTTGTTATTTAATATTTGGATGAGATTCTTATTTTCAATAGGACAAAAGAGGATCATTTGTTGCATTTGAGACAATTTTTGCAGAGGTTGAGAGAAGAAAAGTTGTTGATAAATATCAAGAAGTGTAATTTCATGAAGGATGAGTTAGTCTATTTAGGATTTATGATATTTGAGGATGGTTTGAAGGTGGACCCTAAGAAAGTAAAAGCAATTGTTGAGTGGCCTACACCAGAAAGCATTAGAGAGGTAAGATCATTTCATGGATTGGCTAGTTTTTACCGTAAGATCATTTGAAATTTCCGTTCAGTTTGTAACCCTATGACTGAGACCATGAGGGGAGATCAGAAAGAATTCAAGTGGACCACCAGAGAAAACAAATTTTTTGAACTATTGAAGCAAAAAGTGACTGAGCAACCTATGTTAGCTTTATCGGATTTCAATAAAGTATTTTAGGTGGATTATGATGCAAGTGGAAAAACAATATGAGCAATATTATGTTAGGAAGGGAGAGCAGTAGCTGATTTAAATGAGAAATTGAATGATGCCTAGAGGAGATATTCAATATATAATTGAGAGTTGTATGCCATAGTTCAAGCCTTGAAGAAGTGGAGACATTACTTTTTGCCTAAGGAGTTTGTGTTGTACACATATCATAAATTTTTGTAATATTTGAATAGACAAATTAAGTTGAATCAGAGACATATGAGATGGGTAGAATTCTTGCAGAGTTATGCCTTTATTTTGAAGCATAGAAGTGGAAAATATAACAAAGTTTCTGATGCATTGAGTAGTAGAAGGAATTTGCTGACAGAGATGAGAGTGATGGTATTAGGATTTGAAGAATTGAAGACCTTGTATGATGATGACCTGGATTTTGCAAAACCTTGGAGAGCATGTAGAGAACTGGTTATAGTATATAGAAGAAAGTGGTTGGATTACTTCATTCAGGATGGTATGTTATTCAGAGGAGCTAAGTTATGCATACCTAAGAGTTCTATGAGGGAGAATTTGATAAAGGAGGAACAAAGTGGAGGATTAGCTGGACATTTTGGTATTGACAAAATAGTAGCATTGGTGAGTGAGCAGTAACTTTACCCCCAGATTCATAAGGATGTTAATAAATATTTGCAAAGTTGTAGAGTTTGTCAAGTTGCAAAAGTTAGTAATCAGAATGTGGGTTTGTATAAACCTTTGACAGTACTGGTAAGACCTTGGGAGGATATAAGCATGGATTTCATACTTGGATTGCCTAAAAAAATGAGAGGGAATGATTCTATATTTGTGGTAGTTGATAGATTCTTAAAGATGGCTCATTTCATACCTTGTAAGAAGACATTAGATGCATTACATGTAGCAAACCTATTTTTAAAGGAAGTAGTGAGCTTTCATGGATCACCTCAGAGCATAGTTTCAGATAGAGATACTAATTTTGTTGGCTATTTTTGTAGAACACTTTGGAAGAAGATGAAGATAGATTTGAAGTTCAGTTCTACTTTTCATTCATAAACTGATGGACAAAAAGAAGTAGTTAACTAGAGCTTGGGAAATTTGTTGAGATGTTTAGTTAGAGATAAAACCGGAGGTTGGGATTTGATTCTTGCACAAGCAGAGTTTGCCTACAACAATTCAGTAAATAGGAGTACCAGAAGAACACCTTTTGAGATTGTTACCAGAGTGCATCCGAAAGGTATATAAAAATCAATAGATATTAATAGTGAAGACCGAAAAAGTTCAGAAGCAGAATACTTTGTAGATCACATGGCATCCTTGCATATTAGGGTTAAGTAGCATTTGGAGGATATAAATGACAAGTATAAGGAGAAGGTAGATGAGAAGAGGAGATATAAGGAATTTGAATTTGGCGATGAAGTGATGGTATATCTAAGAAAAGAAAGATTCTCGGTTGGAACTTATAACAAATTGCAGATGAAAAATTTTGGACCTTGCAGGATTTTGAGGAAGTCCAGTTCTGGAAATGCATATGAAGTGGAATTACTAGATAGTCTAAGTATTTCACCTATGTTTAACATTCCAAATCTTCATGAGTATCATGAACTAGAATTCAGTGAGGATAGTATTGCAAACTTGGAGAAACAGTTGCCCTGGAAGGAACCTGATCGGATTGAAGAAATTTTGGATAGTAGGATTAGGCGTAGTACCCAAAGCAATCAGTATAAGGAATATCTAGTGAAGTGGAAGGACAGACCATTTGAAGATTCATCTTGGATTTCTCAGGAAGAGGTAGACCACCTTCATTTTCTTGTGACCTGAGCAAAGTGAGACTCATTTTTTCAATAAGCCTAGTTATCTAATGCAGGAGCATCCCTGGTTTATAGAAATCATGCATCAACCAAAAATATTTTCCTTTTTGTTTTTCTTTCTATTTGCAGCTTCAATATTTATTTCTGTGTGTCCTAGTTTTGGCTCACTAGATCGTATGGAGTTGGATTCTACTTGAAGACTTGATCATATTCCTTATTATTAAACTGTAGAGCATTTGGATCTTTTTCCAACAAGTTATTGCTATCGGTTTCCATGACAGTGTCCTGTTATCGACTGGCAATTTCCTATTATCGGTTGCATGGACCTATTTGCATTGGTGATCTATTGGACCCCTTCCATAGCTTGTGGATCCTCGACCATTGATTCAGATGTTTCTTGGCATGTGGCTGACCTTTTCCCATGAAGTACACTTCATCCTTTGGATTTTTTGGAGAAATCTCTTGGCAGAGACTGACCTTGTTGGTTTTACACGTTAGGTCTTATTCTTTGGGTTTTGATCCCTTTTTGGGCCGACCGGATCCCTTGGATAATATAAATCATTGTAATTGAGCATTAGAATGAAACAATCAAACAATGAAGTAGTTATACTGAGCATAGAAGATAGATCTTAAGATTGAAGGTCCCGGTTGTGACCTATTATGTACTTTGAGGATGTTTTAGCAAGCCTATGAGCTAGTTTCTGTAACTCGACTGTTACCGGTTGGTTGTAATCAATTTTCATGAAATAAATCAATATGTTTTTCATTTCCTCCATCATATCTATGTGTTTCTATTGTGCTTACTATTGCTAACTAGTCCGAATTGATCTCTTTGAGGTCCCTCCTAACCGATGACTTCTTCAAAACCCATACCTTATAGTAGTCTTGTTAATAGCCCTTAAGTCAGTGCACATGCACCATTCCCCTCCCTTATTTGGAACTAGCATAGTAGGAACAATACATGGAATTAATCTCTCCCTTGTCAATTCCTTCTTCAAAATTTCTTCCACTTGCTTCCTTATTTCTTCATTCTCCATGGGTGTTAACCTATAAGAAGTTTTGTTAGGAAGGTTGGCCCCCAGAATAAAATCCATATGGTGGATAATGCTCTACATAGGAGGCAATTCACTAGGCAAATTAGATGCAATGATATCATTATTCTCATTCAAAATATCTTACACTTCAATAGGCAAATCATCAACTCTCAAGGAAGATAAAACACTTATAGGTTTAAAAACCAAAGCATAACCGGTTTCTTCATCCCTTAAATCATACAAAAACTCCTTACCACTTACCATCATCACCTTATTGTTGTTTCCCTCTTCTTTCTCTTTTATTATCATCAAGGTGTACTTCTCTCCATGCTTTTCAATGGTATATTTGTTCTCCCTTCCATCATGCACCTCTTTCCTATCAAATTGCCATAGTCTTCCAAGCAATACATGACACACATCCATGGGCATTACATCACACAAAACATTATCCTATAGCTTCCAATCTGAAATCCAACATAGGCCTATTACCTCACTAATATTTGATGACCTTTTTGTAACCAAGACACCTTGTAGGGAGAGGAATACTTAATCCTTTTAAGTTTTAACTTTTCTACCATTTCGGTTACAACAATGTTATTTGTACTATTAATATCTATAATGAGTTTCCTTTTGAGGTTTCAAAAATACTCTTTTGAGCAACAAAGATTATCCTAACTTAGGTTCATCCTTGTGGTGTACTAGAGACCCCACACTTTCTTGATCAGCATGCACAATTTGGTTATTCTTCTCAAATTTTGTATATCCTCCTTAGGAAGACTCAACACATTCCCAACTCTTGTGTCCATATTGATTTCATTTAAAGCACTTACCAACAAACACTTTGCCTCTACCTTGAGAACTCCCTCTACCATAAAACATGCCCCCTTTATTATGGGAACCTCCTTTTTCATTAGTTTCTACTAAACAGGAACTTCCAACCTCTTCTTGTTGGTGATGTTGTTTCTGTCTACTTGTTCGTTGTCCCCTTCCTTTGAACCCTCTTCCTCTCTTCTTTGTTGGCATTGTGTTGTCATCGATGTCAACCAGTATAGAGTGGCAACCCATATGGGAGATGTATGTGCAGTATTGTCATTGATGTCAACTGGTTTTATTGTCATGGATGTCAACCGACAGTATGTATAGTTGAGGCCAACTGGTATGCAAGCTAGAGTCACTAGTATACAAGTTGATGAATGGGTATGAAGAAACTATTATCCAATGAACAAGTGGATGAACATGTTAGTATAGATCTTGGTACTAACCAATATGTTAGTATGTTGGAATCTTGCAGGACTCCCACTGGTAAATGATGTTGTCCTTGGAAGAAGAGAAGACTGAAGAAATAATACTTCCTGAGGAATATAGAGAAGTTTCATCTACCCAATAACAGGGATGTCACTCCATTAGCCAACAAGTGATATAGATCCTCCTCCACTGGTGTTTAGTAGTTGAAGTGTAGTTGTCTATTCTTCCCACTGGTAAATGGTAATACCTTTCTTATCCCACAACATACATGATCTACATCATGACTCTCCGAGATAAGTTAGTCAGAGTAAGAAAAGGCAGGTGATTGGATGCATAGACTAGATGACTAAAGTGAAAGATGAGGATGCCTCCAAAGGTTAACATCTGAGATGAATACTGGATCAACATGTGAAGTCAAGGTGTGTTGTAGGGACAATGAAGGAAGTGTTGAGACCATGGGTTTGCCATCTTGGAAAACCGATTGAGAAGGGAACCGGTCAGATGAAGATGAATCTTTGCACTTACACACTTGGAGTTACCAAGGCTTAGATGGAGATTATTGTTGCTACCAATGTAGATGGTTGGATGTTGACAAAATGAAGTTATCTAGTGTCCCAACTGGTAAACAAGTTTATCGGCATGCAACTAAGTAAACTAAGAGACAAATTTGAAGTGCTCTCAATATGAAGAAGATGCACATGATGAGTCAGCCTAGATTGTTGCTGAGGACTAACATGGTTGATGATCAGGTAAATGTGATACACCAAAAAGATAGAGATGGTGATGGCAAGAAGGTCAACCAGTAAGGTGAGGCGTATCGGTAGGGTTAGATGTTTGGTAGGTGTGCACCAGTTAAGTGTTTGGTTAGTGATCCTGTTTGAACTGAAACAGAGGTCTAAGCTGAGATGGATACCGACACGGATGCAACATGGAGTTGAAGTGGAAAGCTTGCAAAGGTTGGCAAAGTACCATGTTGGTGAGGTTGTTGGCATTGGTTGACATTTAATGTTGAGTATGACAATCATGGGGAATTACATAAGAGTGTGGCTCAAGGCAAATCAAGGGATGCCCCTTGAGGAGTTGATCAAAGCAGGAGATTTGATCAACTTATCATCCTAGGAAAGATAACCACAAGACCATTTAATGTGATGGATAAAATCGGATCAGTGATCAATCTATCATATTTGCTAAATATAGAAAATATGCATTGGAAGCCATAAGATTGGCAGCGATGGGTGACTTGTTGCAGGTCCACAATATCAGAGAAGAGATTTGATTGGATCTAGTACACCAATTTGGTCAGTGAGAAAACCCTAACATGCCTAAGTTCAAACTCATGTTTTGGGAGGAAAGCTCATATAATTATGTGAATCAAAGCTTGAGGTCTGGTGATGCTAGTTGGTGAAGGAGAGTGATCCTTAGTAGAGAAGAGAGTAGATAAGACTGAGAAGAGTCAAGGAACTTAGCTTCTAAAGAAAAGAGCCAATAGGGAAGGTTAAATCGGTGAGAGGGTTTAATAGTGGCTTAACCAACAAGATTAGACAAATGAGCGAACTTCAAATTGAGTTGCAGAGGTGGGAACTGACATTGTTCAATCCAACTGGAAGGTAGTGAAGAGTGAAACAGCTACATGAGTGTATGGAAGATAAGATCCTATAGGTAGTGAGAAGAGAAAGGATAAATCGGTGAGCAGAGTAACCCACAGTAGGTCTATGTTCTGTCTATTCATCCAATAAACAAAGGTAGAACTGGTGTGTCAGTAGAAGCAAGTGAAGTTGAGTAGAGAGATTAAGAGAGAGATAGAAGGAAGAGTAGAAGTCAACCAGTGAGGTAGAGGAGGTGAGAAACCGACAAGGTAAAGTATATGCAGTGGTTACAAGTTTTACTTGTAATCAGACTATTACTTTTGTAATTGATCATGTACATGATAGGTTAGTTAGTTGGAGCTTGTTGCATGGGTTGGTACTCCTTGGGTTGGTTCCCTAAAGTCTAGGGTTGGTGCTCCTTGGGTTGGTTCCCTAAAATAGGAGTGGCACTCCTTGTGTTGGTTCCCTAAATGTTGTAATGAAAGGTTTTAATTGTGAGGTTGGATTGAAGCAGTAGACTCCAGCAGCACTTCTCACTAAGGTTTTGCCCATCTTGGGCTTTCCTCTTATATACCGGTGTCATGTGATGTGCCTTTGTGTGATTTCATTGTGAAGTCTTGTATTATCCCATTGGTAGGTTTACTTGTGTTTGTTTTACTAACCAGTACTCTCTCTTAGTATGGAAAGGTTTAAAAGTTTTGGAAACCACTTATTCACCCCCCTCTAAGTGGTACATTGTGTTCAACATTCTCTTGTTGACTCTGATTTCTTTGCAACTTCTCTTTTTCTTGTAGAGCAAGTTGATAAGATTCTTCTAGGCTTCTAGGGGACACAAGACTTGATTTGTCTTGAAGACTATACTTTAGGCCATTCATATAATGGGCTATCTTCTCCTCATCTTCCTCACTATGCCCTAATTTGATTAACAACTTATAAAAATCCTTTGTATAACCCTTTGCAAACATATCTTTCAACTTTAAATTTTATAACCTCTTAAAGAGATTGATTTGATAATCAGTTGGAAGCAACTTAGCTCTCAGTTTAGGCACCATCTAGTCGCATGCGTGAATTCTCTCCTTATTCTACCTTTTTCTCTTAGTTTGGACAAAGTCCCACCACATTGCAACATTTCCCTTCAATCTTGTACAAGAAAAATTAACCCTCTTATCTTTGGCTACACTTTGTTGGAATAAGACACTATTCCAGTGATGCTCCAGTGAAGATTGATGATGTTCGGTGCATGAGATTTCTTAGGAGTTGCCATTGATGGAAACTCAACCTATTGATCTTATCCAATATGGATTTTGGGATATATGGATGTCTTGATGATCATAGTTAAGTTGATTAAGTATGAGAAACAAATTATCACACAATCCCATCCTTCGATGTTGTCTCTTAACCATGTTAGATCAAGGTAATGTAATGTGTGGACCGGATTCTTTGAGGTGATTTTGGTGGTTGTTGGTAAGTTCAAAGTAATTGGATTGACTTATGGGAAGTGTATGATCATATGTTTTGGATCCGGAATATGGTTTTGTGAAGATTTGAGTTGACTTGAAGCTAATGATATGATGAATAAAAAAGAATATGTTCAACTACTGAGAGCGGGGGGTGAATCAGTAGATAGAAAAAAGAACTAAACTTTCACCAAACTTAATCCTAACTCATAAACAACTTGCAAAACTAACTAGTTTAGCTACTATACCCAATATTGCAATTGCATTGTCAAGTTTACCAGTTGACTAAAATATCAATATAACAGTGTAATAGATCAAAAACTTACATAATATTTAACCAAAACATCAAACCACTTTACTAACATTAGTAATAGCACATTTCCTATCACATCCAATCATCTAATCATATCTAAGTGGCTTTACTAGTTAATCATATCAACCATGTCAAAACATAACCATAAAATCATTCACCACTTGACATAATGATTTTTGACATGGAAACCCAAATGGGAAAAACCACGCTGGAGATGAATACGTACAAGTATTCTTAACTCTTATAACATTCACCCTGTTCAGAGCCAAGCCTTGTTAGAAGCTTTACAAAAATCTCTTATTAGGAATAGATCCAATTAAGGACCACCCAATTAAGGGATTGACTACAATACCTTGTTAAAGGCAATACCCTATTAGGAGTAACCTCGGTAGACGATTTCAAGTCCAAGCTAATGGATCACCTGGTTAGAGGATTTAGATAGCACCAAGCCTGTTAAAGATTACCTGGTTAAGGGATTTAACTGTTGTAATTGTTATAGAACAACAAGGTTTTTGCTGATCTAGTAATAGCACTACTCTACCTGATTAGATCCTTTTATGCTCCTATCCACCTTCAAAACATTATGCAGATACTCCTTCTGGTTCGACAATCAATCACACTACCACACTTAACCAAATTTCCAACACAATTAAAAACAACTCATCAACCTTAAAAAGTAATACAATAGGTCAATAACACATCACAAAACCTAAGATCTCATAGAGATTACAAACATATCGGTTCAAACATGACTGTTGGATTACATACCAATCAGTTGCACATTATTCAAGATAACTTCAACCACTCTTGGATCACCGCACATTGGATCCTATAACTCATCATGTGTTATTCACTTCATGCTATGAATTTTCTCATTTCCAAGATAAAATAGTTATCTATACGTGCCAAAACCACTTTGAAACTCATCACATGCATCATGCATATGTGGCATAATCATCTTCAATCACCATTGGATCATAAATCATCATAACCAATTCACCAAGCTCCATCAATTAGGGTTTGGTATATCAATGGGTTAGGGTTACTGGCTGATCACTCTGCTTCAAATACCAATACCAGGTTCCTTCACTTCTCTACTACCAGTTCCAATACAACTCCATTACCGGTTGCAAATGACATCAATGACAATACTATACTTCATTAATGCAATCTTCATTCAATGCCAACAAACTCCCCCTTTGGCATTGATGGCAATACAAATATCAATACCCTTTGATTGTGATGATTGAGAGTAATGCAGATAGACAGGTATAGGAATCTTGGTTTACTTTTTTCCATGTACTCTTCTTCAACCATATCTCCATGTCTTTAGCTAGTAACTGGATATCAATCATATATAGTTCTTCTCCTCATCAATCATTCAGTTCTTCTCCCCCTTTGACAATAATACCAAAGTGAATACCAACAACAACTAGTTAACCATTCCATGCTTCATCGATCTACAACAACGATCTACAACTTGTTTCTCCTCCTGTGGAATAGCTCCACTCTACACCAATCCTGCTTCAAAATCTTCAATAAGCTCTAGGACTAATATCTTCGACATTGGCTTAATTGACCTCATGTAAGGGTAAAACCCCTAACTAACCTCTAAGATACTCAAAAGTAGCCTTAGGTAGAGGTTTAGTAAAGATATCTGCTAGTTGTTCCTTAGTAGATACATGCTCCAATGACACATCTTCACTCTGCAATTTCTCTCTCAAGAAATGATAATTCAGCTCAGTATGCTTGGTTCTTGTATGCAACACCGAGTTCTTTGAAATGTTTATGGCACTGGTGTTATCACAAAAAATCCTTATTAGTTCTGTAATATTCAACTTGAAACCTTCCAGAATGTGTTTCATCTAGATTGCTTGGGTACAGTTCATATACACTACAAAATATTTAGCTTGTGCAGTTGACTATGATATACAACTTTGTTTCTTGCTGCTCCAAGATACTAGCCTTCCTCCAAGAAAGAATGCTCCTCTAGTTGTACTCTTCATGTCATCAACATTCCCTTCCCAGTCTACATCTGTATAGAATTTTAAATCAAAGTTACCTGCATATGGATACCATAATCCATAATCAATTGTGCCTTTCAGATATCTGAATATTTTTTTAGTTTCTACCATGTGTGTCTCCTTCGGGATTTTTTGAAATCTGGCAGGTAATCAAACTGCATGAGCAATATCTGGTCTACTGTGAACAACATAATGTAGTTTCCCTATCATAGACCTATACTCATTTTCATCCATTAATGCTGAATCATCCTCCTTAAACAGTTTACAACCTATAACCATTGGTGTTCCAACTAGTTTACAGTCTCCCATTCCAAATGTCTTCAATACCTCTTTCACATACTTGGACTATGTGATAAAAATACCATCTTCATTTGTTGAATTTGCAAACCTATAAATAATTTTATCTCTCCTACCAGAGACATCTCAAATTCACTTTTCATCTCATTAGGAAATTCATCACACATGTCATCATTGCCTCAAAAAATGATATCATCCACAAATACCTTACTAACCAGTGTCTTCTCTCCTTCAGTCTTGAGATATATATTGTTGTCTTCAATGATTCTTAGAAAAACCTATCTTCACCAAGTGAGAATGTAGTCTTTCATACCATGCCCTGGGTTCTTTCTTCAAACAATAAAGTGCCCTGTGTAGTTTGCACACCATATCCTTTGCTTTAGTCAAAGCATAACCATCTGGTTGTTCAATGTAGATTTCCTCTTCAAATATTCCATTTAGAAATGTTGACTTCACATCCATTTAATATACCTTGAATCCTCTATATGATGCAAATACAAGTAGAGTTCTAACACCTTCCAATATAGCAACTGGTGCAAATGTCTCACCATATTCTTCACCTTCTTCTTGTGCATAACCTTTGCATACTAATCTAGATTTATTTCTTACCATTACTCCATCTTCATTCAGTTTATTTATGAATGCTCATTTAATACCTATTACATTTTTTTTCTCTGGTCTAGGTACTAGGGTCCATGTATTGTTCTTCTCAATCTTGTCATGTTATTCTTCCATAACCTTTATCTAGTGATCATCTCCAAAAGATTCCTTTGTTGTTCTAGGCTAAATAGTGGAGATCATGCAATAATTCTCTCGTATTATTCTTCTGGTTAACACACTAGCATATTTATCTCCAATAATCTGATCAGGATTATGATTGATTCTAACATACCTTGGAATAACATGATCATGGTATTTGGGTTCTTCTTCTTCTTCTTCACTTTCTTCATCTTTTGCAGAATCTACCTGTTTAGGTTGAACTAGTGCTGCAGTATTCTGCTCTTCCACTTCTAGCTTCACCGGTTATGGTTCCAAAATTAGAATGTAAGGTTCATCTTCCTCCTTCTCCTTACTAATTTCTCTTGAATCTTTAGGAAACTCATCCACACAGACATTAGCACTTTCAATGATATTCTTTGTCCGATTGTTGTAACATTTGTAGGTTTTTCTCTTGGTGGAGTAACCAAGAAATATGCGTTCATCACTCTTAGCATTGAACTTACCAACATAGTCACCTCTCTTGATAAAACATCTGCTACCAAAAATCTTAAATTAATTGACATTAGGTGATCTACCATACCAATATTCATAAGGAGTTTTATCCTTACCTCTTTTAACCAATATCTAGTTCATTGTGTAGACAATTGTGCTGACAACTTCTCTCCATAATGTCTTAGTTACATCTCCTTGTATTATCATAGTCCTAGTAGCTTCAACAACTGACCAGTTGTTCCTCTCTGCAATACCATTCTATTGTGGTGTCCTAGGTGCAAAAATCTTCCTCTTAATTCTATTGTCTTCATAGTATCTAGTGAATTCCTCTTAAGTAAATTCACCACCTTGATCAGTTCTTAAGCACTTAGGCTTTCTTCCACTTTCTTTTTCAACTAAGGCTCTGAATGCCTTAAACTTGCTAAATGCTTTTGTTTTGTCCTTCAAGAATGTGACCCACATCATTTTTAAGCAATCATCAGTAAAGATCATAAAATATCAATCACCTTGTATACTCCTAGTCCTTATTGGTCCATAGAGGTCAGTATGAACCAAGTCTAGTAAATGTTCTACTGAGAAAGATTTTCTCTTGAAGGTTGGGGATGTCATCTTCCCTAAATGACATTCCTTACATAGAGCATTAATCGGTTTTTCAAACTAAGGAAAACCTCTTACTGATTTGGACTTACTAACTTTTATAATGTTATCAAAATGTGTACGAAAAAATCTCTGATGCCAAAGCCAACTATCTTCTGCTTTTGCAATTAAATAATTGTTGAATTTAGAACTTAAATGAGACAAGTTACCTCTTGGCTGCCTGGCGGTTGCAATCAATTCACCTTTTCCTCCATAGATTTTGCACATCCCATTCTTAAATTCCTATGCATAACCTCTATTATTGAGTTGAGCAACACTCAAAAGATTATGTTTCAGTCCTTCAGCCCTGTAGATATCATCTTTACTTCTTTTTCCATTCAAAGAAATGGTTCCCTTTCCTTTTACCATGTAGGGTGAGTCATTCCCAAATCTCACAACACCTCCATCAAATTCCTTCAAAGTAAGCAACTTACTCCAGTCACCGGTCATGTGGTGTGGACAACCACTATCTATACTCCAATAATCAAAACTATCCATCTGAGAGACTAATGCCTTTTGATCTGATGTCTCTTCTTTAATGGAAACAAAGACAATGCCCTCATTTTCATCTTCTTTAGATTCCTCGTCTATAATTTCTCCATCCACTATAATGAGACAATCTCTTTTACCTTTGCCTTTGTACTTCTTATACTTCTCATGTTTATGCTCATTATCTCCATTTGGATAGTTAGTAGCAATATGTCCAATCCGATTACATGCAAAACACTTCAAAGTAAATTTACCTTTGTACTTACTGGTACCTCTGGGTAACAACTTGGCTAACAATTCTTCAAGCTCAATCAAACTGTCTTCATCATCAACCTCTTTGCTGGATCTAGACTCATGACTGTAAGTAGCTTCACTTCTTTTCCTTACCGATGGATTATAAAATAAAGCTCTAAATGCAGACTCTAATCTCTGAACACTTCCATAAAAACTATTTAACTCAAAAGTAGTTAATTTACCAATGGAGTCAAGAGTTACCTTTGATTTATCAATAGACTTGAGTTCGTGAATGGCTACAACTTGGATAGCATAGACCAGTAGAAGGGTTCTCAACAACTTGATAACTAGTGTGGTATCCTCTACTATACCACCAACACTTTTGATCTCACCGACAATCTCCTTGATCCTCTGACCACACTATTGAGTGTTATCTCCTTCAACCATCCACATATCATCAAATTTACCTCTCAGACTCTCCTCTTAGGAAATCTTAACATGCTCATCACCACTATAGATATTCTCAATTTTCTTCCACATTTCAAAAGCAATCTCAAATCCATGGAAATCAACATAGTTTGAATCAAACAAGGAACTGATAATGACCTCCAATGCTTGATTATTCTCTTATTGCTCCTTCTTTTGATCATCTAACAAAATCCCACTAGGCAAGTTATATTTAGTAACAACATGTTCCTAATATTGACTTCCTAAGCTTTTGATATAGATCTTCATCCTATCACTCTTGATTCTATAGTTTTCTCTATTGAACTTTGAACCTTCTTTCTTCATCATGTTCTCCTAGATCTTTACCTCAAGCTATTAAGCTTAAACACAAGAGGACCTGAAATGCTCTGATACCATTTGATGATATGATGAATCAATAAGGATCCGGTCAACTCCTGAGAGGGGGGGTGAATTAGTAGATAGAAAAACAAACTAAAATTTCACCAAATTTAATCCCAACTCATCAACAACTTGCAAAACTAACTAGTTTAGATACTGTACCAAAAACTGCAACTGCACTATCAAGTTTACTGGTTGACTAAAATATCAATATAATAGTATAACAGATCAGAAACTCACATACCATTTAACCAAAACATCAAACCACTTTATTAAAATTAGTAATAGCTCATTTAAGATCAATTTTGGTCATCTAATCATATCTAAGTGGATTTACTAGTTAATCATATCAACCATATCAAAACATAACCACAAAATCATTCACCACTTGACACAATGATTTTTGATGTGGAAACCCAAATGTGAAAAACCATGGTGGGGATGAATACCCACAAGTACTCTAACCTCTTCTAAATTCTGCCTTGTTAGAAGCTTTACAAAAATGTCATGTTAGGAACAAATCCAATTAAGGACCACCCAATTAAGGGATTGACTACAATACCCTGTTAAAGGCAATACCCTATTAGGAGTAACCTCGATGGAGGATTTTAAATCCAAGCTAATGGATCACCTAGTTAGAGGATTTAGAAATCACCAAGCCTATTAAAGCTTACCTGGTTAAGGGATTTAACTATTGTAATTGTTAGAGAACAACAAGGTTTTTGCTGATCTGGTAATAGCACTACTTTGCTTGATCATATCCTTTTATGCTCCTATCTACCTTCAAAATATTATGTAGATACTTCTTCTAGTTTGGCAATCAATCACACTACCACACTTAACCAAATTTCCAACACAATTACAAACAACTCATCACCCTTAAAAAGAAATACAATAGGTTCATAACACATCACAAAACCTAAGATCTCATAGAGATTACAAATATATCGGTTCAAACATAGCCATTGGATTACATAGAAATAAATTGCACATTGTTCAAGACAACTTTGATCACTCCTGGATCACTGCACATTGGATCCTATAACTCATCACGCACTATTTAATTCATGCTATGCATTTTCTCATTCCAAAGATAAAACAATTGTCTATACGCGTGAAAACCACTTTGAAACTCTACTTCAAATACCAATACCAATATAGGTTAGGGTTACGAGTTAATCACTCTACTTCAAATACCAATACTAGTTTCCTTCACTTTTCTAGTACCAGTTGCATGACTGCATCACTACCGGTTGAAATACAACTGCATTACTAGTTGCAATTGACATCAATGACAACAGTATACTTCATTAATGCAATCTTGATGCAATGCCAACAGAAGCTACATGTTTCATATTTTGATATTTTGAGAAGCCGACTTGTGGGAGATCAATTTTTTTAGTGTAGATATATAAGATCGACCTAGATAATGATTTTGGGAGTGATTGAGCATAGTTTCACATGTGCACCTTAAGTTTTGTTGATCTGGTAATCAGTAGCAAAGCAGAAAAGAGTAGTTTATTAGAACAACAATAGCATATCACTTTGTGCCTAACTGAAACTGTCATTTGGCATAGTTCAATAATTTTCTTTAGTTCATTACTCATTGTAATCATTTTGTATTAGCATGTAAGGTAGCGAGCCTTCCTCCAGGTTGTAGGCCTTTTGTAATTGAGAAGTGAGCTCTAGGCAGTGTGCCTGAATGCATGTGCATTCCCCTCATGTCATATTGTTCTACTACTAGCCATAGTATAATAATATTGTGGGTTCAAATCCGAATGTGGTTTTTTCCCTTTCTAGGTTTCCACGTAAAAATATTGGTGTTATGGTTATGTGCTTATTTGCTTTGTATTTTCACATTTCAGTTTCTTACTTGTGCATCAAGTGGATAAAGAATAAGGTTAACAAATTTGATAACTATAGAACACTAATTCACCCCCCCTCTTAGTGTTCATTGATTCCAATGATTGGTATCATATCCTAGTTCCTTTGAGGAAGCCTAATAGCTTGAGGAAGATCTGTAAGATTGAATCAATGGACTCCGGTTTGAAGAGACAACTTAGTGTGGCACTTGAAGATCTTGACATAGCAATGAAGGAAAAGAGTATCCTAAAAAGAAATCTAAATGCAGCTCAAGACTTCACTGAAACCCTGAAAGATCAATTGAACACTTCTTGGAAAAAGAGAAAGGATCTTATGGACTAGATGAAGGAAAAATAAGAACAAAGTATTGACAATCAAATTCTACATGATAAGATAGATGAATGTGAAAATCTTGCTAGAGAGAATGTAGTATTGAAGAATGACTAAATGAGATGCAATTCATTATGATGAAGATGACAAAGGAGATTGAAGACCAGAAGAAGAATGAAGAAAACCTGACTTAAAAATTGAAGAAAAGATCAGATGAATGTAGAAGACTAACCTATGAGAATGGCCAATTGAAGCTTGAGTTGATTCAATCAAAGAATGATGGACAAGAACTTGAAAGACAGATTGTTGCTTTGAGAGATGAACTTGCTACTGCTAATGAGTACAAAGTTAAATTTAATGCTATCTTATCAAGGCTTGATGAGATGTTGGATAGTCAGAGACATGGAAAATAGACAAGAGGACTTGGATATGAGAAAGGAGAATCCTCTAGTTCTAGACAGAGAAATACAAAATCCAATCAAAAGAATAAGAAACCTCCGGTAAGACAACCTAATGCCCATAAATTGAATGGTAGATGTTTCTCTTGCAACATATTTGGTCATATGGAAGATCAACATAGAAGTGGGATGAATAATGGGGTGATGAATAATGGTCCTACCTTTACTGGTCAATGTTTTAAATGCAACAACTTTGGTCACAAGTCAAATATGTGCATAATGATGAACAATTTCTAGAATAAGAGATGCTATGCTTGTGGCAAGTTTGGACATATCTCTAACCAATATAGGATGAGACAAAATCAAATGAATTTTAGACCAATGCATAGAAATGTTGTCTGCCATGCTTGCAACTAACATGGACATATTACAAAATATTGCAGAAGTAGGAACAATGGTCCAGTGAAGAAGAATAAATCTGATGAGAAAGGCAAAGTAAAGGTAGATGAAATCAGAGATTAGTGTAAGAAGATATGGGTTAAGAAAAGAGATAAAAATGTGCAAAATGGCTCCACACTTGAATATGATGATGGAACCTCATCCAGTAACTAGAGATTTTTGGCCTTATGGGGAGTTTTTCATGCAGATCAATAGAACCCCCTCTTTGGATTTGTAACTGGTTCTAGAAGGTTGCATAAGATCTAGATGAAGCATGCAGATAATATCCAAAAGATTTCATGGAGATTTGAGACTCCAGTGGGTGATTTCATGAAAACTAAGATAACCGGAAGCTTTAAGGATGAGCATTTATTACAACTCAAAAGTAGGTTTTCAAAGTTTAAAAGGGGATTTCAAAAGTTTATTCTTCACAATGCGAATGAGATAAAAGAGCAGAGCAGTAGAGTGAAAGAGATTTGATAGCAAAAATCGAGCTTGAAGCGATCATTCAATGATTTCTTGTACCTAGTTGTGAATCAAGAGGTATTTATCTGTTCACGAGCTATCTTTTTAAACCCTAAATTTTCTAATGGCATCTACATCTCATATTGCTACACCTCTGATAGTTAAAATTTTTGATAGAGCAAGGCCCATTTTCAAAAAGAATCCTTTCAAATCTATTAAAGATGATCCGGAAGGAGCATTTTCTTTAGTCCCATACGGTGTTCTTCACAATGAACATATTAGGGCATACATTTACTATGATATTGAAGAACTTGGAAATTCAGATATGCTTACACTGTATAACAAGTATATGTCATATAGTTTGGGAAATATGAAGCTTGAATACAAGATTCTTCATGACAAGGGTTTAACACAGTTTATCCATTTTTTGGTATTTAATAAAGCAGAATGGGTCTGGTACATTCTGAGTAGGTTTCATGATGAGTTCATAGCTGGACAAACCTCATAAGATTATAAAGAAATCCATTCAAGCAATCACATGTTTGAGTGCAACCAATGAGATCCCTAGTCTGAGGAAAGTATTGAACACTGCTATGGTAGCTCTTACTGGTTTCCAATATGACAACTGGTCGATGACAATTAGTGACATATTTGAGTATGACGTAAGATTTTCCTGAATGGTGGTGGGCTACAAGGTATATCAATCCAATAGGTAGAACTCAGTCTCTAGTACTACCATATTCACTGCATATATGATGCTCAAGGAGGATAAAAGGTATGATCTTTGTTCAGTACTCCTAAGTGGATTGATGAGCAACTTGAAGAAAATAAAGCAAGATAAGAAACTGTTAAAAATTGACACTCATTTGGTTGGTTTCAATAGATTGTCATTGATGGCAACATGGCAACATGTTCTGACTTCATATTTTGGTTTAGTTATGTATCGAAAGACACTTCACCGACATCGACAGGTTGGATGGATTTATTTGGTTAGCCGCATTGCAGGCCGACATGGTTCACATTTAGGTTATCGGTATTGGAGGCCGACATAATTTGGGAGATCCAGCATCAGTAATTATTTTTTATATTCATATGTTTATGTTCTTGAGCCAACATGTATATTCATATTGTAATTATCTTTGTAAGTTGACATAAGGCATGATGGATTGTAAAGGGGTATATGGGTCAATTGATAAGATAATTTTGTGATGTGTGGGATGTAAGATTATGGAATGTAATGTGATGTGAAACATATGAGAGAGGTCATGTATAAAAGGATATTTATGTAAGGGGTATTCCGCTAAAGGGTTTAGGGTTTTAGACTGGAACAAACAGAGCTTAACCGAAACTGTATTCAGGCATAGAAGATGCTATCATTACACTTCAATCATTTCTTTGGATTGTAGTCTCGATTTGTATATAGTCAGTGAGGCTCCTTTTGTGATTGAGCAGTGTGCTCTAGGGTGTAAGCCTTCCTGCAAGTGCAAGCCCCTATATTATGTAATATCTCTTCATATGGCCAGTGGATTGATATTGTGGGTCACAAATCCCACTGTGGTTTTTCCATGTCTAATTATTTGTGTTATGGTATTCATTTGTGTGATTGGCTTATTGGTTGCTTTACTTCTTTCAATTCTATATGTACTAGTATATCGGTTGGTGAATGCATGTATTAATAAGGTTAAAATTGATCATTGTAGTAGAACAC